>NC_138656.1:78952721-79040221 GCF_964273445.1 Streptopelia decaocto | reverse complement strand
TGAGACTTCCTTTAAGACTCTTTTCTTTGCATGAGTTTTAGACCTGACCTCAAAGAGCTATTCTAAAGAGAGAAAGCCTATATTATCTTTAAATTTTCTAGAGTCTGGATTTCGCTAATCCTGACTTCAGACATCAAAGAGCAAGGATAGCTTAGATTCCCCAAGGAACTCATTTAATTGTGTAAGTATCTATAAGGTATAGTTTTCTTTTTGTTGTTGTTGTTTTTTTTTTTCCCCTCAGAACTTTTCTGTTCTGAAATTTTGAAAAGTCATAAATAATTATACCATCCTGCACACTTGAAATACAGTATTAGGAATCAAAGAATCCTTTCAGTTTGCATAAGAAGAAAATAAGAAAATGTTTCCTGAACTGGACTCAAAGATTCTGTCAGCTGAAGACAGCTGATATGCTGCAAGGAACTCTCTGTCCAACCAGTTTTCCCAGTAAGCATCTGTCTTCTTCAAGAGCAGCTTCTTTTAAATACTGCAACTTTTTCTGAAGACTTTTCAAATGGAGAGTTTGAAAATCTGAACACACCCTTGTAATCTGGACAGTATTTTTGCACACAGGAAAGTGGAAATACCCAATGATTCTGGCACATAATCTGGCAGTTCAAAGAGAAATTCCACTACCTCCTTTAGAGAAGCAGGGTCTCTGATAAAGGATTGTCTAATTTCTGTGAAAGGCTTTCTGTCCTACCACATTTCTGTGGATGGGCCAAAGAGATGGATCCATTTATGAGTTACTTGCTTTTGGGACAGCTCTCTGTTACTTCTCCTGCTAGAAAATTAGAACATGCAAATCTAGCTATATGATGTTGTCCAGTATAAAGCAGACAAACCATATTCTTGAGGAGCCATGATACATTTTAGTTTTACAAGTTTTACAGAATAGATGACTTGGAAGAGAAAAGCAAATGGACCATTGCTGAATGACAGCTGTTTTTTTTAATGAGTGAAGTACCTTGCCATTTTCAGAATATTTTACAATTAACATCAGGCAGTATCTTGCTAAGCTCCCAGCGTTTATTCACTAACATGATGAAGTTACCAAACACTGTAGTACTACTTCAGGTACAGACACCTGTGGAAAATCAAAGGCGTTTCAGTGACTGTTTCAAGACATGGTCACGAGAGTCCTGCTAGTGAAGCTAGAGTATTTATGTTATTAATATAATGGCTCCTGTTAGTGTAGCTATGTCTGAAGCTGACAAAGTCTGCTGAATTCATTTTGATGATTATCTAGTTGGTCTTCAGAACAGTACATATTGGATTAGACTTCAGATACATTCTTTTTTTTTTTTTTTTTCCTGCCTTTTTCCTGTTAATTGGAATTTTTTAGCCTTCCTAAATTTTGCAAAATGATATTACAAAATAGATATTACAGAATAATGCTGGACTAATCCTAAGTAAATAATAACATTAGTACTAAACAATAGCAACTTGAAATACTAAAAGATGGTTTATTTTGTAACACTTCTCAGTAATACTGTGAGATGTTATGTTTGCTTTGTCCTGTGCTGCTTTTTTTCCCCAAGACTTGCACAAAATCAGAACAAAAAATTGTAAACAAGGGAGAAAAGACTAACTCCTTTTGACCTTAGAAAAAACACTGATTTGAGCAAACATTCAAGTCAATTCTTCCTTTTTCTCACAGTGCTTTCTTCACCTTCTATTGAATATATTCAGTTTTGAAGAAGTCAGAATTAAAGGGATATTTCAGCAGCAAAGTAGTCCTTGTACATTTTCAGACACCTCCTGGTTTGTGTCAGAAATGAATGGTTAGTTTGCAGCTTCATAAATTAGTTACACTGAACAATTTCTATCCCTGCAACTTCTGCTGAGAGGAATGCAGTGACAGATAGATTCTGTGCTGTGTTTGCCTATGAGATGATTTTCTTGAAGTCTCATAATGAGTTGTAGTTGGCAGGATTAATGAGTATTATAATGGCAAATGGATGTTTGCAGCTCAGTTGTGTTCCATCACATAGTAACATGGGGTTTCTGGTCCCTTGGAGGCCATAATTGGTGGCATTAATGCAGTTTTTAATTATGCTTCTTGAAAAAATGAATTGAAACCAAAACAAAAGCTAAGTGATCATCTCTCTGTAGTGCTGTGTGGTGTAAACACAGGACCATTGCTGTCTCTGATATCTGTATTTTGAATTGGGCTGATGGGAGAGGAAATGTACAGGATATTTGGCTGAAACTTGATTTGGGTATATTTGTATTTTTACATTGTTAAATAGCTTTTTAATTATAAAATGCAGGGGGTATTTTTCCCCAGAGACACTGTTCAAAATAGCATGTTGTATGCTGAACTGCTTGCATAGTAGATTTTATTGTTCTAAATGTAGCTCTGTAGCCACAATGAGTGTCTTTAGGTCTTCATTTATTTAATGAGAGGGTGTGATTCCTCCTCACTTTCCCAGAATGCTCATGCATGAAAGCATTTTGATTAGTGCTGAGTCAGTGCCTATAGTGGTGTACCATGTGACGGGCTGGATTTGTCTCCATCCTTCAGTGGACAACACTTGGTGCACTAGCTCAACATCTTCCACAAGCAAGATTCCCAACATCAAAGACACAGCCATCTATGTAAGAATGTAAAAAAATCTAAAAAAAAAAAAATTAAAAGGTTGATTTCTAATAAAATTATATCAGAAAAGAATAAACTGTAAAGCCTATTTGACAGGCTGTTTCATTAAAAAAAAAAGAAAGCAAAATTATAATTTCTATATTGCCATTGCCATGGTATATGGTGGTTCTTGTAAGAGCAACATCATTCCTGTTTCATTCTCATGGAACTATGGATAAATCAAAAGGTAAAGCAGAAAGGCTTAATTAAATGGTTAATTAAATAGTTACAGGATATTTATTTAATAGTCTAACTGCTTCCCTGCCGTGCTGCTTAACATTTTCCTCCAGCCTGCCACAGTGTTACAGAAGTGACAATATAACCAAAATACCAGAATGGCTATTGCTTATATGATATGTTAAATTGGGATTAACTTCTGATCCAGGCACATCTTTTTTATATTAACCTTCATGAACGTAACTGACTTTTGATCTCATTAGTTTTCCATTAAGACCACAATATATCAATGGAGATATATGTACCATTTGTGTGGGTACCTATCACTATATTCTGTTTCCAAAGCACTAGAATGCATCTCTCCTCTCCTCTCCTCTCCTCTCCTCTCCTCTCCTCTCCTCTCCTCTCCTCTCCTCTCCTCTCCTCTCCTCTCCTCTCCTCTCCTCTCCTCTCCTCTCCTCTCCTCTCCTCTCCTCTCCTCTCCTCTCCTCTCCTCTCCTCTCCTCTCCTCTCCTCTCCTCTCCTCTCCTCTCCTCTCCTCTCCTCTCCTCTCCTCTCCTCTCCCCTCCCCTCCCCTCCCCTCCCCTCCCCTCCCCTCCCCTCCCCTCCCCTCCCCTCCCCTCCTCTCCTCTCCTCTCCTCTCCTCTCCTCTCCTCTCCTCTCCTCTCCTCTCCTCTCCTCTCCTCTCCTCTCCTCTCCTCTCCTCTCCTCTCCTCTCCTCTCCTCTCCTCTCCTCTCCTCTCCTCTCCTCTCCTCTCCTCTCCTCTCCTCTCCTCTCCTCTCCTCTCCTCTCCTCTCCTCTCCTCTCCTCTCCTCTCCTCTCCTCTCCTCTCCTCTCCTCTCCTCTCCTCTCCTCTCCTCTCCTCTCCTCTCCTCTCCTCTCCTCTCCTCTCCTCTCCTCTCCTCTCCTCTCCTCTCCTCTCCTCTCCTCTCCTCTCCTCTCCTCTCCTCTCCTCTCCTCTCCTTTCCTCTCCTCCCCTCCCCTCCCCTCCCCTCCCCTCCCCTCCCCTCCCCTCCCCTCCCCTCCCCTCCCCTCCCCTCCCCTCCCCTCCCCTCCCCTCCCCTCCCTCCCTCTCCCTCTCCCTCTCCCTCTCCCTCTCCCTCTCCCTCTTTTCTCCTCCTCTCCTTTTCCACTTTTTTTTTTTTTAATTTTTGAAGCAATGTATGTCAGTGCATACATGCAAATTTTAATGAAACCAGGTGACAATATATTCCAGATGACAGTGTCTTGAAGAATTATAGATGCTGTAATTCTATCAAATGACTTTCCTAGATCTCCATTAACTGTATAATGGGAACTCACACACGGATGCTCACATAAACATACAGTTAAATATCTAAATTTAACTCACTTAATCTCTAATTAATTTTAAATAAAATTTACTCACTAGCGTCTGCCTTGCAAAACTACCAGTTTCTTGACCGACAAATAGATTGAGAGCAATCTGAATTCTTATTACTATTACTTATTATCTGTATAATCGCAAGTGGAAATCCTCATCGTTGTGCTGTGCCAGGTTCTAACAAGAAAAAAGCCTACCATATAAGATGAGGAATATATGATGTACAACAGGACAATGACAAAACAGTGAAATAATATAATACTTCAAGATCATGTGAAGCTAAACAACCTATTCTGGATTTAATGTGAACGGTTTAAAAATTATCTGCTTTAATATTACACTGCACTGTTATGCATTCTAAGGCATCAGACAAATAACTGCTTGGAAAATCTACGGCGAGTAAGTGATCTATTGTAGGGCTTTGGAATTTGCTGATGAATACTCTCGATACGTCATCTTCACGCTTAAGTTCCTGTTTCTTTAACTCATAATTTCTTCTTAAATTCAAACATATTCAATGGAAAAACATAAAGACTTCATGCTATGAGATTCAGAGCAAAGTCATATATGGTAAATGAAAAGTTAAATATCATTTTAGAGTATTGGTGAGGGTCCCTTGATGACAGCTGGCACCTGGGGGAGGCCCCAGTGCCTGGGAGCAAACCTCCTAGAAGGGTCCCTGTTGGAACGATAAAGGGCTCAGCATTCTGATTCAATGTGAATCACGTAAAGCCATTTATTACAGACACAAGCCTCCTTATATATACAACTATTCTCTGATCACGCGTCCACGCTCCAAGCATAGAATCAGAGAATCATAGAATGCTAGGGATTGGAAGGGACCTCGAAAGATCATTCACTGATGCATTCACTGATTGGATATCATCTATGTTCACGAGCTGTCCACGCGCTGGAGTCTCAATGATGATAGGTCCGTTGATTTACGTCATGTTGAAGCCTTGTTATTGTAGAAATGCCTCTCTCCCACAGCAGGTCCTGTTTTCAGCTTTTTGAAGTGGCCTTGAGATTCCCTTGGGCCTGACTAATTCAACAATAAATCTCCATCTAACAGAAACCCTTCCACATGTCCCAGCCCCACTGCCAGTAGCAGCCCTCCTGCACTGCACAGGCCTCAGGGAAATTGGTCTCCTCCTCATTTTGCCCTTCCCTTCTTCCTTTCATTTCAGAGCCTCTTCCTGTCCTTTATCCAGTAGTGATGCAGCTTTCCTGACCTGTGCTTCTGACAGGTCATGTTTATTACTTCATGCTTTCCATCATAGTGTGGGGTCCTGTCTACTCCTCCGCCTTTTGGAGTGGTGTTCTCGGCAACAAAGGCAAAGGTAGATGACGAACATTTTTTCCTGCTAAGACAGGGCTGTCACTTTCAAAAATGATGGTAAGATAGTAGCAACTCAATTTCCATAATTACCAAAAAAACCTGACTCCTGAAGAATTTCTCCCAGCCCCTGCAGGTAGGTCAATGTCCCCTTTTGCCAGAGGACTATGTAGAGGTGGATGTTGTCGGGCTGATCCTTGCTGATTTTCTTGAATTTCTGCATAGAGCACAATGTTTCTGTTTTGTGAAATATCGAGGGGGAAACAGGTTTTCAACTTTTATCTTTCCCTTTCTTATCCTTCCTCCCTTTCCACTTTTCAATAGGACAACTGGGCAACGACAGCTGCTGCCTTCTGCAATTTTTTCAAACTGATAAATTAAAATAACTCAATATAGAATATTCTATGCTTAATCACAAATATTACACTAAGTATAAGTTATTTAATATTCATGAAGCAGTAAAGTCTAAAAAAGGGCACAGACCTTCACCAGCTTTTATAATAAAATCTGGCTCCTACCTCTAAGAGTTTGCAGCCTAAGAGATTCCTAAGGTTTGGTTTGAATACTGTCTCAAAGATAAAAGCAAACAGGTGCCTCTTTCAATATAATCCTCTTATCCAAATGCACATAGACTTTTCTCAAAGGTCTTCCTAGACCCCAGTTCTGCCTGCTATCTCAAAAGGCTATTTTCTCTTCCATTATTGCCAGGGTGGACCTAATGAGCCATACCGGCTGCGTAAGTCACCACAAAACTGCTATCAGCTTTTTTTTCTGGATGTGCTAACTCCCTATACAAAAATAGGCTGGCAGAAGAAACTCTCCTTTTACAGTTAATGATACTGTAAAACGCTGAAAGAAGATAAGGTGTCCTGGGTTATAAAAGTGATCAATAGTAAGCAATCAGGAGTCCAAAGCTCTTAATGTTTATTTTACAGGATAAGAAGTTATAGGGAATGCTAGCTGGCTGGATAAAAGCACAATCTAGCTGTCAGGGTGTTATGCAGCAGTTAATTCATCCTAGAACTGGATTAAGTTTGAAAATGAAAAAGTTGCTTCTCTAGTCATGGAGGATGGTTTGTAGGCCCCCATAAATCAGGCAGAAAGCTGCTGAGGGTGGAGAGGCTTATGTATATGAAGTCTCAACCTCATGAGGCTTGTACCTGCTTATCAGAAAAAGAAAAAAAAATCTAAAGTTGAATAAGTCAGCCACATGCAGAAACAAAATATATGATCTTATGCACTGTGGATAAACAGAATCCCTGGGAAAGAAGAGTGTTCAATATATGGAAAAAATGCATATCAAAATGATAAACATTATCTGGACTTGGAAAGAGGACTACAGCAGGATTTCTTTTAAGCATAATGCAGCATTAGGTCTTCAGGAAAAAGACCTAACTTTAATTACCAATGCCCTAGTCTGTTCAGTCTCTGCTTACTATGCATAATGGAGTCAAATCTCTACATATCTTTTTTTTTTTTTTTTTTTTTTTTTTTCGGTGAGTTGATTCCATTGTGTATATTTGAGCAAAATCAACTGCACATTTTTTACAGTGGGCTGGATCTGTGTGGTCTTTACTCTCTTATCAGGAAATAAATCTCACATAATATCAGTAGAGCAGGCTACAGTAGAACCAGTCACTTTCCATTTGCATTAACATTGCTTGTTTATTTTATCCAATGCCTTTCACACATTTAGCATATTTTAAAGTATATGTCAGCCATATTATAACATTTTCCCTCTACACAAGTACCACAGATATAAATCCTTTATACACTAGCTCTGAACTCACTTATAAATTCCCACTGAAAATGTCCATTTAAATGATGGTAATGATAGTGGAGTCTAATATGCAGGAAGATTTTCTTATTATCTTATTTTGAGAGTATTTTATTAATAACTTATTGATATAAAAGATAAGAACATTTTACCTCCATAAATTTGTATGTGCAATTTGTTCTTCTCACTGCACAAACATATTTAGGATGCCACTCAGTAGTACTGATTGAATATTTATTTAAACAAATATCAGTATTACCCAACTAGCTGGAAAATCCATGAGTTCGGTTTTGATAGCAGAGCATTTCTCAAAAATTTATGTGTGCATGCAAATGTTGGTGCTTTGGATATAGGCTAAAGTATTTTCTTTATATGTATTATTTTGTTTGAATACAAGAAAGCTGGTTTGATTTGTATGTTTCCCCCTTATAGAATTGTTCCAAGGCTCTGTCAGAGATCACGTAGAGTAATTTTTCCCATCAATCTTTGCTGTGCAGCCATGCACGAATGCAGTAGGAAAAAGGGGGCAGAAATCAAATCACTTAATTGCAGCATTTTTCATCTACATCTTTTGTTTTATGGTGGTAAAGGCCCCGAAGTAGCCTACCATGATTCATGGCTGTCACTGCTGCCGTTAGCAGTTCAATCTTTCATTCTAGGCATTTTGGTACTGAAAGTACCTACACAATTACTTTGATGAATATGACTTGTTTGTTTTTTCCCCATTTTTAGCAGAGAGTGCTTGTGCTTAATACAGACATTTAAATAAGATAGTATTCATGCCTACTGCCTCTGCACTGTTTCCAAAGTTGTGTATCCAGTTTATGAATATAACCATTTTGCCAAAGGAATTTAAGTTTGCTAAACTTACTGATTTTATTAACCCTTCCTGTTGATAAGTTTATGTCATCAAAAAATAATTAATACTCATTCCATACAAAAGGAATAATCACTTAAACTCTGACACTGTGAAAACTTCTTTTAAACCTTAAGATTTAAATTTTTTGGAGCAGGTGGCAGGACAAAGCCAGTGAAGCAGGACATGTATTACTGGCCATAAACAAAAGATGTATGTCTTTTGTGGTTTACACATGTATCATAGAAAGTGGCTACTAATGTATACATCTTAGAAGAAGCCTCAGTGACATCATCAAATATTCAGGGCTATCCAGATGAACAAGGATTCCAGAAAAGTGTAATGTTATTTTAACTCTGCATGGTCAACATGAAATATACCTTCTTTTGAGACAGGAAGGAAGCATGCTTTGAGGGTTTTATCACCTTCCAAATCAATTGCCTAGCATAAATTTTGGCATGGAAATCCACTGACACGATAGATGTCCATCTTTTAGGATAGAATATAATACTTTGTGGTACAGAAACAGTTATTTGTAGGAATCCGCAAACAAAGGGATTCTGTCCTTCATCAAAAATGGTAATTGCAATTCATTAACAGTAGCGCAAAGCCCTGTCTTATATTTGAAACTCAGGGCTTTATTTTTTTTGTTGCTGTTCTTCCTATTGATTTATTTTATTGTACTCTTTTCTTCCAATTACCAGCACAAAGATATTTGTGCCTAATAACCACATAGTCCACTAGAAGGCCAGGGATGCCTACATTGTACAATGGTAATAGTGGTCGATGTACTCAGCAGTACGGTGCTGCAATCACGTGAGACACTCTTTTTAAAAGGCCAACATTAGACCCAGGCTCAAAAGCATCTTAGACCAAAACAAATCCTAAATGATTAGGGGCCTTTGCAAAAGTCTCAGAAGTCTTTAAGTTGCTGATGATGAGAAAGGTACCCAGCAAAATTTTCTATAGTCTTTAGAGAGCTATTCTCTGTTAATTTAGGAATTTAGTTAATTAGGAATTTAGCATGCTTTTGACAGTCTCCCTAGGTATCTCTCTCATAGTGATACTTTAAAAATACATCCTGCCTGAGACGCTACTTTAAAAATGTAGTCCTTTGAAAAAAAAAACATTGTGGCTTCAAAAATATAATCTATTGAAATAACACATGGCAATTCACATGTATGGGCAGAACTGTGTAAATAAATCCATACTGAGTTATCAGTTTGCATTTTTGAGAGCAGAAGAATTTTCTCTTGTGTCTCTCTCTGAAGTAAATAACCAATCATAATTTTCAGCATTTTTTTTTTTTTTAAGAAAACACTTAAACACAGTAGTGGGACAAAAGAAATTAGGAATATTTGTTTGCTTAAATAATGCCTCCAAATATTACTTACAGGATATATCTTCCCAGCTCTCAGGCAAGCAAGGGCATGTTAGTTGTGTAATTTTCTTGATTTTTCTTGAACTCTGTAGACTGATCATTGCATACCGCAACAAAGCTCACAGCACCTAGTGGGTAGAAGTGATCACTGAATGAAAGTATTGGCAATTCTAGCAAACAACAAAGCATACAGGTTGATTAAAAGTCAAACTACAGTCAAATAAATATGATTTTTCAAAGGGGAAACAAAGGGTGGGTCATCCTGCAGGGAATTCCATAAGATAGCTGCAACTGTCTGTGACAGCTTCTTATTGCTGAAGGAATTAAAGCAGGTTGTAGGACTGGTGAAGAGACCCCAGCTGCTGTCAGATGGGTACCTAGCTACCCTTCAGAAATGAGCTGCCAAGAACCTGAACTTAGCTATTTCTTCCTCATACCCAGCTGGGCTCTGCCTCCTTTTATTTGAGGTGGAACAGGCCAGTGGAAGGGACCAGAAGAACTGCACTTAGATCGTTCCTTCCCGAAAATCATCAAATGTGCACTACACTTCCCATCCATGTGCAAGGGAGTGGGTCTTTTTATGTTTTGGATCCCCATGTGGTTATGAGATGGGAAGGGGGGTCCAGGCTGGTTTCAGTCATGGATGAGAACAGTAATATGGTATTAAGATTAGGTAACCATCCACAGACAGTGAAATAATATAGAAAGGCTTAGAATTAAACTCACATTGTACTGAAAGATGAGAGTAAGTCAAAGCATGCTTTGTGAAGCAGGTGGATACAAATGTGGTTAAGACAGGGACATGATTTGGGTGTTGGAGAAGGAGCTGGCAGACTGCATGTGTTAGTAATGCTAGGGAGTACTGGACTACTTGATAATTTCAGAGCAAGTTAGTTGACTGCAGCTTACAACCTGCTCAGCACAGGGGAAAGAGCTTGTTCTGCCTTCTCATCAGTATGTGATATGGAATAATCACAGCAGTTACCTAACAGTGATGAAAAGCTTCAGCAGCAAAGGGAAAGAGACTGCAAATCTGATTGAATGTGGGCATTTCAGGTTTGGAAATATGTGCTACCTACTAAAATGAGCTATCGACTAATTCTGAAAGAAATGTTATATGGGCTTAATGTTCATCTTCATCCACACTATAATGAGAAGGATTAGACTGGCTTCCATATGTGGAATATTTATTTCAGCAATACAGGAAAATGTATTTCCCTAATATTTTTTCTGTATGCACAAGGCCTTAAATTTCACAGATGTGATTAATGTTTTAATTTGCTGTTCTGGTTGGATACAAGTTTACCATACCTTATAAATTACTTACAAAGAAATTTGCTTATATAGAGTTTAATTCATATGCTGTTTAGCCACCATGTGTGGCATAGCTTTGCCTTCTCTGTGGGACCAGGCAGTTTTGCAATCGATCTGCAAAATAAAAAACAGTCAGGTAACACAAAGCATTTCTTAACAACCTAAACCAGAGCATTTATGAAGCAAACATGTGCCATAATTAGTGTTTATTTTAACATGAATTGGTAAACAAGATATTAATTGCAAGTTGTGAATTGGATTCCTGACGCAAATCATTCTGATTAGCCAATATTTTAAAAATATTTATATTGTCTATTGCATACATTTTTGTAGATCTCATTTGCACAGCAAAAGAATGACAATTAACTACAACCCCCAAATTGCATGAATCAACACAGTTCTCAGATTAATTGTTTCAGGATCCCTGGAACAGGAATCTGGCCACTGATTGTAGTGATAATTATAATAATAATGATAAAAGAGAAAAATACTATTTCAGATTGTGTTTTATTTACTTTTCAACAAACAGCTGAAAAGAACACATCCCTAGGATGGTATAGACTGACACATGCCCTCTGGTCTACACGTGTGGTGAAGATAAAGTCTATGACGGGGCACCAAATGTGTCTGGATCCTGCAAGCCCAGACTAATGGACTTATAGACAGCATATGGAGTGTGAATAGTGGCTTAAAGATGGCATCATTCAGACACAGCGGTTTTAATATGCCTCATATTTGACTAGTTCTGGCCATGAATAAAATTTCTATCTGATGATCCAAAGCCTTTTGCTGATGGACTTGTGCCTTCAGAAAGTATAGAGAGCTCTATTCTCTGGAGAAGTATCTCACAGTAAGGGCTCTTGTTTAGAATCTGATTTTTTATTTTAATATATTTTTTTGTAACCACTTTTTATGATAAGTACGTGCAGAAACTTTCAGATTTTATGGGGAAATGAAATGGAAAGTTCCTTGGCCTGAAGTGTTGCAGGAATTTCCAAACTTCTTCACAAAAAGGAAAAGACAAAATATCAGAATATTTAAGTCAGAATGCTGGTTTAATTGAAATCTAGAGAGGTCTTTCTGCTGATTTCAGCAGAGGATGTATTGTTTTATTAGGATTCTCACACCTGAGAGAGCTCCCCAGTAATCTTGCATGGGGAGGACAAGTGGACCAAAGTCAAGGTATATCTCCTCATCAGGTAGAGATGATGATCTGGCAGCTGCGCACATGGAGACAGTGCACTTTGTTTACATTTATAGTAACTTTCCAAAGTCTAAAATCTCAAGTAGTAGAGGTTTCAACTAAAATATCAGGAAAGATAAAGTTAGTTGAAGTGTTAGAAGCAAAATGTCTCCCTTATTGAGTGACAAAAAGAACCACTGCTCTGGTAGACCACATGATGACCCTCCACCTTTCTCCATTCTCTCTTTTCAAACAGTGTGTGAACACCAGCCTGTTCATCTGTGCTACAGCCAAGGTAATCTGGTTTTATCTATTCATTGCATATGCAACCATTATGTGTACAGACTAATTAACAAAGCAAATATGGTTGTGCAAAATACAAAATAGAAACCCTTTTGTGTATGTAACTACTTTAGTAGGAAAGTGGAACTTGTTTTCAAGCCTTGTCCTATGTAATGCAATGTAAATACAACATTCAGCATTTTTGTCCATTTCATTAAACACTGCTCATTTCAATATAAGCCTTATTAGCTAATTAAACTATTTAATTAGTTATACTTGAGTAGCATTAAATTGCAATCACTTGCATCTGTTTTAATAGAGGATGTATTTTATATGTGTCAACAATTCTGGCACAAAATATTACTCCAGCTAGCATCCAGTGTAACTGAACGGCTTCTCTGAACATTTCAGCAAGTAATCCTAATTCAGTCTAAATAGCTGTGTGCTAATAATCACATTGCAGAAACTTTATGTGAATAATGATATAAAAGACTAAGTTAATGGTGAGGATATGGTCTAATGTGGACAGAACTTGGCTTAAAATGGCTTTTACTTCATACATTTCAGGGTACATTATGTAAATGGATATGTATTTTTAAACACTAAAATTTATCTCTCCCCAAACTGTAGTTTTGCTTTTCCTTAAGCCTCTACATTTCCTTTTACTTCGAAAAAAATTCAGACTCTTATTTCACGTGATGTCACGTGAAACAAGGGAATTTGACAAAGAGCTATACGACGGTTCACAGGTCTGACTTAGTGTGAACTGACTGAAACTCAGTCATGAGGTTAATTCAGTTTAAGTGCTCTTTCATTATTTTAAAATGGGCAGAGAGGAACAGCAATATACACCCACCGCCTCAGAGGTAGGCACTGAGGCCTCAGTCCAGTTGTATGAATGAAGGCATTAAAGATCATTGGAGGCTGTGATGGTAATCCTCCTGGTCTCCAGCTGCCAGGCTGAAGGGCTTGGCTGGCTCATACTTTCTGTATAGTGCAGGCTGGCCCCATGTGCAGCTGCATGAACTCCTTAATTACAATTCACGCAAAAATTATAAGTTTTCCACCGTACCATAAATAACTTGAGAAAGACTTATTTGAACTCCTGAATAGGACCAAAGGCTACAACCAAAATGTGGATCTGGTTTACTTCTTAGACATGAGCAATGACTTTGTTCATTCTATGACTTTAACATTACTATCTATTTCCTTTATTAAGGACATTCAGACAAATCTTGGTCTTTGAATCAAAGACATAATTGCACTGTGCATTAAAGACTCTTGTATATGGAATAAGAGATGCCTGGGCATTATTTTCAGCCTATATACATGCAAAATATTTTCTCAGTTTCATGTCTTACACACTTCCAAGATCTTGAAATCAAGTTGACAGCTAGTTTATTCAGGCCCTGAGAATCTTTGGCCATACTAATCTCTTTGCTGTCGACATGTTTGTCTAATAATTCCTGTAGTTCTGAGTTTTGGTTTATATTTATTTCAATACAGAATCCAAGGTCATATTTAAAACTGCAGAAGTATAGGGTGTATTTCACTTGTCCGTCATTCTTGGACAAGGTGGTCTCTGGGTTTTTGATGATCAATGGTGCCTGGGAAGACAGACCGAAACTCAGTCAGTCCCCATCCTCTTCATACTTGCAAGAAGGAAACAGAAATGCATACAACAGGCACCCAAGAAAGCAGGAGGCACAATAAAAGAGGCTAAGAAATATAGGCATCAATGTGTCTGAATAGAAGGTCTCCTGCTCCCTTGGGAGTTAGCTAGTGCTAGATGTGTCCCCTTTCAAAGATAAAGGGAGGACTGCAAAGTGCCCAGCTGCATGCTTTGTATCTTTTAAAAGTTTGTAATGTAACATTTCCTGAGAGTAGCAGGGATTTTTGTTCAAGGATATGGGGGCAATCATCACAACTCCTTCCTGACTGTGCATCTTGTGTGTGATACTACCATTAACTAACCCTTCACAGGGAGGTAAGCACTCTCATACGCTTTTTCAGTAGGCATGGTACTCTGAAATCACATTTTCTCAGTAGGCTTTTTATTTTCAGAAAGCAAATTAGATATGTTCTGGATGAAAGTCTCTTCTTTAACATTCTATTCTAGCAAGTCAAAAATAAGCTTTTTTTTTTTTTTCTGGAGAAAACTTCACAAAATTCTGTTTCAACTGATCAAAATTTTATTTTCTTGATTTGAATTCCAAATACACCCTGCATCTTTCAACTGACACTTGGTAAAAGTTATGTATCTAGCTAGGTTTTACTTTCAGCACGCTATTTTTTTAAACCAAGATTGCCTTGGCTAAGTGTTGCAAAAGCATTTTTAAGAGAGCCTGTGTTTCAGCAACATCAATGAGAACTAATGCATATCCAGGCAGTAAATGGGAGAACCAAAGTACTGGAGACTTACCTCGCTAACTGTAGTCTCTCTGATGTTCCAAATTTAGGGATCCAAGAGCTACATAGTCATCTTAGTCTAAAGGTGAGGGAGGAGTTTATTTGGACAATGAATTATTAATTCACCTTCTAGGCCCCAACCAGCTCATGTCATGTCAGTCGAGGTTTTTCTGCCCTGTGCACTTGGTCTCTGTCTATGGGAAGAATGTGAGCAAAATAAGACGGGATTTTCAGAAATCTGTACTAACTAATGTTCTCAGCATCATTCAGATCCTGGATGGGCTGAGTAACTTTGGTAACTGTTTAGGGTGACTAATGTCTAGGGCAAACATTACTTAAGTTATTTCTGAAAATAGCACTTCTGAAAATTGGAGATTATAGGCAGATTTAGTGTAATGTTTGTGCCACATCTTTCAAAAAAAATAAAAGAATTAAAAAGGAGCATATTGCTGCATTGTTCAAAATCGAGTCAATGATATAAAGGAGGATTCATGTTAATTGTGGCACAACAGGCACATTTACTACATATTCTTGCTCTGTAAGTTTCAGAAAACCCAAGAATCTTTGGGCAGGCAGTTATCATTTGTTAAACACTCTCCATCATAAAAAATGCAGTATATTGAAAACCAGGTATGTATAAACAGATAAATAAATACATAAATCCAGGCAGAAATCTATGTTGAGGCTAACAGAATGTGTTCAACAAGCCCAGAGCAAATTATAATCAGAAGACAGATGCTGACATCTAGGAAGAGTGAAGTATGTTAAGGTCTTCTTAACATATGACAAAACTCTTCTCTGAAAAACCAATTACAAATGCAAAGGTAGGGAAGGAGCACCCATTCATCAGCTAATTTTATTTCTTCTGAAGCTTCACAGAAATAACATATGTATCTGACTTCAGTAAATATGCTGTAGTAAATAGCCGTCATTCCCACTTCTTTGTGATCATGCACTCCCTTTCTGAAAGAGCAGGCAGGAAGCATCAGAATCCTGAGCCTTGTCTTGAAGGTCAAAATTCATTTTTGTCTGGCTAATTTGCAAATATGCTGAATGAAATTGTCGGTATAGAAGTGATAGAAGTACTTCTGTATTAAATGTTACAAGATTCTGAGGATTTTAGAATGCATGAATATAATCTTTTATAAATGAAGTCATCCAAGCTGGAAAAAAAGAAACCTAGACAGTTATACAGGTATATATGAAATACAAAGTAAGTGTATAAATTCTATCCTGAGTATTTTAACTATGTAAAAATGTGTTACATATTGTAATGTATTTCTAGTATTTTATCTTCCTTCTTACCTATTTATTTATATCAGGAAATGTTAGCAAGATCATCTTGTTGTTTTTTGCTATAGCATATTTAAGTCACAAAAATAACCCTCCTCTGACTGTGATAAGCTGTTACAGAATAATCTCAGAAGTTAACCAGACTTGCTTGTTAAAGAGCATGAACTTTTGTGAAGGAGTGTTTGTGAGAAGCAGATAATAATGAAAAGTATTTTTCCTGTCTCAAGGAATTGAAAAAGTAGTTTTGTATTTGTTAATTTCAGTAGTCTTTTGCTTTACAAGAACTCAAAAATCTAATATATATGACTACCATCAATATATAAATATGCTAAATATGTGGAAGAAAAAGGTGGATGAAGCAGAATTAATATGACTTGTATATGAATTTTTCATGAGGAACAAAAATTATGAAAGTCACTTGTTTTCATAAAATCCATGACTGTATCCAAATTTCCTGTGATTCATCCATATTTTCTTCAAAGCTGGTGTTAGAAAAATCACTTCCTTAAGTATAAGAATTTATGCTATCTAAAGAATAACGCTATATCTACAAGAAAACAATTGCAACAAATACAATCTCACAATGAACATAAATCTTCCCTTTTCTCATCCTTTCTTCTCATCCTGTTTCTCCTTCCACTATGATTGAAACCGAAGTATAGGTTAATATGGTGCTAGAATTGGCTTAGCAAGAAAAGAACAAGCTCTAATATAATTGGATGAACTGAAGAAATGAAGTAGTGTGGAAAAAGAGCTATGCACACAGATACTATACTTTACCATCAATGTACTTTAACTACGCACTAGACCTCTTGTGTACTTAAGCCAGGTCACTGAATAGCCTCTGATCTGGATTGAACCCAAGTGTGAAAAGCTGAGGAGGCCAGTACTGATAATCTAACTTGGAAATTCAGATGTCAGTATGATGTGAAAGATAATATGGCCCTCTTTAACACCACAGGGTCAGCAGTAATCTAATGCAATGTCTCTATATTAGAAGGCAATTCCATTTTGGACTGCTTAAAAGACAAAATTAAGTGCCTCTTTATAATGATCATATTCAGTCTTCTCTAAGAATTGAGGGGAAAATATGTTTAATTACTAGTATTTTAAACAAAGTACTTGTTTCTCTCCTTTCTAAGTGGGCTTGATCCAGAAAAAGACAATTATACCCCAGAGATTACCCTGCTTTGATTTACGGATCCTTTTACATAGCAGGCAATCCTCCCAATCAGGAGAAACCATTCTGATTTTTATGATTTACAGTATAACAAAGCAAAGCCAAACAGCACATAGGCAACATACGAACAGTGGTCTTCAAGCATTGCTTCTCCCCCAAAATAAGTACTAGAAAAGGGCCTTTTTTTTCAATATGTATCTAAGAAAGCTACAATCTTATTAAACACCCATTGGTTTTGAGAAGAGGAGAACAACAGAGTCTACTGCTTGCTGCCTGCCAGTGATGCAATAGGACTGTATATGTCTTTCCTGAAAAATGTTGTGTGGTGGAATCAGTAGTCCTGGAGGATAGTAGTAACATTTCACAGAGGCTACAGAGGTCAATAATTTCCCAGGGATATAAACAAAAACAGGAATTCTTAAATGCGAACTTCTGTAATGATAGGCCATTGCAATGGAGTGTCAGGTATTATGATCTACTCCAGAGAAGGCTTAAAATGAGGAACAGTGTGGGAGTCTAAACATTAAATAATAAAGGCCAGTCCTCAAGACATATAGAAATTAATACAATGCCAAGCTCCAAAATGTTCAGGCAATGTTGCAGCTGGGATCTATATGCTTGTGTTTGCATGCAGTACTCAAGAGCTCTCATTCCAAAGATAAGAACTGGACTAAGTACATACTTCACATAACATATCAGAAGACTAATTATTTTTATATAAGACATCATTTAATGTTCAGGACTCAAGATTTTTTTATATTGCTGCCTTTACCTGCCTGTTACTGGGCCTAACAGCCCGGTCCTTTGCCTAGCCACCTGAAGGCCTGACCCTGCAGTGATCTTCACATTCTGTGCTGGTTCTTCCGGTGTCTGAATGCTGAACAAGTGCAAAGTCTGCTGGTGCCACCCAAATGAGGGATAAAATGTCCTCTAATGGACTTTGTGGACCCCTGTTGTGTGTGCAGGGGCACATTCCAGAGAATGTGCACCTGTAAGACAGGATTTATGCCTCTTTTTTTGCCTACCAAGATTTTCAGAGCTCTTTTAGAAGCATTTAGGTTGGAAAAGACCTTTAAGCTCATAGAGTGCAACAGTAAACCTAACACCACCAAGTCCACCACTAAACCATGTCCCTAAATGCCACACCTATGCATCTTTTAAATGCCTCCAGGGACAGTGTCTCAACTGCTTCCATGAGAAGCCTGTTCCAATGCTTGACAATGCTTTTGGTGAGAAAATTTTTCCTAATATCCAATCCAAACCTTCCCTGCCACAACTTGAGGCCACTTTTTGTCTTGTCACTAGTTGAAGAGAGAGATAAGGTCTCCTGTTCTCCAGGCTAAACAACCCCAGTGCCCTCACCTGCTCTTCATAAAAACTTGTGCTCCAGACCCTTCATCAGCTTCATTGCCCTTCTTTGGACACACATCAATCATATTCAGTCTGCCCCAGCAAAATCTGTCTCTGCAGCGGGAAAGTGAGATTGCCTCTGCAAGTAAACCAGATCTATAAGGCAGCTCTTGTGCTTCCAGCCTTGAAGGTAAAGGTCCAGGCATCTGCAGACAAGATAAAGGTTATCTTAAAGGCCTTTAACTCACTTTTTAAGTTGGAGTGGGAGAGGGAGACAAGTGCAAGTCTTGCTTGCTAGCCATGCACTATAAGAGAAGTAATTATCACCTCTCTGTTTCTTTCAGGCTATTGTAAATTGTATTTTCCCCCTCTTCATCCAGCAGACCAGAACTGACACAAGGTGTGAGGGAAAGTGGTCATGTAGTTTTGCACCAATTGGACCCCTATTATGTGACAGTGTTTCAGATTGTATTAATTTTTTCACCCTAAGGACACACTATTTAGAGTAAGTTGATTTTCTCTCTCTTCAGAAGGCTCTAAGAAGACTTCTCAGCTTTTCAACAGGATGACTGAAGAAGAAGTAGCTTAATGTACAAACATTGCTAGTCATTGGTAGGCTTCATATATGATGAAGTCCAAATGCTAATTTATGTTGCGTGATCCTGTACCTAGAACTTCAACTCTACTACTGCAAGGAATGTCCATGTGATGACGAGCAATACTTGAATGATCAGTCCTCAGAAGAAGCCTTGGGATTATGCCAGTGACAGTTCTTTGCTTCTGATAAGTATGATCGTTCCCTTTAGGACCTCTTTGAATGTACGAATTTCCATTTTACAAGAGCTGGTAGAGCACATAGGATACATGTGTCGAAACATTACTTCGAAGTTGAATGCAGTTACAAAGCTTAGGGGTGTCTTGTGATCCAACCAAATGTTATAGGCAGGTCCTGTGTACATCTGAAATAAAGAAAAGCTGAATGACAAAGGAAAATAAAGCTGTCTGCAAAGACAGGACAAGGCACTATGAACACATTTTAGAAGTTTGTGTCTAGGATGAATAATCAAGTTATTGGCAGTGGAACTATTTTTTCGGTAAGATGATGAGGGTTTTTGTTTTTTTCATTATTTGCCAGTCATCTTAGAGTTAAGGGTGAAGAGAGTTTTTCCACCACAATTTAAGCTAAGACATTACAAAAATAAGACCATTTGAAGGAAAGGGAGAATTCTTGCTGAATTATCAATAGGTAAGGTGGATTTTGCCTTTCACCTAGGCTGTTTATTATGGCTCAGAGCAATGTTTTTGTTCTTTTGAGGCTCAGTTTCTTTTGCTGACTTTCAACCTCAAAATACATATTTGGTTCATTCTCTAACTTGCAAAATTTCTTGCCTTAATCAGGTCTGACTTTGAGACACTTCATTCTAGCCAAAGAGGAAAAATGAACTTTCCTAATTGGATTGATAGTACTGCAAAGATTTTAATTTTAAATGCTGACAGTGGTAAAGAAGCAATGAAAGTTATCCTATATGTGTACTTCATCTCTGAAAAATTTAAAGGGGCATAACATGAATAAGCTTCCTGACTGCAGACAAGCATGAGGTGAATGTATTTATTGGTTTTTGCTATAACATTTATTTGACTTAGACATTTTTTCTGATGTTTAAATCCAGGAAGGGCCCTTTAGCTTTGTGTTTGGGACAAATCAGTCATTCTGAAGCTTTTAAGTAGAAAATGCAAAGATTTAAGTAAAAGTCTCATGCTCCTTTTTGGAACAATCTTAAGCAGATTGTTTGAAGTGATAAACCCTATGGTTTGTCTTAAGCTTCGCAAGTGAATTTTTACACAAAATTATGCCTACACTGAAGAAACAAGTAGCCTGGAATACCTAGAGTGGACCTATTTTTTTCTTTCTCCTATGAACAGCAACGTCTTTTCTTGTGGTAGTACAAAACGTATCCTATCAGGTGGATCTTTCTTGAATGGAAATCCTCATTATTGAAATTCTTTCCAACTATTTGCTGAGTCTTGTAACATTTTGCTTTCTGATCACAGAAAGAACATCAGTTTTCAAAGCTGTACTCTAGGTGTCAGGAGTTGGGTAGATGAGAGAATCCTATCTGTGGTTCAATTTAAAGATGGCATGTATAATAATGTGTGTTGTTAGAAAAGTAATTATGGAGGATTGCATGTGTGAACAGGATTAATAGAATGTTTCCTCAACTTTAAAACTACAAAGCTATTACATTTGCAATGTACATTATCCATAAAATAATTATTTTCACATGAGTGTCTATCCTTTCTAATCTTACTTTCACATGAAGGGAAGTTATATAGAGACTTTAATAAGCTATCACTTTTGTCATGATTATCCATATTCACATACTGCCCGTTTTTTTTGAAGAACATTTTTATTTTTTCTAGAGCTAAAAGTGGTATTTAAAAACAAACAAGCAAAAAAAACCAACAACAAACAAACTAAAACAATCAAAACAAGAAAGCTCCATTTCTTTTCAAGGGTTCTTTTGACACTTGTGTTGTTAAATACTTACATGTCAGGTAGTGTTAGATATATCCATTTTCTATATGCTTCTGTTTTGAAAACCATCCCCCTGACAAATTTCCTTGAATGCCCATCTGTTTCTAGAAAATAGGAGAGCTCTCCTGGTTCTGATGTTGTTAACAGGACTGTGACCTTCTTTCACACCTGTGGTTGGGAAGGTTTAAATGGGTACTATAAAAGGTAAGAAGTGTTCCTAAAAAGGTTAAACTTCCTACTCTCAACAACCTGATATGTCTAATGTATGAAGTATCCTCTTTGAAAAAGGTTGTTAAACATGAGTTTTGTTTACATATAATGTCATACAGTTATCAGCATAATCAAAAACTTATTTAATCCTTTTCTAATTCTAAAGTGATTAGCAAGGGCTGAGAAATCACCTTATCTCACTAAAACACAGGTACGAACACAGAGTAAATATTTTGGTAAACAATTATTCTGCCCTTGCATATTCAGCAGTGTGCTAAATTATGCATAATCTTGCATAAGTAATAAGTGAAGGTAGCTTAAATTCAGGGTTTTTTTTACCTGACCTATTTCTTTCAGTGCTGTTAGCTTCTTAAATCATGTATGAGCTTTCTGTAAGGCTTCAATGAGTAGTTCTAGTGGAGAGACTTCAGTAATAAATTTCAGGAGAAGACAAGTTTTTTGACAGGCATAATGCAACACATACAGAGTTTGGAACTCACACTCTGGGAATTTAGAGCAATCCTTGCAAAGCAGCTTTTCCCTGTTACATTAATAGAGAAAATGAAGTATGAAAGTCCTCAGGAATTACTGCTAGGTGTAATTTAAATAATTTACCAGAAGACAGTTCAGCACATGCATAGAACAGGGGCATACAGAGTTTGCCATAAGCAGTTTATAAATAAACTATATTCTGCTGAAGTAAGTCAGGCATAAATTATAACTATTCCTTTTGTGGCTATACTCTGTTCCTCATTGTAATAGTTATTTAAAAAAAATCTGGGTTATGACCTTCTACTAGAAATCACAGGCTGTGCCTGCCTTGTACCTTGCTTATGAGCATGCTTACATTTAATAGTTTGGCTGCTATGAGATCAAAGTAAAATTACTATTGCTGTGGGAGAAAAAAAAAGTGCATTACATTTCTATAAACAGAATCTAGGTAGAATTTTGTAGCTCAGTGAAAAAAGGAGTATTCAGTGCCAAAGAACATCAACTAGCATCTGACCATTTCATGAAACCCTTATGCACTTTTAAAATGTATTATTCTGTTTCTAGCCTCAAGTACTGAAAGTTAAAATGACAGAATAACTTGAAAGTACCAATAGAAGATATGAAATTAAGATAACAGGGAGTATAGAGAGGGTAAAGAATTCGTTAAACACATTTGTAGATACTGGATGGCTCCTACTACTGCACAGAAGCTGCAACCCTAACCATTAGGGTTGTTAAGGACTGTTAGTATTCACCAACCAGAAATGTCTTTGTTTATTTTGTCAGTTTTCTGAAATATAAGTCAAAGGTGAGAGGTCAGAGGTTCCAGAGATGCTCACTGATTTTTGAATACCGAGTTACAAATTTATTAAATATATTTTATTCTGACACTTATAAGTACCATATAAAGAAAGGAAAAACATGAATATGATTTAATGTTGGTTTTCCCCTTTTATATTATACAAATTAAGTGATCTCTGATTTTTGTAGAGCACACATGAACACAGATACCTCTGGTCTTATGTATTTCAGCTTCTTAGGTTTTAATATTATGTGCTTTTCTTAATTTACTCTTAATTAAGTCCTCTTGTCCATCTAATTATGGACAGAGCATTACAGCCACTGGAGCTCATAAGCAGTCACAAGTCAGAAAGAATGGCTTGCAGTCTTTTCATCGTTTTGAGTAGGAAACCAAGTCATATGCTTGACATTCAAACAAGTGAATAAAGATATTTTCCTCAGAAAAAATATGTGCATTTCTGTTGGAATTTGGGATTTTCTGAATGAGATTTAGGAACCTATTTTTCATGCAGTCATGTATAAATATAAAATATCTGAGACTTTCTGATATTTTTGTAGAATTCTATTAGCTAGAATATTATATACATTTTCATTGTTTGCATAATTATATCAATACACATATAATAATGCAGTTATAATTTAATATAATTATATATGTATGTAGTTACATCAGTAATTGCATTGATTAAATATATATAAGTATTAATACAGCTACACAATGTATAATGTCTGTATAAATAATTCAAGCTCTTCTTAACCTAGCATTCATCAGCTCACCCAAGTCCTCTTTGCAAAACTCGTGCTAACATAAGAATTAACATGGGGAATAAGTTAAAAAAAACATTCATCTTTGCTCCTCTCCTTCTAAAAACATTTATGTATGGAGAGTAGGGGAATCTGCGTGCTGTGGGGAATCCTGGCCACCCCTCCCAGACTGCTTGTGGGGGGAAGCACTGTCTGTACTTCACCTCCTTTTATCCATGACACTGTGAATAATTTTGCAAGTCCTCATTCACAACGCTCCAGCTCTTGCAATGTTTTAGGCTGGGTTGTAGCCCTCACCCCCCATGCATGGCACTGAAATGTGTTCCCATCTAAGTGAGCAAAGCTTTACATGAGTGCAGTCAAGTGCAGGACCAGACCTCATCACTCAGATTCTGCTGGTCACTCTGGTCATATTCTTGATACAAGCCACTAATTTAACTGTTTCTTTCATAGTTTTGTACTTGCCAGTTTTTTATTATGGTTTAATCTGTTTTTTCCGAAGTAAGGACAAAGTTTGTGACAGCTGCCATTTAGGATGGAAAATCTGCAGTCATGTTCCTGATAAATAGAAAAGGATTCTCCATGTCCAGATCTGATATGCATGTGCAAAAATTCCATATTCTTAGCTATTTACCCTAACTATCCTTTGAATGTGCTGTAAATTTCATTTTCTTTTCTAAGGAAAAATTGCTAATTATGACTCTGGTTAAAGCAGTTGTCTTTCCTAGCGTAGAGGCTTTTTCCATTATTAAACTGAACTGTTAGAAAATTAAGTAATGTTAACAAGAAATTCCTCCTTAATATGCAATAAATAGAGGTTGTTAAAATGATAAAAACAGTTTAGTTCAAACAATTTAATTAACATCCTTACAAGGATTGCTGAAAATAAAGTGCAAAATAAAATCAAATCACTGTCATGATCCTGACCTTGTGTTGCAAATTAAAAACACAGTAAAGTGTCATAAATTTCAGCAGCTCAATTTGGGTTCACTTAATAGAACTATGAAAAAAGCAAATGTTTTGTCACTTTCAGACTGTTGCCAGGAAAAATTGTAGTGCATAATTAATGGTAATCCACTCTTTAATTTGTATGTATAAAGGCACAGGAAGTTGCTACTGATAGCACAGAAATAATATCATTTTCAGTGTTAAAGCAGTAGAACTGTTTCATCTAAAACAACGAGTCAGGGGAAGGATAATGGAAGGTGTCAGAGGCACAATAAATAAGATTAGAGTGGACAAGGAGAAGTGAAAAGTATTAACTGCATTGAAATTTTCAATTAGAAAGGCAAAGCAAATCCTTTATGAATCATCCCCTCCACCTTCTTTTAAACCTTTCTGAATAAATGCAATTGAATTGGCTGAATACTAGTTAGTACAAAATAAAGCTCTTTCAAAGGAATGAATTACAGTTTTATGTCATTACTCTAGACACTTTAGTCATTTTTAAGAACACAGCTAGGTTTCAAGATCTTGAATACCTGTGTTTGAAAAGACAGGAAGTAATTAGCTGGTCACCTTTCTAAGCAGACTTGAAATATCAGAACATCAGCGAAGCCATGACCAAATACATTATGTGCTGGATGCTATGAATCACATTGCTTTCCTACTGTCCTTATGTGGATGATGTTTCTTGATAATGCATCCTGCCAAATGTGAGAACTACAGAAAAGCTGACATGAGGTGAATGATTAGGTGAAGACAGTTTTCCTCAGCTCACTTCCAGGATGCTTGTAACATGAACTGACACTGAATTTTCTCTGTAAGGAAGCAAGTGTATCCATGTGAGCTTTCTAATTTTGTCCCTCTTTTTCTTGCTTAGAAAATGAGACAACTGTTTCTTCTGTCCAAGGACAATTTTGTCTGCCCAGACATAAGGGCAGACTCAGCAAGCAATAGGGATGGTGATTTTTAAAGCAACTACCTAACAGCAGATGTTAGGAGTCCAATCACCATTTGATACTATGTCTACACATGGGGTATTTTTTCTCTTTTGAGGCATCAGTCTTGGGATCACTATCATCTTGGAACTGTAGGACTTTGACCCTTCAGCTTGGAGCCATGTGCATACCAAACCGTGGTCTTCTACCTGAGTGAACAGGACACCTGCCTAGGTTTTTAGCCACTCAAAGCTTAAGCCACCCCGTTGCTAGATCTCTTAAGATCACATGTGAGGAGTAGCTTCAGAGCGGAAATTTTTATAGATACCACTAAGTGGTTTGTACACCTTCCTAGTTCAAGCTCAAGTTTTGATTCCCACCCCCCCCCCCCCCTTTTTTTTTTTTGGTGTGTGTGTGTGTGTAATTAGCTGTAATGTCTTGGCATTCTGAAAATAATTGCCAATTACTGTGGGAACCATGTAGGAGTCATGAGGTGGCAAAATACCAAGTCCTTAACAAGAGTTATTTAAGAATGCCTTTAATGTACCTAATCAATGTGTATGCCACACTCTTTCCAAGAACTGAAAAAGTTCAGATAATTCTCTTTATAGAATCCTTTTTGCTTTCTTTATTGAATCTACAGTTGTGTCTCAGATTTCCAGGATCCTGAACTGAAAACATGAAATACTGTAAAGTTATTATCCCATATATACTAAGTAATCTTGACAAAACTTTATACTCCAGCTGTGAAAAACTGGTGTGTTAAACAGAGTATTCACAAGATCTGCTTTCCTATAATAAACCTAAAAAGGAGACTCTAATAAACACACTTTCTAAATACAATACATAAGTCTGGATGGAATTTCAGAGCAATATTTAATGTTTCTTGTCAACACATAAGGATACAATGCTGTGTCAGAGACTCATCCTGGTAGGAAATACAAAAGTAAGAGGCAGTCCAGAAATTTAATAGTTACAGGGGCACTATGGCTGTATCTATACTAATAAACTCAGTGTACAGCTGCTGCTGTCCTCCACAACAGCTTGACTGTCCCCAGGCTTCCTGCTGCCTATGGTCATTGGGAAGTCTGGCTTCTGCATGATACCCATGAAGTCCTTTAGAGTGCATTCGTTGATGTGAGCATTTTCTCAGCTTAGAGTTTGGAGATCTGTGAACCACTTCTGAAGAATATTCTGGGGACTGTCTATAGGCCTCCTCTGCTCATTTTTATATTGGAAACATAATGTGTCATAAGAGGAATGGAATGGAAGTTGCAACTCTAATTCACTCCTACAAGTCATCTCCTGCACCATGAACTTTCCCAGCCAGGTTGAATAGATGGATGATATGATGAGGCAACTATTCAGGACTCCTTTATCCCCCAGGAGCAGAATTTACCAACCAAATCCCTTCTAACTTTAATCTCTTAGTTGTCATCTTTGTCAGCACTGACCCTGGGGATCACAAGCAATTAGCTCCACTGCATGCTGTACTTACACTTTAGTGTTTGTTTTCTGTCCAGCTGAACCCCTGTGTTAGTCTAATTTTGACATTCACCTTTGACAGATTCTACCATCCTTAAATGGATCCACCAGAATGTATCTGCTACACTTGGACACCACATCACTAGCATCCAGAATGACTTTAGGAGTCTTCCAGTTTGCACTCTTTCTGGCCTTATCCAAGTAGGCTTACTCAGTGCCTTCACATTATTTTTTCCTGCTGCTCTTTTAACTACTAGGTAGCTATAAAACATGTCAGGAAATGTTCCTTTTGCTGTAGCATGATTCTGAAGTTTTCTTTGAGCAATTGTGAGAGATTACATCCTATGTACAATTCTTACACCAAAGAGGTCAGATTCAGTGTTAATTGACCTGTTTCATATTTGGTAATAGAGGTATTGAACAGCCTGGTAAACCCTATCCCTGATTGTTTTCCCTTCTGAAATTCTGAAAGCAGAGAATAATGTCAAGAAACCTGATAGCAAATAGCCTTCAAGCCTGAAACCCATTCATTTGAAACCTTTTAACTGTATAGGAAGAAATAAAATGTGTATCTTATAACTATTTTAGTGCATTGACTTAACTGGAACAACTTCTACTTCTTTGTGAAATTTTAGGTGGAATAGGGAATCCTGAACAAACCAAGAATAAGGATCAATATTTTAATTTACATAGGACATTTACATTGCGGCTGAGATAAATGGCTGGATATTTCCCTTTTCCTGTTATAGGAACCATCTCAAAGAGGCTGGAGTGTAGGCAATTAGTTTTAGTGTCACGGGTAATCTTAAAAAGCCCAACAATTTCAACTGCTACCTGTGCCTGTTTTCTATCCTCAGCTATTCATTTAAGCATTTTAACAAATTTCAGTTTAGTTGGTCCTGCATGAAACCACTTTTACATCATGTGTTCCAAAATCAGTTCTGAATATGGCATTTCTGTTAATATACTTTAGTAACTCTAGAAAATGTTTCTATTTTTGTAGGAAGTGCGACTTTTTCTAGCAGCATTTGTTCTTTTCACAGCTTCTGTGAAATTCTGTAAGTCTTTGTGATAATTCCTCAACAGACTTAGAGACTGGACATTGCATTTCCTCTGCAGGTCTTATATGTGTACTTCTGTATGCAACAGAAATAAAAATGTGCTACCAATGACAAAAATCTCCCTTTAAAATCCTGCTGTAGTGACTAGTCTCTGGTACTGATGACTATGTTTAAGCTAATGGATTAACATTTGGTTGGAAGGGTTTGCCCGAGTTTCCCCAAGGGAAAGTTAACCTGAATGTGAACTCTCAAGTACCACGTGCCTCCCCGTGCACTTCTGATGTGACATCTGTATTTTTTAAAATATGATCTGGTTTTATTTTGTTTGTGTAAAAGTCCAAATATACAGAATCATTTCTGGCTGGACTTTCCTGTAGATTTCTTCTTCTTTCTGAGTTTGCAAGCAACATTGACTGTCTAAATTTCTTGCAAGAGAAATAGGTATCTCAGTACAAAGGCCTTTGACTTTAAAGGTGTAGTTTATGTTATTATTAACATTAATATCCCTGGGTATTTCGCTGTAAAGAAAAATAGGTTGCACATTAATGCATCCTCCTCCAATTTCTCTGCCCTGACTGGCAGACCATGGAGGAGGATGTCTGTCTGGCCAAGCACAGGTTTCAGACATTGACATCTGACATCACCTCACGGGGTCCATTGCCCACGCTCCACGTACAGTACCCCATCCTCCTCCTCAGCATATCAAGTAGGTCTTGCTGATCACTTTGACCATGGTAGCCTGAGCCTGCTGGAAAACCAGACAGCAGCAAGTCCCCTATCTCCAGCAAACTCTCCAGCAGAGCTTGCAAGATGCTTGAACTTTGCAAGGCCCCTTTGGGCTGGGACGTGAGGAGAAGACAAACTGTTCTCCCCACTTGCTCTCACCAGCTATACCCCTTGGAACTCAAGGACTTGCTGCAGCCTTGCTAAGCGGGTCCTCAAGCCCCTGCTTGCCAGCTGGTAGCAAATTGCTGGGCTACTGCTGTAGGACTTGGTTATGCACAATGAACCAGCAGCAGGAGACATCCGATCATAATGGAAGTCACAAGGAAAGGAGGGGAGAAAGGAAGGAAGGGGAACGAATATAGATAAATATTCCATAATACTTTGATAAGTCAAACCAAGAAATGTATCCTGTGACCAGTTTGTTAATGAAGCTCAGCATCACAGAAGCTAGCAGATGGTCGCTCTGTGTTCACTCACCAATTTATACCATGGAGAACAGTCAAGCTACGGGGTTGGGAAGGCTGCATAAAAACATACATACATAAAAATTTTAAAAGTGAGAGTAACCTGAAAACATAAAGAGGCTTAAATATTATTTTTCTTTGCTCAATCCAAGAGAAAATGTATGCGGCAGTTTTGTTATTTCTGTGTCTATGGGTGTGCATATGTTTGTACATTTGGATGTATGTAACAGCTTTTATCTTTCTAAAGTACAAAATGCTTTCTTTCTTAGCATTAGTGACACTGCAGATAATGATTTTACTTCTCCTACATGTACTTCTGTTCAAATTGTACTGAGTTTCTGAAGTACATTTTAAAACACAATGTGGACAGAAAAGCATTTGCATGCTATTAATTTATACACGTATAAGGATTTGGAATAGGGAGGCTTCATATATTCCAGCTATTGCATAGCCCCTTGCATAGCAAGGTCCAAAAAGAGGTTCACAATGTCATGGTTTGGTTTTTATGCTTTTAGGTATGCTTCCGGTTTTCAAAGATGTGTAAGGCAGAGTTTTTCCCTCTCTGCAGTCTTTTGTACCAGACAATAGAATATACGGATTGATGGATGAAGGGTTATTTGAAATAATTATTTTTTTCCACAGCTCCTTCCCACCTCATCTGCAAAATATGGGAGAACATGGCAGAATCTTGATAAAGGCTCAGCAGGGTGGGCTGGACTGTTGTATGTGCTTTGGGAAAAGGTTTATAAGGTTTGCTCATTTTATGCCTCAGAGAGTGTATCTTGAGTGGGAGAGGGGACAAAAAGGACTCTGAGCCACTTTGAATACTCCTGCTTTCCTGAACTCTGTTGTGAATGAGTCTCCTAACAGCACTGGTGTAATTGTGATTGCAGTGATAGAGGAAAATGAGCTCTTCAGTGTTGCTTTAACGCAGCTCCTCCATAGCCAGCCTGCTGGTTCTTTACAAACACTGCCTCATGCCTCAGAGAAGCACTGGATTTGCAAATTTTGTTCCTGAGTTTATCCCTGGAATTTAATTGAACCTTTCATTTTCATCATAACAAAGATATTTGCTATACCTTAATCCAAACTCCATACGCTAAAGACCCAGTAAACTACTTTTTTTTCTCTCAGATATTCAGAAGGATTTTATAATTTTATATCCTTGTGTGAATAATATCTTTCTGCAAAGTAGCTAATAGTTTCATCTGCTTTTATATTAGCAGTAATAATAGTGTTGCAAAAGACACCAGTTTTGGTAATACAATTGAGAGGTTTACAGCAGTCATAGCTTTTATGATCCAAGATTAACACAGCATTTAAACATACACTTACAGCAAACGATCTGAAGAAGCAATGCTGGGGTGAAAGTACTGGTGGGCCTTTTAAACAGTGACCCACATCTCTCTTCGGTGGACATCCACTATTTTAAAGTGGTTTAGATACTGTTCTGGAATAATTTGAAACACAGAACTCTTCTATTCTGGGGTCAGTACTCTGCTATGGTAGTCTGACCATCATAAAGGGCAGCCAGATGTGGCTTGTAGCCCTGAAGGAAAGTGCACATAGACCTACACAGCTACTCTGTAGGTTATTTTCAAAGACCACACCACAGAGTCAGCTGATCACCACTGTACAATTTTACCTCACAGAAAAGGTTGTATTAGACAATGAAACAGGGCATTTAAACTCAAATCTTGTAAGATCTTCCTTCCTTTGCCCTCTGACTTCACTGTTCCTTCTCTCCTGGCACTCTTCTGCCCCAGCTCTCCATTTCGACCATGTCACAAGTCTCAGGAGTTTTTACCTTTTTTATGGGATTTAACAGATTAAAGGTCCCACAAATAACCTGATCTTTCTGGTAATATACTGAATATTAAAGTAAGATATTGGATATCTGCCAAGACAGATCTGGTAAGAAACCAGATCTGTGTATATGCTCAAATATATAGACACAGAAAATCCTAATGTAGATGAAGATTGAAGAGCCTGGAGAGTGAAGAATAAGTGGAAAGTGATTAAATAGTAAGTGATATCTTAAAAGCATATGAAAGATTTTAAAAGGATCCGTGCAGAAAACAAAGAGCTATTAGTTAAAAAAGGTAAATTGCAGATAGCACTACTCTAATATCAGTTCCACAATAGCCATCAGAGATGAACCAGTAATGTAATTTCTTTTAAATGGATGCTATTCTAGTCACACTTATCATCTGCAGAGAAATATTTCTAATATCTATACCAGATGATAAAACTATTGTCATTTATTATTTTACTAGATTTTTTTCTCATGCTTCCTACCACATTTTCTTCTTTCTGCATGTCATTTTTTTTTTCTTTTATAACAAACATTGATCTTGCAAAGTTACCTCATTTTGATGCTGTTGGGGTTTGGTTTTTTTTTTATATAAGACTTAAATGTTAATAGAAATTTAAGAAATGGGAAATATTGTCTTACTTCAAAAATGGGATAAGCCTTTCTGAATTTCAACCTGTATGTAAACACACAAATAAATGCTCTGTATGTGATGTATATTTATAATGTGTAACTTAGATATATCTAAAGTAAATGTTTTTAGTCGTTTTTGTGATAGCAAATACTGTCTCTCTCTCACACAACATTTTAACAGGACTATCTGGTTTACTTATTTTAAATGAAAAACAAAACCTAAATAATTTTCAGAAATGGATTGCTGCTGAGTTAATGAGTGATGGATCACAGTGAAATAATGCAATAAGTATATACCATGGCCTTTAGGGAATAAAGCTTCTATTTTTTTTTTTTTCTTTCCCATTTCGTACATTAGAACCATTTTGTAGATCAGACTTTGTCTCCATTCACAGTGGCGTTTAGTCCCACTGTGATTATTGTGCCTCAGATACAAATACGCCAAATTTTAGTAGCATTGGAGAAGACATAAATGAAACTCAACGTTAGTCTTATGATAGATTCTATTAAAAGTTTGCTGTGTAGCCAGCTGGGAGGAGTGATTTCAGTTTTCCACTCCATAACTGGAGAATAAGATGTACCATGTTTCAAGGCCTTGAAAGCTCATTTTATAATGAGATTAACAAGATAAAATAATTTTTTTTATGTGAGCGAAGGTAGGGACATTTTGACTGTGATCTATGAACACCTGTGTAAGGAAGATATTTCTGGTTGTAGGAGGTTCTGTAATCTGGTAGAATGAAGTGTAATGAGATTCCGTGTTTGAAAACTCAAACCTATACACGTTCAGACAAATATTACAAGAGAAAAGTCAATTTACATTGGAATAACTAGGCTAGAGATCTCTTGGATTCTTTATCACTGTGTAGGATACATGCTTTGCACTGAAAAGGCCAATGGCATCCTGGGTTGTATTAGAAGAGGGGTGGTTAGTAGATCGAGATCCCCTCTACTCCACCCTGGTGAGACCCCATCTGGAATATTGTGTCCGGTTCTGGGCCCCTCAGTTCAAGAAGGACAGGGAACTGCTGGAGAGGGTCCAGCGTAGGGCAACGAAGATGATTAAGGGAGTGGAGCACCTCCCTTATGAAGAAAGGCTGAGGGAGCTGGGTCTCTTTAGTTTGGAGGAGACTGAGGGGTGACCTTATTAATGTTTATAAATATATAAAGGGTGAGTGCCACGAGGATGGAGCCAGGCTCTTCTCGGTGGCAAACAATGATAGGACAAGGGGTAATGGGATCAAGCTGGAACACAAGAGGTTCCACTTAAATTTGAGAAAAAACTTCTTCTCAGTAAGGGTGACAGAGCACTGGAACAGGCTGCCCAGGGAAGTTGTGGAGTCTCCTTCTCTGGAGACATTCAAAACCCGCCTGGACATGTTCCTGTGCGACCTCACCTAGGCGTTCCTGCTCCAGCAGGGGGATTGGACTCGATGATCTTTTGAGGTCCCTTCTAATCCCAAACATACTGTGATACTGTGTGATACTGTGAAAAAAAAATGATAACAGCCCGTAATTCCCGAGGGGTTTATTTTATGGTCTTGTGCCTATCTTCATGAAACAAGCCTTATCCTTCTTGCAGTAAAGCGTGTGGGCTCATTGAGGCAGAAGAACAAAATAGTTAGCCATAGTTTTCACCAAAGTAATTTGGTATTTGTGTGTTTATAAAAGATGAATACTGGCAAGGTATTATTTCCTCTTAATTAGGTCTTCCCTGCTACTTGATGTATGATTGCAAGTATAGGAGATTCAACCATAAAATTCTTTGGTACACCAATATTTGTAGTTCATTGTTAATTTTAATATCGGAGTTTGTTAATATGAGTTACTGCTCCTATTTAAATCAACTACAAACCTTAATACTTGAGATATTTTTCTATAGGATGTACAAAGAGATGTCAATTTCTGACTTAGTGACTGTTCTGAAGGATAAAAAAAAAGAAAATAAATTAAATTCCTTATTTAAAAATATGTGCAACCCCACTATTGTAAATATATGTATATTAAAAAAAAAAAAAAAAGATAAAGTGACCCTTAGCAATGAAAATCTATATATTTCATTACCATAAATCATCTCAAAATTTTTTCTCACTTCTTAGCTCTCTTTTCAGTTTAGGGTTCATGTTTTCTAACTAGTCCTGTTAAACTTTTTAGAAAGTACATGTAAAACACCTTATATCATCTAAACTATAAGGAGAAAACAAATTAAATACAATAATTGAAAAAAGAATATAAACTGATCAGTAATGCAAAATGGAATACTTTTTTAAAATCAAATGCAGCTAAAATATTCAAATTTTAGAGACAAATGGCTATTTTCAGGTAATGTTGGAAAAAAAAATAGTATCAAGGTAGGATGCTTTACTCTGTAAATGTGATATGATTAGATTTTCACTGAAGCATACTAATTAATTCTAGAAGTCTAGAAGTCTTAGAAATTTTTTTTCAAATTAGTTATGGTAAATTCATTTTTCCTCCTTCAAAATCAAAGCATATTCTATCCCATCTCCCTTGATCTTTTTATCTTTAAGAAAGTCCCAATCATATCCCACAAAAACAACTCTAGTGTTTCCACATTCAGTAGTTGGATGGAGAGAACAAATAAGTCCTTGGCCAAATAGCAGTGTTTATTTTAGATTCAATATATTTTTCTCTAGATTGGAGTGCCATGAAGTCATCTGATCTGACTATGAAAGAAGTGATTTTATGCTGTTTAAGATATCCAGCATATCAGGTTCTGGGAGTTTACATTGGTCTAATACATTGAAAATGTAGAAGATTGTGTGCTGAATGACCATTTCAGAGATTTGAGTGTTTTAGCACTTCCACTTACAGACTGTAATGATATCACATTCCTGAAAAAAACAGATACCTGTAAAACACCTTTTAAGACATCATTTGAATTTTCCATTAATAAAGCATTAAACACTTTTCTCAGAGTGTCTGCTGAAAAGCAATAAGGAAAGTGACTGTACCTTCTAATAAAACAGAGATGTTTCCTGATTCCCAAAACATAATTTACTTGCAATGTCATTTAAAAATTCTAACAGTCTTGAGAAATTAAACTCATTGTTCCTCAAACAGTGTAAACTGCAGAGCATATTGAAGAGTATCAAAGCAGTATCACAAATTATGTGAATGATTTGCAATGACAGAGAGCTTTGTTTCCAGGTTTGCAGGACAAGGGCTGGAGGTGTTTGGCTGGGAGGATGTGAAGGAACAGGAGAAGAGGGGCTGCCCCCCACATAGCCCTGTCACCCTGGATGGGTTAGGCACAGGCTACAGAGCTTTAAGGCATTTAGCAAAAAGAAACAGACCCCTTTGGTGTTTCACGTATTGAGTAGTCTCCATTCTCTTCCATTCCATACGGGGTTGAGGATACAGAAAAGTATTGGACTCAGGATGCATATTTCCACACATTTATATATTTATTGCATGCCTCAGTAGATAATGATATACACATGCATGTACAAATACAGACAGAGGTACAAATGTGTACAGCCTGCCATTGAAACCTGGCCAAGCAGCCATTCAGCTGTTTATTCAAGTCAATGCTTCGGAGTTACTCTGTCTTTTGAGTCACAGCTAAGGCAGTTTGTGAGCATCCCATTTAAAAACCTGGGTTGTTAGAGGCACTCTGTTGAAAAGCCATGTAAGCTGCAAACACATCTGAACACAAAAGAACTCAAGGCGTGATAATGGAGAGTAGAAAATATTGACCACAGTGATCCGTCATATTTTGCCTGAGTAATTCCTTTCTGCTTACTCATTTTCTTACTATATTCTCAATAGTATTCTTCATATATGTATATGTTAAATTTTTATATGTCTGTTGTGACTCTGTTCCAATGACAGAATGGAAAAAGGTAATTTTTACTTTACTGTATAGGCAGTGAAATAAAGCCAAGGCAGAAATCCTGTGAAATATTTTAAGCTAGATATGTATTGGGCACCAGTTGATTTGTTTTTCTCTCTTTCTGAACACTGCTCACCCCAATAGTGCTGTAGAAATAATTAATAAAAACAAGCAATGTGTTCCCACTTTTTGCTTTTGCTAATAACATTTTGTTTAATGGGTGTGTCAGACATTCATACAACATAATGAAATATTGAAACAGAGATACTGAAAAATGTGCCGGTCTGCCTGAAAGTTATTTGTTTTGAACAGTTACACCTATTAATTTATCTTCAGCTCAGGAAATGAATTAACATAAAGGAACAGTGCTTTTCTATTTACTTGCTGCTGGTATCACACAACATAATAGTATTGCTACCTCACTGATGAGGCAGAAAACCTGTTAACTTGACTCAATGTAAGTTTGGATGGAAAATATGAAGGATTCCAAGGGACTGTATGCCCTTGAAAAGCAAAGAAGCCTGAGCTTTTCAGAAGCTCCAGCTGAAGTCCTCTGGGTCTGGTGGTAGGACTTCCAGCACAGTTTATAATTTAACTGTTGAAAATACTGAAGGTTCTCGGGCTCATGACTAATCCATCTTTGCTAGATATTCTCTTGCAACACAGCCTTAATACTGGACAACATGTCTGACAGAAGACATGGCAATTCTATTCCAACAGTAAACCTTTCTCGGCAGAATGTTTTACTAGTGAATTAGAATCAGAATTTGTCCCACTTGCACCGTTTATATAAAATAGAATGAAGAATTTGTAGTACTGATTACAGGGTCTGTATTTACTGTCATTCTCACTCTTGCATTTGTCTGGATAAGGAAAACAATGTGTTTGTTTTCTTTTTGGCATGTTAGATATGTTTGTATTCCATTCCATTCAGAACTGCTAGGGTATTATTAGGCAACACTCAGTTTCCATATTATTAGAATGTTCTGTAACCCTGAGAAGTATATTAAATTGCAAGCTGTAATGGGAATCTATCTTAATGAGCGCTCCAAAATTCAGCTGTCTTGGGGCCAGTTGAGGAACAGAGTGGATTTTGGTTAATACCTACTTAGGTATTTGTTAGTAAGTGACATGCTTCTATTTTTTCATGCTTCGGTTTCAATATGCTTTTGCATAATCAGATTTTCACGTTTTACTAAAGAATAGTCTTCACATACTCTTTTTTTTCTTCCTGATGAGTAACCTTAGGATGTGCCTTGATGACCAATGGCTGTCAATAAGAGGCAATCCGTGCTGATGTACTGCTGCCAAGTTGCACCACAGAGCATTCCTCGACACTGTGTACTCGTACTTGTCCCCAGCCACAGAACAGGTTGTCACATTGCCCCCAACTGTGGAGAGGTAAATTGTTCACATTTTATTGTCATATGTATTACCCTGCTATAAAGGGTGCAATTTACCTATTCAGTTAACACGAGCCATGGTTGTAAGGGCTGCCATTTGATTTTCTAAACTGCAAGAGCATTCATAATCAACTTGTAAAAACTGGACCATGATGCATTAGGAGCTATTAAGCCATCATTTACAAACACTTTGAAATACTGTGGAGTTCCTTTATGCTTAAAAGAGGAAATAACTGATGTATTTCAGTTTGGTAACACTTGATAAATTCATGCAAGGAAAGCCTAAAAGCACTGTTAATTAATCAAAATCAAACTAATGGAGCAACTGCATTTGTGAATCAAGAGGGAGGGCAGATTTTAAATAGAGCTCAGGGGAGTAAAAGTCCCAACTTCTGCTGAATTTAAATGGGAATTTGCTGCCTAGATGCCTTGGGTATTTCTAAAAACCCCAGCCTAAGCCACTGTTTGTGTAGTCCTCTCTCATCCTCTTTAAGAAGACACTGTTGATGAAGTAGCAGTTATAATTTAATGTCATGCATTGTGTATATGCATTTAGCATGCTCTGTGTGTGTCATGTGAACACTAAAAGTGACTTCTACTTTTCCCTAGAGTTTCTGCAAAATAAACTGATTTTAGGATACTCTTTAGTTTTTCAAATATACCTTTCTAAATGAAGATTACAAGAAAATTCAAGGGTACATTACGCAAAGTCATGGACACTAGCGTGGAGAACAATAAAGAGATCAGCGTTTCCTGTGGAACCCTAGAATACTTGAAATGGTATGTGCTGAATATGAGTAACCGAATACGGACTTCATTACATTATGACTTATAACTGACAGCATTATTGGAAAAATATAATACATTTTGAACCAAAAGCTCCTAGCTGAGTTTGTATCTATGGTTTTATTCTGAAATCTCTTTAGAAATTGAAGCTGTTGTTAAATTTTTATGAATATTTGAGCATGATACCCATTCAGAGCAGTCTTATTTTTATTTTTAAAAAATATTTTTGCATAGAATTTTTTTTTTCCATGGAATATTATCTAGTATGAATATTATGCTAATTTCTGTAAAACATTTCGCTTTCCAGCTTAAAAAAAGAAAAAAACAATAACAAAATGTACCACAAAACTGAAAAGTTCATGGCTGCCAGATTTATGATTGAAAACAAAATTGATTTTTTTGGTTTGTAAATACCACTGTGGTGCTTGGCAGGTGGTGCAGGGTATGTGCCAGACCTCCCAAGCAGCAGAGCACTCACATTGCCCAGGCTACTACTCACAAAACCCACTACAAATGCTCTTCTGCTCATTCAGCAACCTCAGCACACTTTGAGAGAGGTGCATGACATTTCTGAAATGCAGCTACCTGGAGATACTGCAGCAGTTCTAAATTAACAAAATAATGCATCTTAATGATATCTTTGACACCAAAAATTTCTGTTCAGTTGTTGTGTTGAAAAGAATAGGTGGAATAGGATGAGAGCTGCATATTTCAGTTTCCCTTTAAAGCAATGGAAGTATTTTATCCAAGTTCAATCTGTAGACAACTCTAGTGTGTCCCATGAAGTGCCTCACCCTTGATTTCAGACAAGTTTCCTTCTCTGACACAACTGAGCTTTTTGTTATACAATGGACTGAAAAAACTTGTCAGACCAAATTTTTTAAAGTAGTTATTGTTTATCTTTACATAGACAAGATTTGTCTAATAATTAAATATAAATTATGAAACACACAGAATGGAGCCTGAGTAGAACCATAGATTTTCAGAGTCATGACTACAGGGCAAAATATACATACTTAAAATTATTTTAATGGGAGAAGATTTTGGAAGTCAAAGGCTATGTGTCTTTGCTAGGTATCTTCCCTGACTGAAGTTCCTATCAAAGGCGTGCAGGAGGCTGAAGGTCACTCATTTTAAATAATAGATGTTGTAGTAAGTACTTAGGATATATTTGAAACTAACTTTTAAAAACTTCAAGTGGTGTGCTCTTGAAAGATGGAAGGAATTTTACAGATGTCAAGACTGGCTAAGATATGGCTAAGTCAAGCTGATTTTAATGAATTAGTGCACACTAGGCTTACTTACTGACTATGTCAAAGACAGTCAGAAGGTGACAAACACCAGGACAGTGATATAGTTTATTTCCTGAACAATTGTCTTTAATTGTACTTTATGAGTAAACCACATTATTTTTTTTTTCAGTTGGTACCTTCCACTGAAATCTTTACAATACTTTTCTAAGCTATTATACATGGGAATTTAAAGTATGCTAATATGGTGTCAGAATATGGAACATGATGAACTTTCCTCTTCAATTTTAGATTTTACAAACACCCACTACAGTCTAAAACTAAATGTTATGTGAAAGAGCTTGCCATAGCTTTCTAAGTTGTGCACAGAAGTTGGAAGGTCACTTGTTTTGAATGAAAGATACTAACTAACAGGTTTTAAAGACATTTGAAACTAATTTTTGAGAACTGTAGGTGGTGTGCCTTTTGTTATCACAGAACAAATAATAAATATGCTGAATCACATGCATAATATGTCCCAAAGTTACATATGTACTACATTGTTATGCCTGCTGCTATGAAAATTTGTCCCCAAATCTGTGAACATTTGTGTCTGAAAATCTGAATCCTGATATATAAATTATTCTAATTCATATAGACTATTGGAACAGCAGCTGTAGCTTTTCTCAGCCTAAGTTGTAAACACATGTTCGTTAGTCAACTGGACTGTATCTACAGTTCTTTCAGAGATGATAATCAGGGGGATTAGGGGTTGAGTTTTCACAGAATTGGCATTGGTTTTACTTTTTCCTTTAGTATAACAACAACAACAACAACAACAACAAAGCAAAACCAAACCACCCAAAACCAAAAGGTAACCACATTCAGGCTATTCTCACTGGTTAATTTTGCTTTGGAAGTAGGCAGGTACAGGGCCCTAGCAAAATCAATGAGTGTTGAGTATCTGAATACCTAAAGAGAAATACAGAGTCAAAACCAGCTGGGCATTCTCGACAGTGCTCCGCATTGAGTAATTTCAAGATCCAGAATTCAGAGTTGCATTTCTATTTAACTTACCATGGATAAGAACCATTCATGTATAATATAGGTACAGTGAGACAAGAGAAAAATGATAGTTTTTAGAAGTTGTTCTCTCAGCCTTCTCACTTCTATTCAATGTCAGAAGAAACTCCGCTGAAATGTAAAAAGCTTATGACACTTGAACAACAGGGGAGAGAAAAGGCTGGGAGGGGGGGCGGGAATCAAGACTGAATGCTGCAGTATCACTCTGCTAGTTAACGTTCAATAAAACTTTCACAGACCACCACAAATCAGTCTACACATTTCATCATTTGAAGTCTTTTTATTTCATGTTTTCTGAGCCCCTGAAGAGTCATTTTAATTCTTTTCTTGTGACGTTTTCCTTTGAGACCCAGAAGCAGGAGAGTAAACTTGAAACCCCATAACAAAAAAGCATGTTTGTATTCTTTTGGGTTTTTTTTTGGAGAGAAGTGGATAAAAAACCTAATAAAAAATAAAATATAAAAAGCATTCTATTTGTAAGAGTTGCAAGCCCAGAAAACACCTGCCTAAACTTGAGCTACTAATTTTTTTTCTTTCTTTTATGGCAAGAATAACTTCGCAGACCTTGAGAGCACTACAAGTGAAACCCAGCAGATGAATTTTAGAAAGGTCCAGGTACCTTTCCTTTAGATATGTATCTTTGAAAAATATTGGATAGTATATTTTTCTTCCCTTCCCTTCCCTTCCCTTCCCTTCCCTTCCCTTCCCTTCCCTTCCCTTCCCTTCCCTTCCCTTCCCTTCCCTTCCCTTCCCTTCCCTTCCCTTCCCTTCCCTTCCCTTCCCTTCCCTTCCCTTCCCTTCCCTTCCCTTCCCTTCCCTTCCCTTCCCTTCCCTTCCCTTCCCTTCCCTTCCCTTCCCTTCCCTTCCCTTCCCTTCCCTTCCCTTCCCTTCCCTTCCCTTCCCTTCCCTTCCCTTCCCTTCCCTTCCCTTCCCTTCCCTTCCCTCCCCTCCCCTCCCCTCCCCTCCCCTCCCCTCCCCTCCCCTACCCTCCCCTTCCCTCCCCTTCCCTCCCCTCCCCTTCCCCCTTTCCCTTCCCACTGAATAGTGGAAGAATGAACTATTGCAAGACCCCAGCATTCAACTACTTCTGAAACACAGTTGACTGAGCATTTCTCTTCCATGAAAATAAATTTCCTACGAAAATATGTAGTTTTGTGGTTTGGTTTTATTTTGTGGCACATTTTCCTGACTGAATATTCTAATTGAAAAATCAAGCTATATCATTTTAAGTCAAAGGTCAGACCCTAAAATGTGCAGTTCCAATATGTTGAATAGCGCCTAATTGGTGCTTTCCCATAGTAATTCATTGCAATATGGCAGCTGTAGGCCAGACCACTGTTACTTTGATGCGTGAAGACCTCCAGCTGCTTACATTACTGACAGCAAAATACACATTTTTTGAGCTAAGCAAGTTTAGGGACACCACATAACTTAAGCTGTTGAAACAATGTGCAGTCTGCGTACCCAGTATGGAAAATCAGAAACTCAGTAATGACTATAAGATATAGGCAACAGGTATCAATAAGAAAAGTATATTCAACTGTGAATTTACTTGAAGTGAAGAACATCTTTGTAGACTGGTTAAATGCATAAAAGTGAAATATTCTAACATAGTAATGCGAAAAGTTTTCTGTTGATCTCTCTCTCTCTCTCTCTCTATATATATATATATGTATATATGTTTTATTTTGACATTTTAAAGTCAAAATATTGGAATTTAAAAATCTCAGTTTGAAATCAGAGTTGCAGAAATGCTGAAGTTTCCTGCAGGGCAAAAAATCCTAGATTTCTATTAGTATCATCCTAATTGTTTAAATTTGCTAAGGTTATAATTATTCCTTGAACATTAATGGTTTTGTTATTTCTTCCTAAATGTTCATTCTTTGTTTTAAACTCTATAAAGATAGCTAAAAAGGACGAAAGAGGCAAGTATTACAATCCCTTAATAAGTCAATAATTACCTCTTTTGCTTTAATTTGAGCACATGGAATTGTGTTATACAGCACACTAGCTAAAAAAGGAATCTAACCTGTCATTTGAACTGCTTCAAGTGCTGTGGTGAGGTTGTTTGTGATAAGCTGTAGGTAGCTCATGTCTCTCATAGAGAAAAGAGCATTCTCTTTCAATTAAGCGTTATTTTAGATCTTATCAGGCATTCCTGGCATGTCTGTAATGAACTCAGTAAGAATCTGCACGTGGAGGAGATGAAGAATCTGGCCAAAAAGAACTAATTTTAAAATAGCTAATTTTATGACTCCTAATTGAGAGCTTCAGAGAAGCGTTTGCCTGTACTCCTCCCCTTACTGATAAAAATTAAGCCCTCAGTCTGGAAGACACAAACTCAGAAAAATAACCAGCATAATATTTCCACTCGTTAGAAGACTTGCATCTGAAAATGGGAGAGATGTGTTCAGCCACACTCTGCCCAGGGAGATCAAAACCCTCTCACAACCAGTTCCTCTCAGAACAACACTCCAAGTACCAGGCTAAGACCAGGTTTGGCCATCTCACCCGCCACCACCTCGCTAGCATCAGGGCTGCTGGGCAGCTGCTAATGCCAGGGCTACACAGGAGAGGCAAAGAGGACACAAGAAGCTCGAGGGTAAGGGACATGACCTGCCAGAGAATGTTCTTTTTCAGATTCTGCAGTTACTTAAAAAAAAATCAGAGGATGTAATTCATAACGAAGCCTCCAAGCGGAAACTGAAAAACAGATGATGGCTTTTTAAAGTGAATGTGCATGTGTGAAACATCACATACTCTTGCTTTCTTTTTATTTTGCCATGGATACCCTGTCTAACCTGTAGTCTGACAGTCAGGATACACTTTAAAGTGTACGCTTTAATTGTAAGTTTATCAGCAGCTGTTTTAAAAGTGAAAATTAACAATTTCCTCCTTCCAGAGAGGAGGATTTCTGTGTTTAAATCCATGAGAAAAGCATTCAGCCTTGCAAAAGGAGAGGGATCACACCTCAGAGAGAGCTTAACTCTCCAGTTGCTGTTGTCAGTAGGTGTCCTTACATTCACATATTTGTCACTGTGGATCCAGTGACATTAGAATAACCAGTTTGGTTTAACCTGAGGAAGACCAGAGTAGCATCCTTCAGATACGTAATAAATTAGTGTGATGAGAAAGACAAGTCCACTGTTACATGGGACTAAGAAATGAGATATTAATAAAAAAGTTCTTAGGAACTGAACTACAATGGACAAAAAAAGTTACAGAATCTGCACCACCAATTGCCTAGTCACGGGTAAATATTCATCTAGGATGTTTTAAGTACAAAATATTATGTCAGAGGAATTATATAAACTCTAAAGGTCTCTTCTGACCTTTTTCCCCAAGATGTTTATTTAGGTTCCTGTGCAGGGTCTGTCAACGTTATATTACTTTATGCCTCTTGTCACGAGAGTTTAGGGCGTTTCTTCACAACATGGTGTGGGGTATCTCAATAAGGATAATTAGCCCAGACAAACTACCATACTAATTTGCCTATACATCTTCCAGAACTAATGTTATGCTGCTTCTTGGATTTTTGGATGCCATCCACTTTCCTCTGCAATTGTATTTTCTTACTATTTAAACTTCCATCAAGTTGCCAACAGGTAATTGATGTTTCTCCACCTTTCCAAGTTCAATTTTTTACATTACATCTAATTTCGGTTCATTGACTTTACAGGATTATTAATACACATAAGTCATATTTTAAGGACTTAGAAAAATGAGAAAAAGCAGAGCAGTTATGGTAAAATAATTAACTAGCTTAATTTTTTTTACATCTTCTTTCAACTAATTGATGGATATTTTGCATGTACATAAACTCCCTTACATATATTTCTAGGTGTTAAAGAGGACATAAAAAAGGCAAAATATAAAAAAAATAAACTAGTAATTTTCTTTTAATATGGGCCTTCATTAAAAAAATAATAGTACTGCTTATTTTCATATTTCATGTTTTCTGTTTTGTGCTTTTTATTATTCAGGCAAGAGAGAAGTTGATTTACATAAATTGGTGGCACATGTGTGTGTATGTACACTTCATACAGCCATTTACAAGCAAGTAGTTACATTTACCTGCTAATTGTGAATTGACAGAGGTTACATACAGTGTGTGAGTCTAAAATTACTGTATGAAAAAGCAGCTAGAGGCATGTTCTCATTAAATAAACATTCTGCTCTTCTGCATGGATATTACTGTGGGTTTTTAGCTTGGATAAGTGTCACTGTTATAATCTTTTAATTAATATTGTGCTGTAGAGTGAAGGCATGAATGGATGCTACTGGCTGTTATTGCCATAGTGCCCAGAAGGATGCTACTGTTTTGCCAAAAATGTTCTGTCACTAATTTGAGGCCTGTTGACAGACTGTTGTTTATATGTGTCAACATGATGCCAAGTCGATTGTTTCACTACAGGAATCCTGGCTTGGCCCCAGTGGCTGTCTGAGGCTTTGTAGACAAAAAGATACTTTTATAGTGGCAAGCAAAAGGGAACAGCTTTTTGGACTTACATCTTGATCTTGTAGTAACTATTCTATCATATAGATACTAAGAGGATTAATAATTAGGAAATTCTGCAGACAACTTGGTACATTGTGTTTTATACTCTATGGACAGAGGAAGGACTCTAAGTGGGGCTGTTAAGTGAGTCTAATCTAATTATTGTGCTAGATGTTTAATCATATTAGTTAGAAATGAGCATAAAATGTTACAACATGTTTGGAAGTGCATTTTAATGCAAAAAGTACCTTTTTAAAAATTGTTTCCTATTTACTTCAAATAAATAAGTACATTCAGTGTGGGTGGGGAATTGCACTGCAAATTTCTTAATACAGACCTCGCCTTCTGAGGTCGCTGGATTCCACTCTCAGACTCCTTTCTACACTTCTGTCTTGTGCACTACACAGAAATAAGAGGCTTCAGGATTTTAGAAAGAGGGAGCTGGTCCTTCCTGTTTCCCCAAAACTGTTGATGTATTTTTAATAATTCTTTTTGTCTGCTTCAGAGGAAGATAACTGATTATTGCTCACTATAAAAGCTTGATATTTATGTAAATATGTTAATTTAATGGGAGAAATCTCATATACTATTTAGAAAAGGTCATCTAAAGAGCAACCTTTACTATTTCCATCTTGATTCCTTCTCATTGGGTTATTGCAATTTCTCTCAAACTAGCACTACTACTGGAAAAGTATCTTTAATTCCTTGCCCAAACCAGTGGGATGTTTGTTACAAGTAGATTGCCAACTGTCACTTTTAGGCAGAATCCTTAAATACATGGTCCTGTCGTCTATTCAGAAAAATGTCTCCAAATCTCGCATGAAAATGCCAGAAAAATCCATCACAAGGATATAGAAATTGTGTGAAAAATACCTCCAGCTTTTGATCACTCTGCCCAAGGCTTACCACATGGTATCCCAAATATTCATTGGAGATGCAAATTCTGCATAGCTGGTGCTATAAGTCAGTGGTAATAATGAGAGTTCTGTGACTCTGAAATGTGATCAATCATGTGTACATGTATCTCAGGCTGAACCACACTACTGGAGAACAGACAGACACTGTGAAAGACTGAGTCTTTCAAGGTAGGCTTCAAAGTGCCATCTAATAATGATGCTACTACTCATAATGATTTGTCAGTGCCAGGCCTGTATTTCTGCTCATAAAGGTCAGACTTTCAAATACAGTCTTCTGACAAAATATATTTCCTCTGTAACCTACAGACACAATTCAACTGCTTTGGTCTTTTGCCCCCAGTCTTCAGGGAATAAAACCTTTACTCCTTGAAATCCAATGAGCTTGGCATGTGAGCATCTTTTCTAGCATGGTCAGTAAGGATTTCTTAGAACCTTCTGCTCTGTAGGCAAGTGACAAATCTGGCAGCTATTTCAGTAATCAGTAGACCATCTCCTACTTTCTGCCTCTGAACCCCGCCTACAGTGTTCCCTGTGACTCAATATCCCTGTCATCCTTAATGGACAGCAGAAGATGAAACGTACTGCTAAGCATTGCTGCAAAAGTTGGATAAAGGAGCTTACCTAAAATGCCTAGCTCCAGGGTTCTTCACTGCAGTATTGGTGCCAGCATATTTCTGTTTTTCTACATCACACTCGGAGGCAGAAGAGTTACTACAGTGAAGGACAGACAATTTTTCAGTGGACTTATCCATTTTCAATGTATCAAGGTTCAAGCATAAGATGAGAGGTTTAGTGATCAAATGATACAAAATAAATGCAGACTGGCTGGGCTTGTCTTTCATCCTCCCAAAATTTTGGTTACAGATATTTTGGTTGCACCTATTAAAAAGAAAACTGTAGTGAAAAAGGGAAGACAATGGATTTTCCTTTGTACAGCTTGATTCAGACTGTTATTTTTCTTTAGAACACTTAATTTTTTCTTTAGATTTTTAAAAACATAGCTTTATTTTAATGCTTTAAAAAAATGAAACTTTTTTTTTTTTGTAACTTAAATTGTGGTTGCCAAATTCTAACTTTTGTATATGGTAGAGTGTATGTAGTGAGAAAAGAGCAAATGCCAAATGAAGCCAATTACAATTTTAACATTAATGAAAAATCCAAGCTAAAATGAGAAGCATGAACACTATAAATCATTACTTCTTTGCTTCACAGCCAGCTAATCCAAGAATCTGCATCAGTTTTATTTTGCCAGTTGTGTAATCTCACAGAGCCCTTGAACTTTTGAAATCTAGCTGGCTGGTAAGGACTTCAGTTCTGGTCCACATCACATGTGCACAGAGCATTCTTCCAAGATATAAGTTATAAAAAAATACTATTTTTTTTTTCCTTTCTAGGTCACCCCTGAGTCACTGTGGAAGAGTGCACGCGCTGTCTGCACACATTGAAACTGGTCAACCTCTTCTTGGCTTGCTCCATGAGATGGGTATGTGTTCCCAAAGGAACTGGACATCTGTCTTCCCATTTCCAGATGCATTGTAGGTAGATCAGATGGATTTTCTAGCCTCTTTAGGGGATGAAAATATATGGATATCACATATCACCAGGTTTCTGTTCTCACCGTGACAATGTGACTTTTGCAGATAGCCTGCTGTTCCTAACACATCTCAAAGAGGAGGTGTTTCAGTCTTCAGAGTGAGAAAGAGTTGCCTTTGACTCATCACTGGCTTTTGACAGTTTTGCTGAACTAGGGCCAATAGTTCCTTATTTTCTACTTGCTTAAAATCACAACATATCAAGTTGCATTTGTGCGAATAACATGCTTTGGAATGCTTATTAGAAACAACTAAAATTTAATGGTGTAGTTAATTTATCTAATGTTTAAAATCATTCACGAGGCAAAGGATTTCTCTCTTAACCAATAGCAAGCAGTTCTATTTTGCAAGGTAATTTTAGACTATTTATAGTTATTACTGTTTATGTTATTTTCATGCTAGACATCACATAGATCTAAATAGGCACACAGTGCCTACATATCATACCATCTAGGTAATCAGTCTTGCAAAGATTTCTTGTTTAGTCAGATCTTTTAGTCCAGGTGTAGATTTTTAGCCCATTAAGAAATAGCTTTTCTCAGACCACACATTTGGCTCGATATTTTGAGATACATTTCACACTGAGATTGCAATCTTTGTCGTGAGCAAATGGAGATCTAATTAAAAATATATTAACGTGTCTTTCAGCCAGCCTAGTTTTACTGATTCCTGAAAGTCAACAGCTTTTCAGTTTCATACATCTTAATGGTGGTCTATTACTCTTGATTCATGCATCTTCCACAGAAATTAATAGAAATTACTTATATGGAAAAAATAAATTCATGTATCATTTATTCTGTGCTAGCATGATCTTACCAAAATGGAGTAGCTGAAATTGGTGAAATGTTGCAACTCTTCTATTTTTTCCTAATTTGATTTAGACATGGCATTGAAGATTTTATTTATAATTTCTATAGAATAATTTAATGGCTCCTATATTTTCCAGATAACTACAAACAGGAGTTAATGTAGACATTCAAATTTTCTGCAAGTTTTTAAAGGTTGAAACAACAGCTCCCTTTTCTCACTTCCCCATAGAAAGAACCCATGAATATAAGTCCTCTTAAGCTGAACAGAGTGGATGTATAACACAGGTGATATGTAAATTCCTCTTTCACTACAATCCAGTTACAATGTCCAGATTGTTGTCTGGCTTCTCTTGCTGAGAGAAGGCTGCTCTACTATAAAGTTGATTGAGCTGTCATTTACACCTCAATCTGTCCCAGTGCTAAGAAGACATCTATCTAGAACTAATGACCTGGGGGACCATTTGCAGGTGGAATCAATTAGAGCAGGTAGGAGGGCCAATCCTGCTCAAACCCACACCTGACTAAGAAAGCTCCGGGGCAACTTTAAAGCTACGTTACACATGTGACCTGCATTAGACATCAAGACATTACCTTTCTATACTGGACCTTTTCCAGTATTTATTATATTTTTTCACCTGCCGTTTGTTTTGGAAAAAGGTTATCAGAATTTTTAAAAATGCTACTAGAAAGTTCTGTGATAGGTGGAAGTCTTATACTCAATGTGACCAGGTGAAATTCCTAGGTGTAATTTTAGAGGTAGATCTACACAGTGAGAGATCAGAAAATATTCCTGTAGTTTAGCATTTCAGTGCTGTTGGGCTGGATAGGAATTTTCTTACAAGCATTTCTTAAATGAAATATGCTTCATGCCAGAATATTGCTTGACAGATAAATATTTATTTGCAATAGTACTTACAGTTTTCCGAGGTATGAATAGTGACACAAAGAGTAAAACAATAGTCATTAGCAAACTGGAGACTATAGTAAAATTGAATTCTCAAGGATTTCTTGACAAAGCATTCTCTGAAAGATTACCAAGTTTCAAGATGCATACATTTAATAATTACTTCTGCTAGTGGAATTTTCAGGACTAATGTTTGCTGCATGTGGTTCCAACTTCTCATTTTTGTCATAATACTATTCATGGTTAGTGAAAGAGCTGCAGTTAATGTTCATTAAAAAATCCAGATGACTGCTATGAAAACAGCACACATTTGAACAATACATGTAAAGTAAAAACCAGGTAATGAAAACAGTGTTGGAAAATCCAAAGCCATCTCCTACTTGGTAAGCAAAGAATCGTAGAATGGTTTGGGTTGGAAGACACCTTTAAAGATCATCTAGCCCAAACAACTTGCAATGATTAAGGATGTCTTCAACTAGACCAGGTTGCTCATAGACCTGTTGAACCTGACCTTGAAAGTTTCCAGGCATCTGCCATCTCTCTGAGGAACAAGCAATAGTTTCTTCCTTATATCTAAAATAAATCTACCCTCTTTCAGGTTAAAGCCATTACCCATTGTCCTATCATGACGTGCCCTTGTAAAAAGTCCTTCTTCAGCTTTCTTGTAGACACTCTTTAGGTGCTGGAAGCCTGCTATAAGATCTCTCTGGAGCCTTCTCAAGACTGAACAATTCCAACTCTCTCAGCCAGTCTTGATAGGAAAGGTGTTCCCACCCTCTGATCATCCTTGTGGTCCTCCTCTGGACTCATTCCAACAGGTCCATGCCCTTCTTATGCTGGGGGACCCAGAAGTGGGCGCAGGACACCAGGTGGGGTCTCACAAGAGCACAGTAGAGGGTGAGAATCACCTCCCTTGTTGCAGCCCAGGATATGATTGGCTTTCTGGGATGCAAATGCACATTGCCAAGTCATGTCCAGCTTTTCATCCACCAGTACCCTCAAGTCCTTTTTCTCAGAGCTGTTCTCAATCCCTTTACTCCTGAGCCTGTATTGATATGGGGGATTGTCTCAACCCATGTGCAGTACCTTGTGCTTGGCCTTATTGAACCTCATGAGGCCCACTTCTTGAGCTTTTCCAGAACTTAGAGGGAACTTTTTTACCACTAATGAACACATGAAAAATTACTACCTGACTTAAAAAGTGCTCTAATATCTCGATTCAGATGTGTTTAGTGACAAAATCTGGTCCACTGACAAAATTTGGATAATACTTTCTTTGGCTTAAATGCTAACTCCTTTAAGCCTTAACAACAGTAAAGGAGCTGTTATTTCACCAGTGATTTCAACCCTGAGCTTTCTGGTGACCACAAATAGCATAACACACCTCATAGTAATGCAAAGTAAGGAAATAAGTGTCATGTCTGCTAATATTTTTTTACTAGAAAGTTAGTTACTCTGAGTATAGAGCCTACAGCTACAAAGCATGCCAGCTTCTTGATCAAGTTTGATTGTAATCATTGACCATATTTGTCTGAGGTAGCAATTTGACTATTCAAAATGAATTTCAAGTAATTTGACAGGAAAAAGAGCTAATCGTATCATCAAAATAGAACTATTTTGTTAGGTGCTTAATCTGAAGTTCACAAGAAATGTTCGTTTTGATGCAAGTTGGACTTACAATATGTTTAAATATCCTGTTTAAATTGCCTTTTTTAACACACTTGCAAGTGTGTGAAATGTCTGGCATATATATTTTAGTTACATAGCCCATTACAAGCCAAAATTTTGCAGATAGGTGTCTTAAATCTAGTTCCAAAAATTTTGAAGTAATCATTATTCAGAGGTACTAATATCTTGAGGAATTTAGACATCAACAATGAAAAGGATTTAATGAAAAAAACTGTGGTGCAACCAAACTTTGTTCCCATGATAATAAGTGGACGTATTGCAACTTTCAAAAAAGAAAATATTAATTGTTTAGGGAGTGATAATCTCTTCTGGCTAACAGCTGTATCTTAAATGGTGTGGTCATTAATGTAAAATTAAAACAATTAACAACTATAATTTTGTTATCACTGTAGGTTCTGTCTAGAGCAAACATAACCATTCCCAAAAAAAACTCTTTTGCTCTTCATTTCTCCATCTTCGAGAACTGTTACTAGCTCTGAGTTCTGAAACCCAGGTTGTGTGCCCCTAGCTTCACACATTGCTGTTTTAGCAATAATGACGCTGGAGTCAGAGCTTATCTGGCAAATGTGTTAATGGTGCAGAAAATAAAATGGGGAAGAGTAACTTCTTAAACAGGTATACGTAAGGACTCTATAAGGGCTTTCAAAATATTTTACTCAAATTTCTCTGACACTGTTGGGACTGCTTTTAAGGCTCCCTTTCCTTCTCTCCCCCCACCCCCAATTACTGTCATAATTGTGCTTAAGTGGATTGTAGTGTTCTTTGCTTTACAGAGTAGAAGAGACCAAGAGCTGCTCTTTCCTATAACATTCATTGTTCACTTTAAAAACTCCTTAAAAATGCATTTGTTTATTTACTCACAGATGACTTGTTTTAAAAACCTACTGTTTTTTCTTCAGAAAGATGCACTTTTAGAATCTATAATAAATGCTTACTAGCATTTGTTATGTTTTCTTTTCCTGTTATTAAAATAATTTGCACAGTGGTTACACATGACTTTTTCTCATTTGTTCTAAATCGAGCATGTATTTCATTCATTTTGCCCATAGGTAAGTTCACACTTTCAGTTTATTTAATAAATATGATCTGTATCTCTCATTTAGAAGTTTGGTAGCATTTAAATGCCATATTACATGAAAGTGTTAAACAGGAGGAAGTTAAAACCTCGTATTCAATAGAATTTATCATCTATTTTACATAGAATCCAAACAGAAATTTCTCTGAGAGAATGGAATAACATAGGCAGTATCATGAGCCACCTTGCTGTGGAAAAGCCATCTGGTGCTTAAAAGCAAAGTTTATTTTAGGAATAAACTAGTAAATAGGAGAAGTCCAGAAGACTGATATTCTGAAGGTGGTATAAGCAATTATAGTTCATTCAAAAGCGACAAATCCACCATCCTGGCTCTGTGAATGTTGTAGAGAGCTACCAGAGCAGTGAAACGGAAAAGTGAAGCTTGAAAGATTCATCTCCCAAAGGAGAAGAGTGAACTCAGTCCGAGTACAAAATATAGGAGATGCCAAAATACTTTGAATTACTCCTAATGGTTGTAGATCTTAAAAAAGTTAACTCATAAGTCAAGAATATGGATGAGCTGGAATCTGAGTCACACATCCAAACCTGGTTGCTGCTTCTCTAAGAAACCACTGCACACCACCTAAAATGCACAGAATAAAGCAGTGAGGTCCTAGAGGACAGATTTCTGAAATACATTGTATAGGTTCTCTTTGGTGCAGACTAAATAAGATGGGCCTTCCTGGTTAATTCCCACCTTTTACAGTATTTTCTTTTTCCTCTAAACATAATACAGTGTACGTAATCTATACTCCATTATAATGGAATAGTAAAAGTGGGAAAATAAGGATATCATACATACCTTCTTGTACTACTATAACTTGACTTAGCCATCAAACACAGTGTGTTCTCTCACCATTCCCTGAGGGAACATGAATGACCATTTTGTTTTGGAAGGTTGCATTCGTATTTATTTTCAATTTGCATATTCCTATATATATTAAAAAAGCAAGGTCACAGGAGTCAATCCTGCATTGAGTATGGAAACAGGAAGAACCAATAATGAGGCAAATCTTGCTCCTACATTCAGAGGTAGTTTTGGGAATGTTATTTCCGGAAACCTCTGGAACTCCTACACTTACTTCTACCCTTCACAGCCCATTTCTAGTAGGGATGTGGGATATTGGGAAAGTGGCTCCAGCAACATTTCTGTGCAGTTCGGCAATGGGTAACAAAAAACATGGTAGACTTGGACCCGTTCTGTCTTATTTCTTTGCTGCCGAGTGGAAATGCAAGTGATGGAGTCTGAGATTCACAGGGGATTGAAAGAGAAGTGACAGGAAGGAAGAGAATAGCAGGTAAGATCTGGAAAAGACTAGAGACAAAACCAGGAGTGTTGTAATAGTGAGAGAGACAGGAGTGTGCACACACACTAAAATGCAGGGGAAGAAAGAGGGCTACAAATAAGATGAAACAGTACATGAATCCTTCTAACTTCTCCTTAGTGGCACCTTTTATCCTGTATGAACAGCATTTAACAAGAATTAATACTGCAATCAATAGGAATAACTTGCAGAGTCAGGTACTGTTCGGTGTGACTAACGATGGCAGAATCAGGCCTTGCTTTCTTAAACAGAAAAGAGATGAATGTGAAAGGCGAAAATATATCACTTGGACTATGCAGCAAGGGGACCTTACTGCACAGCTCGATTGATCATCATATTCCATATTAACTGCTGGTTTGTGCTACGTTCTGCTTCCAATTACTATTCTTTTTTATGGTTGCAGAATCACTGGGTATGTGCATAGCCTTTCTCATAACACAGGGAAGGCTGGGGAGTCCCAAAATTTCTGAGAAAGCTGGTGAAAGTTAGGTTCTTGAAATACATTTTAAAATCTACCCTTAGTGTTGTGTTTTGGTTGGTTGTTGTTGTTTGTTTGTGGATTTTGTTTTATGTGGTTTTTTGCTTGTTGTTTGTTTTTCTTCTGAAACTGTTACAGAGTCATGCTTTTGCTAGCTGTATTATCTTTGACAGAATACTCTTGGAAGAGTAAACAAATACAGGTGAATGATCACTTCACTTTGTTCACAACTTATGACTAACGAAAGCAATTTTGCCTGGGTTTTATGGATGAAGATTTCCATTTTTAATCACACTTCTCTGGACTTTGTTGCTGTATTTCTTATGTATTCTGCTATCATGGTAGATGGTAGTTGCATTTGAAGACTGGTCTCTTACGTCATCTTTGAAAAATTCTTAGTGTGTCATATTCTCTCTTGAGCTTCACCTATTTCTCACAGAAACAATTCCTTCCAATGAAGTAATAATGGTGTGTAGTTTATATGGTACACAGAAGACAGTGATATGTCTGCATTAACCTGTTAGTTTGTGGAATCGGTGCACTTTTGAAGCGAAACAAACCCACATATTGCAATTTTATGTAAAACTAAACCAGAAGAGATTTTCTAGGAGGACACCTAGTCTATCGCAGCTGATCTATGAGACTAGGCTAAAACTAGCCCATTTTAACTACCACCCAAAGATGTGTATAATATTGACGGTGGATTCCCAACCCCAGCTGTTTGATTCTGAAGATACATGCGGACCATGCAACTCTACTTGCTAACACAGACAGTCACTGTGTATGAGAAGAAACAAAAGGGAGAAAATACTCAAAATCCTGCTGTTACCAGGAACAGAACCAGTTTAATTTCACAGAAGGATTCCAAGAGCTCTTTATGGAAGATTTCTCTAGAATATAGTAGAATATTATAATATCCAATAGAATTTCAGAAAGCTCAGTATCTTTGCTATAGAATCCCTTAGGATGGTTCAAAAGCCTGTAGGAAGTATATAATTTTCTCAAATTATGTAAATTATTTCAGCGTAATTTCTATAGGAAGTAACTGGTGGTATCGTTATTAAATCCTTCAGGACTTTTCCATAAGAGAGGGATTTCTGTACTTTGGAGATGAAGCTATAGCATTTTATTAACTCTGCTGAGTTTATGCACCTAATATATAAGCAGATTATTAATGTGTGTGGCAGAGATCTTGGGGCAACTTCACAGGGCCAGTAAGAATAATAGTTAGCTGGTAATACAGCCACAGCATTGAGCCTTTGATTATAAATCATTAAATACTGTAAAAGGTACAAAGCGTGCTTGTAATAATAGTGGTTCTTACCAACACTGACATTTTCATTTTTTTGCTTTTGTCCCATATTTGAGTTTTAGAACAAAAAACAGTAGGAAAACATTGTAAATTGTCCAGTTCAGAACTCTATTTATTTTGTAGTCCTTGAAGTAATGTGAAGAACTTGTAAGAGAATTAAGAGTTCAAATTATCTACCAGAATCTACATGAAAAAGTGTCACTGTGCAGCTAAATATTTGTTTTGGCATTATTCCTGGGAGTCAAAAACAAGCCCTAAAAAACAGTCAGTTTCCTACAACCTGTTACATTGACTCCCTGAGGTCTAATTATTTGGGGGCATCTGCCTGACAAACTCCTTTTGTCTACTTCCACATGCAAACTGAAGTCTACATTGAAGTTTAGGCATTAGAATGTCTTTTCTGCTTGGATATGGCACCCCATAGCAGCATGAAATGTTGAGCAAGCCCTGGATACTTAATACTTTTCATTTAATGAACTGCTTCTTTATTATTTTGCAAAGCTTGCATAAGACGTTTTTATAGTTTAAAAAGTGCCCTGCATCCTGCTTCATAGGAAGGGGACCTCATTTAGATTAACCTGTGACTTCAACAGCATGTGGTAGAAAGAACCAACTGCTTCAATTACTGCTTTTGCACATGGCTTTCATGTGTTGCTAAGATTATCAGAGGAACCTGATTACATCCCCTTAGACACTATTGTTGGCACAATGATTAAGCTGTTATTTTTTCTTTTTTTTTCTTTTTTTTTTTTTCTTTCTTTTTTTAGACTGGAAACCTAAAGAGGTTTTTGGCATGAAGCAAAAGCACTGTGTATAGAGATCAGTAAGATAGTGAGTATCATTGCCCTGTAGCTTATCTCCACATATACAGCTCCCTGGTGGATCCCTATGATAAACATTATTGGAACAATTAGCTGCTGCTGACATAGAATCCAGACACAATAGCAATGGCCAGCAGCACTGAGCCAAATATCATGGAGCCAAAACCCATAAAAAAAACAACACCAAGCTACTCTCCCCATTCAACTGCTGTCATAAAACCCTCCCAATGCTATGTTTGCATAGCTGGCTTCACTGATATGGCACCAAAACACAAAAGGAGAAGCTGCAGCACTTGCCTTTGTTTAGCTGAAATTACAAGTCATTGAATTAGTATGTCATCTTTATTGCGCTGTCATGCAGCCGAGGTGAGGAAGGCTCTCTGTAATGGATGGAAGAGTTTGATGGCCTAAAAGACAGGCTCACAGATGGTTGTTGATATAAACCAGTTTGCCCTTTTTTTAAAAAAAAGGAAGGGGGAAAAAAGCCTGAATGGAATAGGTCTCTGCTGATCTCAGTAGCTGTAACTAACAATATTTATGTAAGGCTAATCTTGGAGGAGTCCAGGGCTAGGAGGTGAACCAAGAGTTTGTCTAAAGATGAGGGCTCAGAAGTGCATGCTAAGCCATTTAAAAAAATTTAAATATCAGTGAGGCAGCATGACCCAAAAGGTGAAGCGCGAAAGGTCTCACTCAGAGGAAGCTGTTGCCACTACCCTTGGGCGGGGGAAGGTACCCTTGTGTGATTCTGCAGCAGCAGCAGAATTGTCATCAGCAGAATCAATGGAGATGCAAAGCACACTCAGAAGAAGAAATGTTTTGTACATTTTAAGGAGCACTGTGTTATTCTCTTTTTTCTTTAAACAGAAGGGAGGGAAAAGGTATTGCCGATCAAAGTTTTCTATTAGGGTCTAAGATGAATGCTGAACTGTGCATAAACTCTTATTTTACCTGAAACACAAGACCAACACTTACCCAGTCAATTTTTCCATGCAGTTTTCTCAAATGCTACAGTCATATCTAAAAAAGTGGTTTAGGATTAAACATGACCCAAACTACTGAAGGCCCTTTCCTTTTTTAAATTATCCTTGGCAGTCTGGCTTTGTACAAACACACTATTCATTTCAGCCAGGTCAGTCTTTTCAAGAAACATGAAGGAGAGAGTATTCCAGTCCTTACTGAGGTGGTTCAGCAACTCCATTACAAGGTTGACACTGCTTTGAATTAAAGATCTTCATATTGCCTGTTCCTCCACACTAGTTTCTTTGCCACTTCTTCTCACTATGAGTAGTCTGAGAGCTGTGCAATGATCTGTCGCTAGTCTGGATTGTTTGACTACTTCGGTTAAAGCTTCTTCAGAGGGAAGGTACCACAGAAAGGAGCCACCCACACCAAGGGACACCACCCTGCATGAGTTCAGGCTTGGCTGTAAGAGTAGGAGCCGCAGAGCACTTCTCCAGCTTCCCCCTATACCTGTTCAGATAATTTCCATCTGCATGTTATTTTCATAATCCTCAAAGTATCAACAAGGTGGTTAGTCACCACATCAGTGGTGGTGGTGTTTCTCTAGTGGTGGTGGTACTATTTCTAGAAATTTCAGAAAATCAGTCATCATTTCCAGGTGCTGCATTTCCATAGCCTTTTTCTCACTCTGCCACATCCAGAGCTTTGTTTCCAGGAACAGACTGGAATGCTTTTAAAACAAGCACTCCTTGGTGCTATTGTTTCTTCTTTCTTCCTTGGGACATCAAAAGGCCACCAAGGCCAGTCCTCAGGGCTCTTCTTATATAGGTAACCAGATATGAGCTGTGCAGGAGGAGCACATGAAGCAGGACTAACACTTCAGAGGCATTTGAGATAGAGAACCATGACATGACAGGAAAATGTATTTTGATAATAACTAACTTCCTTAAGTGGGATCTGACGCTTCTCGAGAAAATGTTTTCAGTTTCACATTCTCTGAAAGAATTCTTTGTCTCTGGGAAGGCAAAATGAGCAATTTGGAAGCCACTTTGGTGCTGCATGAAATTTGTATATATCGTGTTCTACACAATAGTGCAACAAGTGCAAAATTAGTGCCTGCATAGAATCTTATAAATGTTTTTTTTTTTAATTTCAGCCAAACACCAGGAGTTTCATTTATTTCATTTGGCGTGTTTTATTTAAAGCTTTTTTTCATACATAATGTGGAGCATATTCTGATTTCAAGACATTTGCACACGCGTTGTCACCTAATTTTTTTTAAGACTGTTTAACCAAGCAAAATCTAAAATAAGAGATGAAGCAAATGAATAGGGAAACTCTCTTTACTTAAGTTTCTTTGTTTTGTTTTGTTTTGTTTTGTTTTTTCCTTATTATGCTGTTTAATGTATCTATCAAGAAGTACTCTATATTATACAATCCAAAATTAAGACACATGAATGTCATCTATAAAAATTCCTCTGAGATATAGTCTTCTGTTTCAGTTGAGAAATCCATCCAATATCAATGACCTTTCCATTTAGGGAATACTTAATGTAGTTAACTAGATATGATATACTTTGGGAATGCTTTTTATTGCATACATTTGAATTAAGAGATACACCTTGTAGAGAGAAAATGATGAACCAGCACTCTATAGAGGGTTAAAGATGAATGATGGCCTTTAAGAGATTTGTTTTGGTTAAACACAAAGTAAGAGGCACTGTCATATTCAGGCCCATGGTGTTATTAAGGCATAAGAGATGAAGACTGAATTCAGTCTCATTTAAATCAATGGGAATTTCGCCTGCTACCGCTGCAGTTGAATTTGAATCATTATGGTTAAAAGGGCTCTTTATAAATCACAAAATGCTTTGAGTCATAACAATATGTATTAATCCTCCTCATTAATTCTTAGAGGCTTTTGTACCAGGCTACTTTAGATAACGTGGCTCTTTTAAAAAAACAAAGAAAAGCTGGGTGTATTTTGAGAACAGAGTTTAAAAATACTCAGGTCTTGGATTTGTTTTATTTGTCAAAATAAACAATGAATATTCCAGCTGTATCACAGAAGTTTTGGAGTTTTCTGAATTTTATATTTCTTAGCTTCTTTTTGCTGTTGTTTTTCATTTGCTTATATCTTTGTGGGAATATTTGGAATATCACCTGTGGGAAAGCAGAAACAAACAAATAGTTTTTCTGAGTATCTGCCTTCTTATCAGTCAAATGTTAGTGTAATATGATCTCTTTTAGTAGCTAGTCATACTACTAAACGGGAACGCCGGGAGTTGCAAGTGGGATAAGTCTGTTCGCGTGTCATTTACTGAATTACTGCTTTAGCCTGTTTGCATTAGCTCTTGCCTCTCATTTAATTCTAATGTCTTTTTCCTACAATATTAATGTTATATTTCCTTTGTAGCTTTACCTCTTCCCTTGACTATGTTTTACTTCTCTTACAGCCTTCGCCCTTCGTTTGGCTACCTGCCTTGTCAGGGAGCAAGACTTTGCTGGGACAGAATGCTGGTGATGTATGTAAAGTCTTCACTTATGCCTCCTTCTAACACAAACCCCAAATACATGCATCAGCACTAGATACTAATTAAAACATAAAAAAAATAATGCATCCAGAAGTGACTTGCTGTTAGTGACTCAGTTTGCTACTATGAAATGTTTCATTCTCAGAAATATTTTTGCTACCAGAATTGTATTGGCATTATACTGCTTCAGAATCTGAGGATACTTTACCTCAATTGAAGCTGTTACATTTTGAACATTATTGTTTAGTATGTGGCCCTAGGAAGTAATGGAATAGACTGAGAATGCACTTTTTGCTTTGGTAGTGATATTTTGTGATCTTTTCAATTAACCAACTGAAATATAAATTTAAAATAAATGTGATGTTATAGTTACCCAAATATATCTGTATCATTCAATAAGATAACCTGATGTTTTCTGAAATTCATCTGTCCATATAACACAGTTAAGATTCACCTACTAGATTTTCTGTTGTTTAGATCAGCCACAGTATTATTAGCCAGCTGCTTTTTGTATCTCATACTTCTTTATTCGGGCTTTTGCTGGATTTTACTCTTAGTGCTGGAACTATTCCTAAGCAAACTTCCAAAATCATTTGTCTATTGCAATGCACTGTGAAATTTACTGTTTTTCCTCTTGGAGGTCAACTAAAGCCCAGTTTTTACAGGTTAGCAGCTTTTGCTTATTAAACTGTCCTTGAGTTTTATGCAGAGGACTTAGTTTTGATTCAATAATTTCTTACATTATGTGTGTTTTAGTGGCATTTAATACTTAAATTTATGGCTGTTTCCTAGCCATCATTCATCTGGAATATTTCCAGGACTTGCAATGCGGAGCACTGCTCATTCCTGTCTGGCTGCTTCTACCTGAGAGTGGTCATACACGAGGGACTGATTCAGTGAGCACAGGTGTTTCTGCACCATAGTTTTGAACAGACGCCAGACATTTCCCTGCAAAATTCTGAACCTGAAGTTGGCAGTTCCAGGGTATAGGGTTTTTATAGCGATGATGGCTTGATCCAACAAATTAGCTGTCTGATATATACCAGACTTAAAATATTTAGGTTTAATGCAGTATGTTTGGATTTCAGCCTAAACTTTGTACCTACTTCAAGAACTGGGATCTGCCCTCAAGATTTATCGCCCACTACATCTATGTTAAGCTACCATTGTTAAGTTGATTTTAAAAAAACACCCAAATCTTTGGTCAACTCAGCATACTTTCTACGTATATAACAGTGCTCACAGCATACATGGACGTTTTTCCAACTTTATTTACCTTTCCCTGTGTCTTTAAGAAAATGCTAGCAGAGCAAAGCTTACGCCAAATCAGTCTATATCGTGCAGTATGTGAGCAGATGACATTAGATGTCCAAGGATGTGATAGGGATCAGCTCACACACTTTTCAGCTGAGCATATGTGTAAAAACAAAAACAAACCTTACTTTTTTTCTTAGAAAGCACCACGTATTTCAGGCAGTTAGGCAGTAACAGATGTTGGAGACTCAGTAGGAAGCTAGATGTATGCTGGGATGTCACTCAACTCCCCTTAACAAGCTGCTGTGTTGGAGAACCAGTTTCCATATAGGCTCTGCTTAGTGTCTCAGAAGTAAGATGACACTAAAATAACCAGCTTCCCATGAATACCGAGTCTCTCTTTTAAAGAATATTCTACTTGGGGGCTGTGAGGGGAGGAAGGGGGGTTTGTGTGGAGACACTGTATGTATAACTTTGCCTGCAAAGCTATTACATGAAGGAAAGGCTGTCTTTGCTGCAATTTAAGTAATTTTAATCTTGAATAGTGACAGGATTACGTTTGTTATAGAAGTATTTCATTGAGAATTGTTATGAAATATGATCCCTCCACATTTCTGATTGACATAGCTTCAGGTAACACGCTGTGCCATGTCAATAAAAATCTACCTAGCATTAAATAACTGCATTTGAAGATGAATATTCTCCATATTTGAGAAGCCTGTATAAGCATATTAATTCACTCTAAGACCAGAGCAAGACATACCACTTAGTTCTGATGCAGGAGAAAAGCAGCAATTACAACAAAGTACCATGCCAATTACAGAAACTGCAAATATAACATTAAAGTAAGCCATATGACATGGTGTAAGCCAGGCTGAAGAAAGGAGGCTGCATATGGCATGAACAAATCTTATTGTCTATACGAAAGATGCGTTCATGCCTGGTATGGTAATGAGTAAGGTCATACCTGGCCACATCAAAGTAGCCTGAAGAGTATAATTGACAGATATCTATCCAGCTTCAAGAGACCGAGCACAGTGACACTGGGGGTCTCAGAGGCATTCGAGTACTGAGGGTCGTACAAGGACTTTGACAGTCTGAGAGGTGTGCAGGACTTTGGAAATTGGAGCATCATATTTTCTGATATTCTTTCACCGACTTCAATTGTTTGGACCTACCTCTGCCACTGGGGAGGCTGAGGTAGGTGTTTTTGAACAGTTTGGCTTTGATTTTCCTGTGGTATTTTCTTGTTTTTCAAATAAACATTGATTGATTCAAGTCACTTCTGGATTTTAAAGTTGTTTTGGGGAATATTTACTACAGTCTGGTCCTTGGGACAAGGAAAACAAACTTCTTACCTTAGGCAAAAGGCAGAAGAGAGGGCAAATAGTGCCTGACCTGGGGCACTTTGTCACAGGTGCTGAAAGTGTCACCAAAAGGCTGACTGAAGTCAGTGACATGCAAGAGGATGTCTGGGACCACAGGGGCTAACAAGATTAGGGATCTTGTGGTTATCAGTCACAGACCTCTTCCTTCAGTAATCACAAAGGTATCAGCAGTCCTGGCACGGGATGATGGGGAAAGTCACTAAGCGTTCATTGGGATGAGAGAGATGGCTTTTGTCTGCAAATCTCTATAACCCTGATGCAGCAGTATAACTTGCAGAACCCAAATGGTGTTATCTTTTCTTTTATTTTCTTTTTTTTTTTTTTTTCCCACAGTTGCCAATATTTTAAAAGACATTTCCAACAGTAATGGAGAGTGGGTGTTGGAGAGTTGTATTTGCTTTATAGTCAGATTTACATATAACAAATGAGCATTCCATTTCTCCTGGGAAATAAGTAAATTGTATTGAAATTGAAACAGTGGCAGAAAAGGAGTAAGTGGTTTGACTTGAACCACAGAGGGAGATTACAAGAGAACAGAGATTAAAATGCAGAAGCTCTTACATCATGCCAGAGCTTTGTGTGCTGCACCTCCCTCTCTTGCTGCATGGAATTGCTGCTTCTTTCTTCTGGGGCAAACCAAGACGCTGCTGGAAAAATGGATCCCATGAGCAAATCACAAAACATCACAATACCATATTCATGGACTCAGGGGATAGTGGTTTGGTTTTGGTTTTGCTGTAGGTTTTGTTTCGTTTAATTATTTATCTTTACTGTTAAATATTCTTCACTCAAATAGAGTATTTGCTCAGAACTATGTTTGAGACTTTAAATTCCTGCACCCAGTTAGTATCTTTCCACTCATCATATACTAAAAATCCTCACCCGGTGTTCCTTTACCCACTACCATCTCCAGATTATTTGCAGATGATACACTGGCTGAGTAATAAACCAATACGGAATGAATTGGACACACAATGATTGTGCACTTATTCAGAAAATGTTTGTTCTAATTTATTATAGATTGATATCCAGTGAATTCTTTTTCATTAGCTAATACTTTATTGTGCTCTATCAAGCTGTAGCATGTTCCATACAATCACATTGATTAAAAAATAAGAAGGATGTCAAAAGATTCCCGAATAAAATGCTCCCATTAGGTCTGACAAAGGGATTTAGCTAAATTCTAGATGTCAGGTTTTATGGCTTTCAGAAAATAACTATGTGTTTATTAACTGTTTGTACTTTGGAAAGCTCTAAGTGAAACTCTCCATGTTTATGCAAACAAAAGTGACAGGAAAATTATGATTAAATTTAAGGATTTTTGTTGCTTTGGGATAGTAGTATATATTTAGTGCTATAAAACAAAAGTTAGAACCAAAACTTTTAAAAAGAGGAATTAATTCTGTTGTGTTTTGTTGTTATTGTTGTTTTGGCGTTTTTTTTGTGTGTGTGTTTGGGTTTTTTTGTCTTTTTTTTCATTGTTGTTGTTGTTGTATTTTTTTTTTTTTTTTTTTAACCTGCCACATTTTCCTAAAACTCACTGAGTAATTTAGGAATTGAGCAAATGAGATGGACTGGTTTAATCTAGCATTTTAAAATATTTTTTAAGTGACTAAAACTCACTACCTTTATGCATAAGCTGTGTGAACAGACTTGTAGACCATGATTAAACTCTCTGCAATGCCATTTTCATTACAGATGTAAGTGCTCAACATTATTCTCAAAACGGCATTACTTTAAAATATAATGATATTGTGTGATAATGAGTTCTACAGGTGCAAATTACAGTACTCCAAAAAGCAGATGTATTTGAAAAATCATCATGTTAATTTTTGCTTTTCAGAGCCATTGAATGTCCCATTCATTCTTTTATTCTGAACAAGAGTAAATAAAGTTCCTTATTTGCCTTGCCTGCAGCATTCAGACTTTTCTATGAGTTTAATCTGTTCCCATCCACTAAGAGTCAGTTTCTAGCCTGTTTTTTCACACAGACTTTGCATCCCTTTTCCATTGTAAAGCACTGAATATCTCCCTCTCTGCCCCCAGTCCCTTCACTACATAGTTCTTTGACCAGAAATGGTTGGGACTAAAAGCAATGCTCCCCTTGAGGATGTAAACTGATTTATGAAATGGGATAGGAATGAAAACTAACTGTGAAATTATATAAAACACCCACATAATTATTATTACTACTATTTTACCAGTTTCACTATTATTTCCTATCTTTGCACTTATGCATACATTTACCTTGAGCTTTTTAGATAATGCCTCAGGCTTTATCCTAAGTGCTTACAGCTAATTTAGAATGTGGGAAAGTACACATTTTCATCCATGATCTTTGAGATCTTCAAAAAAATATCCCAAATGGGTACATCATTGCAGTGACAGCTAACACAAGCCAATGGTTAAGCCAACAACAAATAAGCCTAACTATTAAAAAAATGAAAAACTGTGTCTGCTGAGTGACTTATTCAGCAGCCTTGGGGAGAGGGAAAGACTCTGACTCCCTGCTGTGTCGTGTGTTGGGCTGGAAGGCCGTACACCTTCTTCTGGTGCTACATGGCTGGAAACGGATTTTGAGGACCAGCCCATGCTCCTTCCCAGCTCTGCAAGAGGACACCATTCACATCCCACCATCTCCTTGCATTCTTGGCGCACAAAAGACTTGTTGGCTTGCATGGTACTCGTATTTGTCAGTCTTCTTACCAAATGGTCACCCACACTCTTAATATACTCTTTGACGACAGTAATTCTTAGAAAGCCAAGTGAAAGTTCCTCTTACTATCAATTTCTTTTTCTTTTTTTTTAACAAAAATGGAAAGTGGTATGCAGCAATCACCTAATCCAGAAGGACTGAATTAATATTCTCATAACACTTGAAGCAATTTAACACCTCTCCAAAACTGTTTTGTGAGGTTTTTTTTGTTTTTGTTTTTGTTTTTGTTTTTTGTTTTTTTTTTTTTTTTTAATTTCAGACAGGGATGATAGAGAGAAACTCTTTTATAAAAACCTACATTTAAGAAACATGTATAGGTTTTCACACCTTGCAGAGGAAAATCAGAATCCAGTCGGTGTCCAGAATGAAGATGAGCTGCTCTTTTTCTCTGATGTTAATGCAGATGATAATTCCCAGCAACTTAACTTGCCAGCGACAAAGGTATGGATAGCTGTACGGTTGCCTTCTTCAACCCCTGGTTTTATTCTTAGTCTTAACTTTAAAGGCAGAGGCTGGTTTATTCTGTAGAAATAAGTGGGAAAGTTAGAAAAGGCTAAATATCGTCATAAACCAAAACATTATGATACCAGAAACCCTTAGGAACAACACTAATGCTTTTAAATGAAGGTTTTATTTGTCTCTGAGCTGCAAAAGGAAGTCACTAATGAGATGTCATTTACATTCTAACACCTGTTAAATGGCACTTTTCTCTTTCCCCAAAGAGAGAGATGTTTATGAATGTTTGCAGCTTTCTGAGTGTATCTACAAGAATTATATTTTCATAAACAATGTTGTATGTTTTTCCTGTATATACTTCAGTTACACCAGAACAATATAAGGCAATATCAGGATCTTTTTTGGTTTTATTAGATTTACTTGTCATAGTTTTATAAATTTAACATGAAATGTCTACCTTACAAAGAAATTTCATTAATCAGGATTTAACACAATTGTGTATTTAGGATGTGATTTGCAGCAGTTACAGTGCAAGAATTGTATGTAATTATACCTCCATTTAAATGAAAATTAAAAGCTTGTGTTGTAGCAGGGTACACTTGTTGAATGTTTTGTTTTACAGAATAAGTCCTCCAAAGCAGAACACCTGAAAATCCAATTTCATTGATTCAGTGATATCAGGGAAATGCTACATGTTCTGACTTTTAAGAGTGGGACCTGCATTAAGACTGACCAGAGGGAAAGATGGGAAATTATGGGAAAGCAAATGATCTGTAACAATACTAGTTGATATGCTTCTGTTAGATAAGCATAACACAAGTTTATTTCAATAATTTCTAAAGTAGTTTGCTGTATAAATGAACTCATTCAGTTAATATATAAAGGCAGAATCCAGAGAGGCCTATGCTGGAAATAAGTTCTGTAGAGGAATTTGAAGAAGGAATTAAATTAGTATTAGAGCTAGAATTAGAATTAAGTAAGCAAATATTAGGGAGTCACTGCACCAAACATTGCTAACAACTTTAGCAAGTGCCCCTGTGGACTGTGTCTCTCACCCATTAAGTACAGGATCCACCTATGGATCTTCGTTTCCCCGTCTCCATCCCAATGCCTGCAGTTTGCCCATCTGCTGCTTGTCTTCCAGATGTGGCTCCTCAGGTACCATGCACAGCTGCATGGCACATCTGAAATCTTGTGCTGGGGAAAGAAGAGGCATGATGGCTCTGAGCACACCCTCGGTGGAAGGTCCAGTGCCATTTCATCATTTTGGGTTCTATGAGCAGCTCAGAGACAGTACGGCCCCAGCACACAGCAAAGGATGACAGAAGGGGATAACACAGCTGAAATGGCTGATGCTTCCATAAACTGAGACACCTCAGTTTGGTGGCATGTGATGCCATTCCAGAGGCTGGTGGCAGAACAAATAGGAGAGAAGAAAATTACATTTGGATCTTCTAAACCCCAGTTAGATGCTTTATCCATGAGGGGTAGAAGCAGGAGATGGCACTGATTGCTGTAGTGAACCATGACAATCTTGTATTCTTCAGCCAGAGGAATATGTGAATCAGCTCACTCCATCTGGGGACAGGCCAGGGCAGAAGCCAACAGTGGAAAGGAAGCTGACAGAGCACAATGTGCAAATGTGTTGGGGGCAAATTAAGCTCTAGATTTTCTAAAACAGTTTCTGAATTTATGAGACTTAGGCCTTCTAAGCTACTTTTTGATTGCACAGTGGTGAGATTTGAAATGTTGATTTTTCTGCAATACTGTCAGTATTATTTGTGTCAGTAGGTCCCAGGCAGTGGTTTGGGTTCTTCAAAAAGGTTTTAGTATCCAGATGTCTATTACAGATGTTCCTCGGGATTCACCTTCCCTTGAGAAAGACCCATATAAGTTGACAGTGTCTCTTTCAACATGTTAGATGTGTGACAAAAGAAAGCAGTGTTCGTAAGTTAGAGCCAAAGTAATGACAAGCCCTTGAATAAAGGTAAGAACAAGTCCTTGTGGGCTAAGTCTACTCAAGCTGCCTTTTGGATTTAACCTGAATGAGTCATACTATTTTTGAAAAGGAGAAAGACTGAGCCCTGTTTGAGAGCTTTACAGTCCATGTTCTGTAATTTCAGAAAGGGAAGAAATTTTTTTCAGATACAACTGATTCTTTCTGAGAAATAATCCAAAATTTTAGTTTGTGAACCATTTCCCTCCTATATTTCCCAGTTCTAACATTATTGCCACTCTCCTCCTCACACTACAGCACATTTTCTGTAATTCATGCTAGTCTTGGATGTTCTGCTCAGAGAGCAGAGAGATGGTTTTGTTTTAAATTTATAGCAGCTTTAAATTTTCTTGTATGTTAAAAGGACTGGTTTCCTCTTGCTTACCTTTTGTCTAGAAACATTATTTAGAAAAGTTTGCAGTCTAGAGAACATGAGCTTAATCAGACTGCTCTGTAATTACTCACCAGCTTTATTCACCCTGGATGATATATACTTTGCAAGGTGCTAAAGAAATAAGTATATTCATTTCCTATCCAGTTCCCACCTTGCATTATAAAAGCCAAATATCCATTCTGTAAATAGAGATGAATCAGCAATCCATATAATATCTATTCATCATACATATTTCACAAGAAGGATATTGTGGTGTCTGGAAAGTTCTTACAAAAATAATATGGAAATCCGGAACTTGATGTGGAGTGTCAGAGAGCTTCTTACTATTATTTACCTTATCAGCTTTTGCTTTCTGAAATCAATGGAAGGGCATCAAGTTCAGCTAATCCATATTTCTGAGTATGAAATTGAATTTATAGTCTGTAGTATGTTGACTACCGCTCGCATTTAAGGCATAATTGATTTTTATTGAAAAGCCAGCAGGCACATCAAAAATTTCCACAAACCACAAGGATGTTAAATTTTACCCTGTTTAGATAATAGTGTTGCTTTATTTATCCTTTAAAATGAAGCTTTTATATTTATATCAGCAAATGTTGTGGAAGTGTGACTGATGCCTTGTGAAACCATCAGTCCATAGTTCTGTTAAACTCTACAGCATGGAAATAAGCAACATTTCTGTTCCTAAGGTAAATGTCTATGGTTGATTTGTTTTAAGAATAAACTGAATAATAAATCTGCACAAAAGAAACCATTTCATGTCATGAAGCAAAGTTATTTTTCTTCATTCCAATAAATAGCTTGTGCAATTACTTTTTCTGTTCTCTTTTCCTTTCCTTTTCTTCAAATCGTCCGCTGTTTATTTCTCTCTCATTCTTTTAAATGTAGAAATGTACTTTTGTATCTGCTTTTAATTGGCCATATATAGCAGACTAACTAATCCATGTTAAATTTTTTACATTTCAAGGCACTGACTTCCTTTCCTTCAGGTACAAAGGTGATCTTAATCATAGACCAGATTTTAGTATCGACAAATGCTTCATGACAGGTTTCTTTTCAACCAATTAAGTAATTAAACAGATTTCACTTCCCTCCCCTCACCTGAGCTATCCTAGCTATTTGTGCACATCCCCCCACATTGCCTACTGCATCACCTCAATGCATATGTGTTTTTCATAAGAATTCTTCGAACCAAATAAAGAAAACTCAGGGTTGTCCTGCTCAGGCAATATACTATGGTAAATAAGATAGCTGAGAATTTTGAAAAGCCAGGCAACAAAATATATATGTGTGACTCAAGATTGTTCAAAACAATTTATCAAATGCACAGAAATACAAAACTTACAGAGATTGTACATCTGCTTCTTAGTGTATAAGTATCAAGAAGAAACGATCTACCTTCTGCAAAGGCAGGTATTTTCAAATAAATATGCAACAGGTGCAGGCACAAATCCAATTAAAAAAATAGCAAGATTTGTACCTGCTTCTCTCTACTATCATTTTCAAACTCCACCGCAAACTGTCTACAGATATTCATACCTTCTTTTATTTTTCTTCTTGTTGTCCGCAGCATTTTGCACATACTTGCACCTTCTCTACTATGGGACTCTTAATGAAAGCATCTGTTTTCTTTCTGAAATATGGCAGGTTGTAGCAAAAAATAACTTGTAACTAAAATATATCACATGTCAGTAATATACAATCCACTAGAAAGGTAGGATCTTCTCTATTATTTGTCAGTTTTCAATATGCATCAGGTCTTCTCAAATAGTTCTTGAAAAAATTAATATAACATAATCCCAATGAAACCATTATTCTGGTATACCTACACTGCTAAATAAAAGATGTCAAGCTCAGATATTGCAGCTGTGGTCAGCCATGTGGCTTTAATTTGTAGTTTGCTGACTATATCTGCTTGGACTGTTGCAACTTACTCTGTCTAAGAGAAAGTAGAACATTTTGGGGGATACTGCATTCTGAAACTGATCTCAAAATGTAGCATGGGCCAGGTGACACCAGTTTTGGTTCCTGCTATTCTTCATAGTCCTCTCCCCGGTCACTGGAACATCTGCAACCTTCACCCACATCTTAAAGTACATCCCAGGCCTTGCAACCTATTTACTCACTTTGATGAGATGAAAACACGAGTTTGATGGGCTACAACACAACCCTTGCATTGTTTCCAGATACTGTGAACTCAGAAAAAAACAGACACACAGAATAACTGTATCTCTTAGCACTAGAAGAGCTACTTGAGACACAGAGGAGCCCAAATGGCAAGTGCAGAGCAATGGAAGCATGTCCATTATTTGGCCATAGAGCAATCTGGTGCTGAGTGATGGGGATGTGAACCTGTATGTACCACTTGGCTGTCCCTTACCTCATCTTTTTAGCAGAGTTAGGGCGCACGCTGAGAATTTTTGTACCTATCCTGGTAACTGTAAGCATATTTTATTTCTTCACTATGTACTTTTCCATTAATTCTTATATGTGGACACTGCTAACACACTCTTGTTTTAGCGTTATTCACCTGTAACATAACCACACCACTCCTATTATTTCTGTTACAATAGTGTTATAAGAGCACTGTTTGTTCAGGGACAAAGATAAAGTTACAACAGATGTCCTACACAAAATGGAAAGACAGGTCTCTGCCTAAAATCGAGAGCAGCCAAAGGGTGTGTAAAGAGACAGGAGGAGACCACAGACAGACAGGAACTCAAACAAAAAAATTCAAATGGAAGTTTTACCACTTTCGGATGTGATCCTCAAGCGTATTTTTCAGGATACTTTCTAACGGTATTTTATAGTGAATACTTGAATGAAAACTGTTAAAGGAATGCAGTCTATTGAAGTTAAACTTCAGTTCATTGGCCTGGATTCATTTTGCCTAATTTTAAAGGTCCAAATAAAAGAGATTTTTTTTTTTCCAAGAGAAGTGACTATTTTCAAAGATGTTGACCATGTCACATAATTAATGTTCATTATTCTGTCCTTTTTTCTCTTCAGCTCTCCTGAAAAAGCGATTGTTTTTGTGTAGGTGCTAAATGCTTAAGCAAGCTTGTAGTTATTTGATTAAGGAAAGACAAAATCTTCATGATTGCTACTCATTTTGAATAAGTTTTATAAGTCTAGTAATTTAGGACTGTCATCTTAAAAGGAAACAGCAAATGCAATTTACCACGTGTACAGCACCAGGCCTGTGAGGGATGAAAGATCAGTTTGTCTGTCTATCTCTAATGATACATTCTCTTGTGTCTAAGAGTCTCATCTTTCAAGTTCGCATACATATTTAGGAAAAGTATGCAAATTTACATGAAAATTCCCTGGAGTATTTTATGGACAAATCTTGCCCATTAATGGACTCATAATGTCTATTCTCATATGAAAGATATAAAGGATATTGTTCACAAGTACTGAAATGGGAACAATTCCATTACAAATACATGTAGGATGCTGAAACTAAGCAGGGACTGCATTCATGTATGAATACAATGTAAATTTATCATTGTAACAATTTTGTATAAAAGGAAGATTTTATTTGCATTCACATTCACTGCAGACATCTGAAAATTACTTATACAATGAATTCGGGCCCATAATTAGAGGAAATTTTATGTTTCTAAAGAATTTTCTGTTTCTGAAGAATTAGGTGGTTGTTGATTACAAAATAAAATGACATTGGTGAAAATGGGAGTGTATAAGCATATGGGAAAAAGGCAGATATTGGAGATTTGATGCTGAAACAAATGAGCCTTTTCTTCATCACATCACATCACATCATTCCCTTATTTATAATCTTCCTTTCTAATCACTAAAAAGATAATTCTTAAATGCTACCTTGTTCTCCTCAGTTAATTTTCCTACTACATACAGGATCATTGACACAAAAAAAATGTCTTGGTTATTTTACTTTCTGATTTGTAACATGTAGGGTTTGGTATGGATAATTTGGTGTATTTATCAATTAGACTAATACAGTGTCAGATTTTAATTTATCATGAAGGGGAGGCTGAACTGAAAGATTAAATGAGATTGCTCAAAACATTATAATTATGAATTTTTATTTTTTTCTTAGTTTGTTCCTACTGCCCCCATACTACCACCCTTAAAAAAAAAAAAATCAAAGAAAACAAACAAAAAAAATCCTTTGTATTACTTTTTAGTGGTAAAATGTTAGACACTGACCAGATCTTTTTGCACCATTTTAGCTATACTGTTTATACATGGATATACACATAATCGTACAGACATACATTTTTTATTTTCCCCAAACAATAGAAGGCGCTAACTTCACATGAATTTTCAGTCAAAAAGAAGGGTCTTTCTGTAATAAATAATTAACTTCTGAAGATTGTATCTGACATCATTTTCCTCAGATCCATTTCAGCAATACCTACAGTTTGATCTTTGCAAAAATAGATGAGCAGCAATGTGGTGGCCTAAGCACTGTTTTTATGAGTGTTCTTAACAGAGGAAAAAAAAAAAGATATGAGGGCCCAAAGTTGCTAACTATGTTACTATGAGTAAAAGACAAATCTATATTTCCTACTCCAGCTAATTACTACATTTATTTATTTCCTGCCTGAAGGCCATTCCTGTATCCATAATGTTTTGGGATACTGTTTACAAAGTTCTGGTTCTTCTTGTAAATGAACTCCATTAATAAGGTTAGATTCGGGCTCTTACCCTACAGTCTGTTTACGTATTCATAACTTTATGCAAAAACTTCCTTATTTTGTTTCTGTTTCATACTGCATTATTTAAAAATATTTGACAAAATTATTACTCTTGAATTGAGGGGACAACAAAACACTCTGAACTCCTCTGAAACTGAGCTGGTATAAAACTTGCTTTTACTAAATGTCTCTGTGTGAAGTTACATAACATTTTAAGTAGCACCATATTCAGTACTTCAGTAACATATTTTTGCACTCTTCCAAAACTACTGCATTGCTTAAGATGTTTTATGAACATGGAGTTACATAGGAACTCTTGCAATGCACCGGAGGGAAAGGAGCACCTCTGTAGCCTCAACATTCTTCAGAGACAGTCAAACAAGATGTACACCCACATTGATTTTTTATGCTTGAAATAAAATCCAAAGTATAAAAGATTTGTTTTTGTTCTCTACAGAGGTTTTATTTTCTCAGGTTGTTTTTACTAATATTAAACCTCATCCAGGCTTACCAATGTTTATATTCTGCCTCTTCTATTCTTCTAAGCTGAAAAAGAAGATACTTTTCTTTCTGGGACCTACAGAAAAGGTATGATAATGGAGAACAGAAACAACATCTGTAAGAGAAAGAGGCTAAATTGCACGTAATTTACATTATTTAGAGGTTGTATCATGTTGATCTATGCTCTGCCATGCACAAACTTTCTAGAGCCAGGATGCCTTTCATACAGCCTTATGGATTTACTTCTTCATAGCCAAGAGAAGAAACTTATCCAAACAACAGAGTATGGAAAAACAGAGTCTCAAGTTAGAAATGGTTCCCATCAGATCAGACATCAATATAGCCACTAAAATGCACCTCTTGGTTCATAAGGAAAACAAAAAAAAATAAGAGAAGATACAATTTTAATGCTGGATGACAATTTTATTCTTTTCCCCCATTCTAACCCCTTTGCTTAAGACTTAAGTAAGATCATGAAAGTACAATACTAAAAAGGCCCTTCAATAAATGGAAACAAATGAGCTTTTTCCTACCACAGAATTACTTAAAATCAGTCCTCCTTGTGAAGCTAATCCCCCGACAGATAAGACTCTGAATTCTCCCCCTCCCCTTCCTACACGCTCACAGATGGGTTGCAACAGAAAGATGACAAATGAGTTGTGTTTGCCTGGATTAATGGGTATTATCATGTTAATGGATGTTTATGGTGCAGTTTGGGAGGTTCATGTGGTTTTCAAAAAGTGTTGGTGTTATGGGTAGCTGAAGCCTGTGTATGTGTGTGCGTGCATTATTAGCCAGCTTTTTATGCATATTGTACATTTTCGGTCTCCTTAATGGGTCACAGCTAAACTGGAGGTGGAAGTGTTGGCCGTATGCTCAGATCTTTCATCATGTCATCAGGCGTGACATGCAAAATACTAGTGTCTGAGACTTGTCTTTCCACAGTCCCTGTGAATGCAGGTGCCTCATAATCCTGGGTCTACTTTGTTGCAATCACTTTTAAAATCTGACATATTGATCAGGAGTTTAGCCTGAGTAACTACTGCACATATATCAAGTCCAGTTGGGGATGTCAGGTCAAATTTGTTGGCAAGGTGATCTTACAGCCTGCCACTCACATGAACCGATGCTCTTAGCCTCATTTGGCAAGGACAGTGTATATTGAACCAAGAGGGCACTGGAATTTTGTGCCAAGTGGGGGAAGACCCTTAGGAAAATGTCTCACCAAAGAGCTAGACATGGAAAAATCCGTGGCTCCAAGAATCAAGAAGTGTCAAAAATGTAAAATCACAAAGAGATAAATAAGCTTTTGCTCTGGATTTTTTTTCTTTCTGTTGAAAATTTCTTATTCTGTGAAAGAGATCAACCTTTAAACACTCCTGTTTGCTCTCATTTTCTTCTGCCCACAAGGCTTGTTTTCCTCTTATTTTCGGTATTGTTTTTATAGTCTTTAACTCAAGCTGATAGGCTTCTTTCATGCTAGCTATATATAAAGGAATATATATGTCAGACACTTGTGTGTAAACTTCTGCTTAAAAACCTAAATGCTCATTTGAATGCTAAAATGCATCATTTGCATGCAGTATTGAGAGAGTTGTTTGCATAAATGTACAGTTGTGTTGACACTCAGTTTTTCCCTAAAAAGAGCAAGTATTTAAAATCCAGAATTGCCATGGAATATCCTACAGGAAATAATAGAATCTTCATCAATTAATAGCTTTATTGACTTAGACAGTATAAAAAAATAATAAGGCTCTGAGGTACAATAAGAATACAGGCAATATTCTGTTTCATCTAATTTGTAAGATTTTTGAGGTTTTTTAATAAAATTTGGGAAGTTAGATTTTCCTTCCAGAACACCGTAATTTGGGAATTAAGACAGGAAAGCGATCTTCTGAAATCAGTACCAGAGGGGATTTTAATGTACTGAAATAGATCTTGCCATTTATTTGGTATTCCTCCACTATCCAGTATAAAATAATTCCTTCATGTCTTTTCTTTCCTTAAAAATTCACCAAGCGTATGTGGACCTCACAGATGCAGCTTTAATTGAAAGTAATGTCAAAAACAGTGTTTTGATCTGCTTCCTTTCTTCTGACATTCTCTGTTTTTGGAATGTGTTGAGTCTGTACAACCATTCTCTGTTCAGAAATTCATCTGGAAATTTACATATTTTAAAGGCTTCTTGCTCTATAATACAGCTGAGCATAATAGTGCAAGCTACACAGAAATAGAGGTGTGAAAGAGAAATTTCCCAATTTCACTTCTTAACTGAAATATAAAAACAATTCTTCACCATCTGGGAATTACTATACATGGCTTTCTTCTGAGTAGGCTTGCTAGAGGGATAAAGTTCACATGATGCAGCGATGAATAGGCTGTATCTGGCTTTTTTTAAAAAAAAAAAAAAAAAGAAAAATTTTGTAGATTCATTAATTTGAAGTGCTACCATTGAAATGCACAGAATGTTTAATACATTCTGGAACATACCGACATACATTATATCTAAGCAAACCTCTAAATTTGTGAAATCCAATAAATTACATATTATTCTGCAGGATGATAAAGTCTGTCGCTGATGAAGTAAGTAATGTTCCTGACACAGAAAGGTGTAAATCCCACAGGAAACATTACATACCAAGGATGCTCTGCATTTTACTGGATTATGCCTCAAGAGAAAGAAATACAAAAGGGAAGAAGAATAAAGTAAGATAGACATTCATAAACCTTGTCCCTTTTTTTTTATTCCCCGCCCTAACAAATAAAATCAAGAAAGGCCTTAGTCTCAGGAAAAAGGTTGTTGGCTGTATATAATTTTTCATCAAATGAATTATGAAACCACCTACTGTTAAAAATAAATTGAATCCGAAGGCAGTGTACATGTACTCTGTCATTTAAAGGTAGGACTAATTCTGACAGTTCAGTACCAGATGCTGTGGCTGTGAGCACCTTTCAGCTTGTACTGGACCATTTATTCTGCAATAAATCTGCAACAGGAGGTACATATAGTCCACTTCCAGAATAGAACATGTGTACAGAACTCCCTAAAAACAACTTGAGCTAGAAGTGCTAAGCATTAGCAAAAAATAGTAGTGCGTAAAGTATAAATTTTCTATGTGGATGTGTTCAGATAAATACAGGCACAGGGCTCAGTTCCTCCCTCCCATGTGAGCTGGGATGACCAAGGGTGTATCCACGATAGCTTGTGCTCAAATCAAAACTCTTAGCCCCTAGAATCCGTAGGAGCAAGATTAATCCATAATGTGGGTGACAGGTTGGGGATCAGGAGTCCAAGGATATAACTTGCTCTCTGGCCCAGCAACCTAAACTACAATGAAGAAGCAGCCTTGATCTCTCTGATCCTGCTTCTCATTTTGAACATACTGACAGCTACACTTCCTTACTTCATTGGGCAGTGGCGTTGGATAAAAGCAGGCTATTTCTTACCACTTGTCAGGCTGCTTCGGGTTGACCAAGATTATTTGAAAATCCAATTGAAATAAGTAGTTGTTCAGATCAAAAAGCCCTGTGAGGCAATGATAAATATTAATGTTATGAAAGTTGTTTAGGTGCTTTTCAAAATTAAAGCTTTCAATTTTATATTTTGCAGTGAAGTTTTCAGTGTTGTTAAATTTACAAATTTAAGCATATAAACCAAAACAAAAATATTGTTGAACTAAGGATTCTGTTCAATGTGCATTTTTTTTCATCTATTTAGAGGTGTAAATGGATCCCCTTTGGCTCAGGCTAAATAATTTCCCCATTCACCAAACTAAAAAATCAATATTATTTAGGATATATGCACTGCATGTAGGAAAGGAATCTTTTGTTGAGGTAGTGAGTACCAGATAAGCTACTTTAAAAAGAAACATACTACCTTTTGTCTCTTTCTCCAAGATAGACACAAGAAGTGAAGAATTTTGCTTCCACAGGAGAAGAGTGCAAATGTCTTGTTCACTGGCTTTGTCTAGTGACTCTTTCCTGATTATTAGGATGATCTTGCTCCTTCTGTGCTACTAAGTTGTGACATCTCTTGTCTGCCCTTGAACAAAGTCTCTGCTTGTTTGAACTGATCTACTATGCTCCCTCACTGCTGTTGTGCTAAGAGAAGGACTGCAAATGCTGGAATTCATCCTGTGCTGCATTGAGGTACAGGAGATTTTAAGGACCAAAAGTGTTGGAGTGGGTTCTTGACTCCATATGGGTCCTAGGTTGCAACGCGACTCTGCAGAGAGCCATGGTCTTGGTGTTTGTACCATGAATCTGTTGCTCCAGGTGTGAAGCTGTTCTCCTGGTGACCAGGACTATGTTACTTCTTGTAATAAATTTGTTTACTTTATTTGCAAAGCAGCATTTTTCTGTCCAGCGAGCATTAATGCTGAGTGGCACTGTGCATATGTATTCAAATAGATAATCACAGTGCGTTCTTGCAAAGCCTCTTTAGGAATGGTTTTCATGTGTAATCAGATGAGGCATGTGTCAGGAAGATGACAATGGAATCCTGTGATGTCTTATATATGTTTTTAATAAAAAAGCAGAGAGTTTCATTTTGTTGCTTTTATGAGTGTGAGGCATTCTTCTGTTTTTCCTGAGAAACAGGCTGTTCACAGTCTTTGCTTTACAGAGGCAACCATGATTTTGGATGCAGCCTCTACACTTCGGTTTTGCCAGTGGCTCATCTACCTATAGGCAGACTTTGGCACACCAAGACTTAGATACCCTTCTGTTCCACTTTGTTTGTGCCATGTGTGTGCACATGTGTGTGTGTGTGTGTGTATGTAGGAGACATGGAGAGAGAAACACACTGCCATGGGCGACGAAGACTTGACCATGATGTGTGGGGTGAGGAAACCAAGCCAACCTTAGGAAAGGTACAGATTCCTCTGAGACATGTACGCTTTCCACCCCCTCTGTTTTTCCAGACTAGTGTTATTTTTCAATATTTTATTGTGCTAGCAATAGGAGAAATCTTGTAATAAAATCATATCACTGTTTCATCCAAGGCAAGTTTAGATGTTATCACAGTGATATACTTTGTCATAGATTTATTATTAAGTTGTCGCATAATGCAGCTGAATAGAGTTATAACAATTGTACTCTAACAAAGTTTTAATGCAAGATTGTGAAATTTTCACATGAAGTAGATTTCTACAATGACAGACTGTTATTACCTGCACACTTCCAATGACAAATCAGATGACTTAATGAAAAATTGCAATTTAACAGCATTTGTTATTATCTGTACAGCTTCATTATTGTCTTTATATTATATTCATAATCTGAAAATAATGTAAAACAGATATGTGGCTGATCATGTAATGACCAATGGCATTTTGTATCTTGTTTAGTAGGTGGCTGTCCTCTTGCCTTATTTGGGAATTTATAGTTTAACAAGATACTTGCCATCATTTTCTTAACAGGGATAATAAACAGAACAATTCTGCATAAAAGCTCATATCAGCTTCTTTCATGCCTTTTCTTTTCAGGAGGCTGCCTAAGGGTTTAAGCAATTTAGTTGTCTGACCTGCATCCTTTCTCTGCAGCCTGCAGTTCTTTTGTTTAACATTAGTATGTGGGCAAACAGCATTCAGAGCTGTGCAGAGCTTATCAGCCTGTGCTCAGTCGACCAGAACCCCATTCTGTGTATCTAAGAGGGGCCACGTTTAATGCTTCACAGTAGGAGCATCTGCAGTTTCCAAAAATGACTTGTTTATCAGATAAACTCTGTCCTTGCACTGACACATAGTGGCTCTTCAATATCATGCTCTCCTGTATGAGAACTGAGCAAAACAGGGTATGCGCAGTGAATAACAAGTGAAATTTATGCACATGGTATGGTGACATAGGTACCCTATACCACCAGGCAGAGCTTCTCTGCATACACTCAGTAATTACGCCAGGAAACTTCCTCATTACTTTCCGAAAAATGTTTTAGTTACTCATTCTCAAGTCAGTAAATGTCAATTAATTTACTTATTTTCCTTGGAATTTAATTAGAAGTAGCACAAGAGGCCTGAGGCCTGACTTCTGCAGCACAGGCACAGGGACTCGGAGCAAAGCCTGGTGCTGAGGGCTGTGGTGTGTCTGCAGGTGTGGCAGCCTCTGATGCTGTAGTTGGGACTTGCACTTTTGAGATACTCTGTTACCAAAGTACTCCTCCACAGCTCTGTAACTCAGTTTTTGCAACCTATCTGCTCTACAGTGTTGTTTGTTTTGTTGTTGTTGTTTTGTTTTTTTTCAAGAAGTCAATTAGACTCCTGAGCAATAAATCCATAAATATATCATTTTAAGAATCATAAATGCTGTGTTTGAAATAAAAGCTTCTGTAATTATTTTACATATCATACAGGTTAGCCTGTGATTTAGAAAGAAAATGTTTATTAAAACATCACTGTTTAAAAACAGGTAAAAGCAGCAGCTTAGAGTTGGTGTTTGAGGCTCAAGATCCAGTGAGAGCAAAATGCTGTGAGCTCTTTTCAGGCAAGTGCAGCTGGCCCCTCAAATTCTCCATCCAGCTGAATGAAGGAAGTCTTATAAGATGAGCTGGCTTTGCAAGATTTCTGGACTGCTCTGGAGCATTTTATGAGTGTGTTGGTGGAAGTATCCATTTGACCGGTTACAGGAAGTGTAGGTAGTAGGGGTGGGAACCAGTGGTTTGGGTACAAACCAATGCCATCTCCCTGCAATTCAGGTGAGCCTGTGTTCTAGAATGATACCCTTGACTAATTGTTATGATTGTATTATTTGAAATTGATATTACATTGCATTGGCCCAGAAGGAGTCTGATAAAATTAATGTCCTCATATATACAATTAAGATTTTTGGTATAAAGATGAGAATAGAGTGAGTCTATCAGCTGCTATGTTTTCTATACATACAATGGCTCAATACTGAAATGGTATGCTGGGAACAGAGGCTTATATCAGGCTTTCACCTTTCTTTTCCTCCCCTCCCCCCCTCATCAGTACATGCTGGCTGGTCAACGAGTCAGAGAAAAATTGTTAATGAGGGTTAAATAGAAGTTATCTATTAAATGTCATTCTAGGATCAAGCCATTGGAGCTTTATTTTGAACGATGCCCATATTTTTCTCTCCTTTATTTTTCCACCTCGTCCCTCCCCCACCTGAAAGAAAATATCCAGTGGATGCCTGGCAGCATCCTCTGATTGCTCGCTGTTTTCCTGACACTAAATCTACTGTGTCATATTCTTCGCATGGGCTGCAGATTTTGGCCTTTTCACCTGCTGTTTTGGTTGGCTTTAGATGCAAAGAGAAGAATATGAAAAGAAGAGGGGGAGGGAGGGAAGTTGGGAATGCTGGAGCAAAAAAAAAAAAAAAAAAGGCAAATGTTTTTAGCGCCTTCATCTAGACATGTGTCCCCTCACTCTGTGACATGGCTGCTCCAATGTTGCCATGGTGAGGATTTCTAATCATCCCTACACATGACAGGCTCCTATTTGTCTGCACTCCCTTGGGTGTAAATTTCTAGGCTTAAAAAAAAAAAATCCATGTGAGCGTATCATCCGCCGTGCAGATGTTTCACTGCTTTAGAATATCAGGCAGCTGCTTGTGCCACCGTCAACAGCTAATTGGAGACTGCATCGCAGGAACAGAGGCGTAATTATGGCATAAATACACATCCTCTGGTGCATCATTGTATCTCTATTAACAGAAAATTTTAAACAGTGTTCAGAGTGTAATTAGTGTAGTTGATAAAGTTGTAAAACATGTAAATAAGGGAAATAGCAGGTACGTGGCCAATCCACTACCCAGCACTAGGGGATGCAGATTATTGCCTATTTAGAAATAATTAGCAAAGCTGCATTAGCAAAGCCTGTGTCCAACAGAAGCAATGCAAACATTTATTCTGGTAACAGCTCTTTCTGTGCTAGCCATGAAAATCTACTAATATTGGTAATTTAGCCCTCATTACCAGCGGATAAAGCATGAAAAGAGCTCAGACATGAAATATGACAAGTAATATTAATTTTTATTCCAGAGGAAAGGATGCTTTCTTGGGTTGCATGCTGATTTCTCGGCAGGGTCTCGGTAGTGTGTGAGCGAGCTGGTGGCTGAGGATGCGGCTGTGGAGCTGGCTCCCTGCTGAAGGTGTCCCCCGGGGCACTCGTGACAGGAGCTGATGAGGCGTGCTGTGGTTAGTGCCCAGCCAAACCTGAGGTCACAGTTCAAAAAGAGCGCTCAGGCATTAAACTTCTCTCCTTATAGACCCGTGCCTTTAATTTTGTCCTCTGCCTCACTCCTCGCCAACCCCAAATGATTTTGCCAAATCACCTGCTCTGCCCCTAGCTGTCCCCCCGCCCCCCAAAATGCGTGACACAGCTGCGCTGGGCAAGCAGAGCTCTGAATCAGTGTGCACGCTGTTACTCTTCAATTTTGTCCTGTGCCCTGGATGAGAAATGATGGCTTCACCCTCACTGTTTATGTTTTAGATTATGTTACATGAAAAACATTACCCTGTGACCATAAAAATAAATGCCAAAATTTTGACTTTGCTTTACAGATGCATTTTCTAATGAAGAAAAATGTGAAAGCCTGGCTGGCACTGGAGGCATAGATCATTTTTTTTAAAAAAAAACAAGAGGAAGAGAAGGGCTGAATATTCTGGAAAGGGAAGGGAAGGAAAAAAAAATGTTTTTTTGCAACATCTCTGGTTTCTTTTTTCCTTTCTACTGGGTGTAGAAACAGAATGAATAAAAACTCCAGCTTATAGTGTCAGCTAAGTTCTGCTGCATCCTTAATAAGTGTGCACGTGTGTGTTTATGAGAGAAAGGGGAAAGGGGGAACAGGAGAATTCTGCTTGACAAGTGCCAGTGTTTTAAAAATCAAGTCTAAGAAAGATGTTATCTCTGGCTCAGGCAAATAAATTTCCCCACTTAGCTAGTGTTTCCTGAGCATTTTCAGAATTCAGCTCTCACCACAGACTGCATAAAATCCTGCCAAATAAGGTCTGAATTTCATGTAATACAATGCTTAAAAAAGAGAGAAAGAAAGAAAGAAAGAAGAGGGGGGTAAGGTAGAGATTTAAAGATGCTGGACAAGATATTGTCTGAAGTATTAAAATCTAAAATAAGCTTCAGAGCTGTAGCAGGGGGGAAAGCCTTTTACAGATCCAAAGCAAATAGTGTATATATTTTATCACCTGCAATGACATGAAAATTGTGAAAACACTGAACTTGTTGACTGAAGTTTTTTTTCTTTTTTTCCACACTTTGGTGGAGGTTTAGTACTCATCCTACCACCCTGTTAAGACTAAAAAACAAACAAACAAAAAAAAAAAAAACAAACAAAACAAACAACCCAAAAAGACTACAGAGGGAAGCTCAGTCTTTTGCTTATGCAACAGCACAAAGCACACAAAATCTCAGAAAATACCCACCTCACCTGCTCTGATGTGAGCATCCCATCGAGTTCTACTCTGCCAGTTTTTATAGTTTTAGCATGTATTTTCTGTGCTCAAGGTTTTGTAGCTATATGCAGATGTGCATTCCTCTGGCATGCAATATGGACATAGTCTATGCATATATACACTTTATGGGTAAGCTGTTTGTATGTGGCCAGGATACCTCGTTGGGTGCCCTGGTATTATTGCTCTGCTTCTGTGCAGTTCAGTGAGGTGTAACCACAGACTTCACTGGGAGAAGAGCTGGACCAACTTCTGCTGCTTTTCATAATGCCAGCACTGTGTGGCTCTGTCTGAACCCTGCAACATATTTGTAGGGCTATATTCATATACAGATAATGTTGCAGTGTTTGTATGTGCATGTGTAAGTGTGTGTGTGCAGGCACTAATTTGGATATTTGGATAAGTGTGTTTATCTGCATGTGATTACGAATGTTCAGCATTAGTAGATTTCCTTGCTAATGTGATGGATCAGGAAAACCTGCAACTCAGTCTGCATGTAAATATACATTCATATATGTAGAATGCATACATATAACATAGATATATACACTTCTGTGAAAAAAAAAAAAAAATAGATACAACCAAAAACAAACCCGCCACACACAGAAAACCACAACACATTTTTAACTTATATACTGAGTTAAAGTTTCCTAAAAAAAAAAAAGGCAACCCTTTCCAGTCCTGCCCTCCTCTTCCCCTCTACCAACTTCACCCCCATTACTTCTCACAGTGTATCCCTTGGATGTGTGTTTCCAGGATCAGATACTTTGTTAAAGCCCTTGTTCCGGCTTCAGACATCTTTTGTTGCCCATCTTCTAGAATAAGGGGAAAATGCTGTTCTGCATCAGGAGCAGCCACCTCTTTTCCCTCTTTCCCTTCAAATTACATAAGTAAAGTGCATGATGTTGGCAAACCTAAAAAAAATACAGTATTGCAGGCAGATCAGGAGGACAGTCTAAAGATGGGGTGAGTCTGGAGAGGTGTTTGTCGATGGCCAAAGTTAGGCTTCTGTAAGTAACTACACACAAGGGGTTCCCAATACACTTTTAGGCAGGTTAGAAATAGTTCATTACAGGGTGACAGGGTCATTGCTCATTCTTTGCTATAGAGAATGTCCTGACAGGTCATCTGTAGCTGAGAATAATTTCAGTGTTTGCTGTTTTTTCCTCAATTTAAAAACTTATGTGCTATTGTTTGATACTTATAAACAGGTTTTAATGTTTCAGTAATCTTTTCAATGGACTGAGCACTATAATATTGGTTTGAAATACAAACATATTAATTCATATCTTTTGAATAAATCAGTTTAAGATCACATTTGATATCATTCCTATGGGCCAAATTTAGTCCTGTGTAAATCAGTTTAGGCCCATTAAAATTAACGTGAGCTGTTATCTATCACACTTATTATGAAAAATGAACGCTAGCATATGTTGCTTTTTTTTTTTTTTTTTGTACTGAGCATTGTGTATACTGTGACAGAAAAAGTCGTATTTATCCATTTTTATCTTTGTAGGAATGTGTCCAATGGCAACTCTGTGGGTTTTGACTGAAGAATACTCGGGGTATGTATCACGACATATTGCTTTCTGCCTAGTAGGGGAGAACTGAAACAGTTAAATTAGGTGTGCAATGTATCTTGGGTTGGTTAAACAAGCTAGTTTGTACGGAATGAAAGTTGATGAATGGATTGGACCAGAAGGAAAAGAAAATCAGAGCTGGGTCTGGAGGTGGAAGAAATGGGGATCTCACAGATGGTGGGTCTTTTTCCAAAGAACTGCAGCCACTTCATAGGTGTGAAGGTTATGATAGTATATGACCCAAAGCACGTTGAGTTTGGTCAAAAAGCAGTGACAGAAGAGAGGGTAGATGGGAAAAGCAATGTGCTTGTGCTATTGTAGATCTCCTAACCAGTCACCTTTCATTTTCTTCTGATTTATACTATTTCTGTGTTGTCACCTCTAGGTGGTATGGAAATAAATTGTTTTAACCATGATGTATCTTAAAAACAAAGAGGATAATGAGTTAAAACTTGTGATTCATTTTTCTTTGAAGTTATTTGGCTTATTCTTTCAGGTCTTTTCCTGCATATACTCCTGCATATATTCTCAAGGAGGTAGAGTGCATCAGGGAAGTGAATGAGAATCAGGAAGGGCTGTGGCTCGCAGAAGCTACGTAGCCTTTAGCAAGTAGTATAGCCCAGAAAGAATAGATCTGTTGATGCTGAGGACCCAGTTTTCCACAGTGTATGCCCTGCAAAACTTTTACTGTGTGCTCCATGTCATCTGGTCTTGTGAGCTGAACATCCAGTAAGAGCTGGAGCAGAGAGGTGTGTGCTGCCAGTTTATCTGGAAAGCAACACAGACACTCTTAGACCACTCCATGGTGCAAATCGAAATGCAGTAAGTGGAGAAGTTAGAAAATTCACTTCAGAAGCACATTCCTGCTCTGAATTAAACCATCAGGATGCATGCACCCCACACATGAAGGTCTCTTCTCCCTTTCAGCCCACTGTACTTCAGCAAAAGTGATGCTCTCTGGTCTCTGTGTCCATGAGTATGATTCCTTTGTCATCAGTCTGTGTTTGGTTGTGCTTTTGGGGAGGTGAATTCCTGTACACACTCTTGGGAGAAATTCAGACCACTCAAGATCCTGAATAGAAAAGTTTCTGTCTTGGTTCTACCTTAGTATCCTAATACGCAAAATAAAGACAAAGCAATGAACACCGCATAAATAAGAATTATGTTTTCCTGAAATATTATTGGGAAGAACAGTTTTCTATATCACTATATATTTAAGGCAACTCAGTAAATAGTGAATATGGGAAAATCAAGCTTTGTAAGAAATTAGTCCTAATTTCCTTCACTAAAGAGAGGGCAACTTTGTTCAGTATGGATAAGAGGCACGTCACCAGGGAAAAACAGGGCACCAAAGCACTCAATTCTTGTAACGAGGTCAGTGGTTCAGCCACACGCAGGCTCCAGAGCATTTGTTACTGTTATTAAAATGGTACATTCCTCCCACATTGACAGGTTTACTTCCTAGCATAGGCAACATCAATATTAATTTTGTAAATGTTTATCTCATGTAATGTATAGGATTAAGACTTGTTTGGATGTTTTGTGTTGATTAAACCAAGACCTTTCTATGCCAACAGCCCTGTGGCATTGAGTTACTGTGAGAAAAACAATGTGTGACATTAAGTGAACACAGCTGAACATGAATATAATACCTTCTCTAGTGTGTTGATTTTCCCCTTTTTTTTTTCTCTATTTTTGTTGCCACTGGTAGACCCATATACAATAACAGTTTTGAATTATCAGATTTCAATAATATATTTTCACTTAATGATTCTGTAACTGTAATGCCATTTATGGTATCTTTGGAATAATGTCAATTTCTGTAAGTTACACTTTCTGTGAGGTGGTAGATGTTTCCCCCTTGTCTGGTAGCATTAAGTTGCACTTTTGGGCTCATATGAAAAATGCTGTGAAATTCTCGCTTTTAGTCAAGTTTCATTTTATCCTGAAAATAACAGAGGGAATTCACAGGTTCCTCAAAAATATGAGCTCTTTTTCGGTGTCTTGGTAAATGAAAACTGCAGTTCTTAGACCAGGCTCACTATTTGTAAAAGTGTTCATTGAAATTGATGAGAACTGACCTTGATTTCATAGTACAGTCATTACCCTCTGGTAATCTGGAGATGTGAAAGGATTTGGAAGGAAGGAAATATCTCCCACTTTTATATGTGTCACACTGCTGCGGCATACAGGAATCAGTAGCCAAGAAAAACATTTTTTCTACCTGTCTGCTGAAGTGATATCTAACATGATTTAATTTGTTCTACCACTTTTGCCAAACAAGTCATAAACACTCATAACCACCAGCCATGATGAAGACCAATTGTCCTCAGATGCCCTTGAGTGTACACAAATGTTTTGTTGTTCAAGTAAACCACTACCATGATCTAACCCTTTGTATTTTTTAGCCCTTGCTTGCAGAGGAATGGGTTACTCCAGTTTGGGGGAAACTGTACAGAAGTCACTGCATGGGACTGAAGTGGGATTTTAGAGTCTTACTCCTTAGTCTGGCTCATGGTCCAGGCCTTTATTTACCTGCAGGACTTGTCAGATATTTAGTCTTTGTCAAGCATGTTGAAATCCTTAAACTTGAAGGCAAAATATGAATGCACATGCATTAGTATCATTATTACGAGTATTATTATAGGTTTCGCAAAGTTAACTGTGACATAATTTGAGACTTTTATATAGTTTTTTATGGATCATAGTTTTGTAAGTAAATTTTTCCTTTAAAATGTGATGACACTTTTGATTTCTGTTTCACTCTACTTGCAAATGATACCAGCTATTCTACATTAGCCGTGACCTTTAGAAAAATAACTGATGAACTTAGCCATCTCAACAGCTACTGTACACATTTGTATTTTACTTGCCTCTGTCTGTTCTGTATAAAAACACAGTGTGTCAGTGTGTGTATGCATGCATTTGCAGCAATCAGACTTTTTTTTAATCTAGTGATGTGGAGAAACAACCCTGCACTATGGGTTTATGGGTAAAGAAAGAAAAAACAAAGCAGCTGATAATATCTCTTATTCCTAAGTGTGACGACTGTGCGTCGGTGGGTATGAATGCACTCTTTAATTTAAACTTGTTGGTTTTTACCTGCTACGAGAGTCTGTCCATCAAAGTGCCACATGAGCAGCTGGTTGTGAGACATGCACCGTGTGCTGTAACATGGGCAGACACCTCAGTATTTATGGCAGAACTTTCCTAGATTTGAAGCTGACTCTGGGATTACAGCTAGCATTTTGAGGCCCATTGTAATAGAAACTGTAAGACCAGCAGAGTAAAATAAGTATATCTCTTAAAACGGCTTTTCATGTTTACTGTTCAGGGTGTTTTCCTTGGAGAGTTCGTATTAAACTTTACCTGTAAAAAATCAGCCTTGCCTAATATTCTAGCAGCTCCACTTTCAGAAAAGCTGTGCTGTGAGCACTTGCACAGGCGAGCTTGTTGCACCAAATGGTTTTTTCCTATTCCTGAATCTTTTCATGGGTTTATACACTATCAAAAGTAAAACCTTCTTATCAGCCACCAAAAGGCCTGGTGTTATTTTGGCCATTATAACAGGTAGTCACATAATATAGCATAACTAATAAAAGGGAGCTTTCACAGGGACCGAAATTTTACTGGGTGTTAGGACAGGTGATTAAGGTTAGCTTGTGCCTGTTAGTGCAGGTAATAGCAATCTAACCATTATACAGTCCCTTTCATCTATAGGATCCCAGAGTGCTATGCAAACCTAGCAAATTACTATGAAAAACTGTGAGGTGATCACTTCATACATGCCTGGAGTGAAATGCAGCAGCTGTTCGGCAGCGTACAGTAATATCCCCAGACTCCTTGAAGAAGGCAGTGATGAATGCTAAAAAAAACAAAGACAGATTTTTTCAAATCTGGGTGCATTAAAGTTAGCTGCTAAAATACCTTTTTGGCAGCTAGGTCCCAGTAGGTGGGCCTGGCTTTCACAGGTGAAGAAGGCTGGCATCTACCCTGAATCCATAAGAGCTGCAAGAAGTTCAGTACTTCAGAAAAAAACAAAACAGGATCTGGGAATCCTGAAACTGTTAATATACTCTTTCTGGAGCTCTTATTAACACTGAAAGCAACTTTGCCCCAGAAAATACAGGAGCAACAAAAATCCCCTTGGAACATGGTTTCACGGGGCTCTCACTTTAGGAGAAGAATGATAAGTGAGAAAAACAATTTTCCCCTTAGTTCAAATCACCTTAGGGATTAATAGCAGTATTTTGTTTGGTAGTTTGGTTTAATATTGTTATGCAATGCAGCATGAGGAAATAAAAGTCTATATTTAGTACCTGTCTCCATCAGAACTAGAGATTCCTCCATTACCTGGTAAGTCCCATGGTCACACCATGCATCCAGCTCGCAGAACAGCTGGGTCTGTTCTCTGGTCTTTCTGGGTGGTTTTGAGCAAGCAGTCTTCAGTGTCTCA
>NC_138656.1:78545221-78947721 GCF_964273445.1 Streptopelia decaocto | reverse complement strand
CATTCTCCCAAGTTGTACAGATGTCAGCTGCCCGTTCGTTATAAATGAAAATATGGATGCAAAGTGGCCCCATCCAACACAACCATGTGCAAACACTCTTCTGTGAGTAAAAGACAAATGATTCTGTGGCAGGCAATTTCAATTCATGCTTTGTTGTAATTGTTAAAATGTGCTAACATGCATATCATCTTATAAATCATTCTTTTAGAATTAAAAGAAATTGTTTTGTACCTAGAAACAATGACATGATAATATGATTAAATGCAGAGGCCACAGCTTTATTTTTTTATTTTTTTTTTTAACCAAAGCAATACCCTGAAATGGCAGAGCACAAATAATCTAGGGAGATTTCTGATGAATACCAAGCTTGGACATACCATTAACAACTGACCGATGTCAAAGCCCAGGTCCCTCAAGATCGCTCATCTTTCAGGAAGTGGAGTCTTGACCAGTTCTTCTCCATGCCAATGAAAGCAGAGACAAAGAAAGGTGAATTCTGTCAGCTGCATAAGATATAGAGATAAACATTAAGAACTGCCTTTTATTTTTTTCTAGGTTTTATTTATCTTATTTTTCTCTTTTCCCTTAGTTTTTGTAAGCTAAAATTCTTCATCAGTTGTATTCAGATATCATGTAAATCTGTACATGTTGATGGCTGTAACTTTTCTGCTTAACAGATTTTACTCCTTACTATGCCTGTCACTGGTTTAAGCAATCTGTGTGTAATTGATTTCTTCAGTAAAACAGATAACATTTGCTTAAAGCTCCTCTGATGGCTTTACAGCCTCTACATTAGCAACAGCACTTCCATCTCCACTGGCATTCTAGTAAAATATAATTATTATATATCCATCACAGACAAAAAGATGAAAAAGTGAGCAGTGAGAGTCAGTGCTGCATTTTCCCTGGGCTCAGCACTGCCTGAGTGTCAGATTGTTCAGCTCTTACTGTAGTCACTAAATGGCTCCTAACTCTGTCCCTCTCTCTGGCCCCATGCCATGTATTTTTCTATTCACTGACTTAATACCAGAACCAATGATATTTCTGACTCAGAAATAAATAGGCCCTTAATTGCCTTTCAGGTAAATTGACTTATTTTTAACTTCAGCAGAAACCTTTCTCTAAGCATAAATAAATAAAAAAAATAGGATTTACTTTGTACAAAGTAAAATATTTGTTATACATGTTCTACTTCAGATTATTAAAACAAAACAAAATATAAAACCATCCCTCAGGACAAAATGTTTTTGCCTGGAAAGGACATAAGAAAGGGAAAAGAAGACAGATGCATGGAGGAACTTAATTGTACCATACAGAAAAGACTCAAGGGACTGCAATGTGGCTTCTCTCCGCCTCTCTCAACCATTCTGTGGATAGCAATTAGACATCAACATACTGGACAGTAGTTGCTTCTAACTGAGAAAGGAAAGGCTTCACACAATAATTTTTAAGTTGTTTTATTATTATATCCAAAGCAATCACTACAGACAGATTTGTAAAACAATGAACTTCCCTGATATAGCACATATGAAGAAATAATAATTTCCACCTTCCAAGGAGAAGCAGAGATGCATGAGGGATTTCAGTGACAAGACAGGTCAGGTTGTAACAGACAGTGGACAAACTGTATTCTCTTTGCTTTCAATCTACTAGCTTTCAAAGAGGAGAAAAGTGCATTTTTCCCACTTTCCTTGGAAATCAGAAGTGAGGGAAAGCCTCCCTGCCTGATCCTCTTTCTGACCCTAAATAATGAACATACTCATGATGAATGAAAGTCATTCTCATCAGCCACAGAATAAAAAGCTCTTGAAAAGTAAAGCTACTCCATCTGAGCTGAATCTAGGAAAGCACAGAAATGCAAACTTAACTTGGGTAGACTCCTCATGGGTATAAATGATTTTCTGAGTTGGGGCCAGAGGGGTGAACACCTTACAAGACCTGTCCCTGGGTGAATACCCTGAATATGATCACCTGAAACAGAATTCAGCTGTGTAGCCCATTACCATCATCTCTGTGTGTTCCTGCTGCTGGGCGTCCCCAGCCTGTGTTGTGCCCCCAGTCACCTCAGGTGTATCATGCAGGGTGGTGGTGAAGGCAGGTGGGAGGCAGTCGCTGTGTCTGTGTATGTTATGTCAAAAATAAATATTTGTGGCTCAGGGATTATCTTGCAGCAACACCTTCTCTTCTCCCTCTGCTTCCTCTTTGCTTTTGTTTTTAAAATCTGAGCTTTCTCCTCTTGTGTGTGTTTTAAATGAGAGAAAACTGTGTGCTGCAAGCCCACAAAGTGATTATTTCTCAAATCCAGGATGTCAGGGGAGAGTGAGGCTTCTAAGCAAGCTGACTAAATCGAATATGCAGAATGTAAAAACAAAAAATGGTGTATTTCATACTGCTGTGGCAAAACCAGTCTGGAAAATTTAGATCCCAGTTGAGATCTGACTCTCACATGTGTTTTGTAAATGCACCTTAAGGCAGAGCTACATTTCATTTTCCTGGAACAAAACTGTCTGATAAAAACACTCAGAAAAGTCACTGGGCTGAGAAGTAAAGGATGGAGAGAGTTCATCATGTAATATTTTACATTTTGTTTCTTGCTCAATTATTGAATTGTTCATTCACAAAGCTATAGGCAAACATCTTTGCTGGTTGAAAGATTAATACTTATACTTTAAACAGTAAATTTTTCTTGCCTTTCACTGCAAAGATGACTGATATGGTTTAGTGTGACACAATTTTACATCCCAAATAACTTCTCAGGGAAATGTTAAATGCTGGTTTAAAATGACAGTAGTGAGGGGTGTTTTTTTTTTCCCTTCAGCTTGCAGAAAGTGTTAAAACAGTGATCCTCAGCTGTGAGGATCTCAAAACCTCTTGCTCAGAATTAAGATTCATGGCAGTTTAGTGAAAGTAGAAAAGATCTCTGTGTGAGAGGTAGCTGATATTTTTCTCCCACTGTAAATCTTGATTTCAAAACTCTGATTTCAGAAGTGGGAAAACTGAAGCCCAAAGAGCTTAAGGGGAAAACTTAAAAGTGCTTATTTGGCCTAGATTCAACAGTGTTAAACTAGCTTAGATACTTGGGCACCTAAATACCACCAGCTCTCAAAGACTTTCATATTATGAGCTCTGAAAAATTAGAATATGCAGATTTGATCATATTGCCCCTTTGGCAAAGAGGATTTAGGCTGAAAGTATGTGAGGGGGAGAAGATGGCCAAGATCTGATCTGAATGTATCAGTGCAACTAAAGACGCATTTTAAAACTGTTTAATTACACCATTTTAAAAACTTGGCACAGTTAATTCATCTTGCTTCTATTCATTTAACTAGAAACCCTAGTCTTTAAGTGTATGGAGCTGTTTGGTGTGGAACCTGTCTGACTTCTCCTTGATTTTTGACAGATTGCAGAGATGATGCCTCCTGGACCAGTGTAGGTGTTGCCCAAGGAGCCAGGCAAGGCTTCCTTCTGCATCCTTCTGCTTCTGCTTCAAATGTATGTAGTGTCGGATTTGCCATCACTTTATGGTTCTGTCAGCAGTCCTGAAACAGCAGCAGGTAATGTAGCGATTTGCTTCCTCTCCAGTACGGGAGGGGAGAACAGCGAGTATTTACTGCCGAATTCAGACATCGGACCTCACTATTATTGCCACCAAAGCGTGGTGTTTGCTTATAAAAATAAACGTGCACCTACTGCTTGGCGATCACTGAGCCACATTGCAGAGCAATCCAGTCACTTTGGATTGCATCTGCTCCTTGTGTTGGTTTGGTCCTGCTCTATGTCCTTGTCTGCCATGCACTCACTTGTATACCACTCACTAACCTGCCTTAGCACTAGCCAGCAAACAGCATCCCCAAATCAACACAATGATGCAGCTGAGTGCCCTAGGAGGTGAAAGTGTAGGCCTGTCTAACAACCTCTGTCACAGGATTCTCATCCTTGCTATACATGTTTTAAAGGGTGTGAGTAGAAGGTGTGACTACAAGTGATTGATTCTTAAAGATGATGGATTGTAGTCTATATTGCTCACCATAAACTAAGAACCTTATTTACAGTAAGGATAAAATTGCAGTATCATATCGGAAAGTGACTTAACACTATGACCACAGATACACTTTTAAAACTGTTTAAAATAGTTTTATTCTCCCTGCTAAAAGACTCCTAGGCTGGAACAATCAATGAGTACTTTGATCCACAGAGCCAATTTTGTAATGAATAGCTGCTATCACATTTTTTGCTCCTATCTCTAAATGGCTTATACAAATCATAGCTGAGGAAATACATTCCTTGTATGCTAACTTGCACATGATTCTCCGTGCTAAAGAAACACCTTTACTAAAATTTGTGGAGCAAAGCTGTCTCACTGCCTCTGGCTCCCTGCACTAGCAAGAGCTGTCGCTTTTCTTTTCAAAGATGGGGAAAGAGGCCAAAATATACATGACAGCTTGTTTAAATGGGACTTCAAATACATTTAAGGTCATATTCTCCATTTTGATGGAATCTTGCTTATTTAAAAAAATGTAATAAAATTCTGAGGCTTCAGCATTTAATAGCTAAATTCTTTCATGAGCCTAGGATCACTACAGAAACAAATATTTAACCTCTCCCTCCTCATTCAGACATTCAAGAAACATATTTTCTTAAACCTGGAGTTTTATCTGTCCATGCAAGAGTCAAAAATGTAGATATTGATGTTCTAACCCAGTTCCTTCATGGGGCCTGTAGGCAGTGAGCGCTTGTTGGTAGAGAACAAGTGCAGTAAATAAAACTTCTTCAAGTCTGGGCACTGTGTAGCTCATTTCCTTCTTGGAAACACACCTGAGAGTTTCCATGAAATCCCCCAACTAGTAATGACTCTTTCCCCTTTTTCCATTACTTTTTAGGAGGGAGTTATTCCAGGTTTCTACTACCTCTTTGATCTCCTTTGTCCTTTCCAGAAATTCAATTGGAAAGCATAGAGATATTCCTCGTTCACATAGTTAACTCATAGAGGAAATTATGCAGAAGAATCATCAGGATGAAATTTTATTCCTGTGGGGATATTTCCAAGGGAAAAATGTCTGATATGTTTATTCTATTTATTTTTTAAATATAGCAAGGAACTTTTTACTTGTTATGTATTTCCCTGAGCAAGCCCTGAGTAGTGCCTGTGATACTAGAACCTGTTGCTAATATTTCCTTGTCCTGCCTTGTGTCACAACCCTTATTATCATCATTCACTCTTCTTTGATTCCTCTCACCTGCTATGTAATGTGTTTTTTTGGTGCCTAATCAAACTAGGCACTTAGCCTTAGATAGGAAAGGATTATTAGTATTAAATAAAAATAATAGAAGTTTGAAGTTTGGCAGTTCAGGCACTTTTAAACTATCCCCATGGGGAGATGAAAAAAGCCACAAATGGACTTTTTTTTACTGTGTTGTTCAGGGAAGTTCAGGGAATGAGGATTACTTTTTAAACTTCTCATAAATCCAAAATGGCTGAAGGAATTTTGTTCAAACTTTTAAAAAAATTACTTCAGGAACAAGTCAAAGTACGCTTTTTAATAGTAACTATGTAATTTACTGTAGAGAGGTTGACAACTGAATTGAGAAGTGGAATTAAATTTAAAAATGTGCTTGAGTGTGCTATCCTTCTCTGCAATGGCAAGAAATTTTTTCATAGCATACGTCCAATATTTCACTTAAAAAGGCAACTAGTGTCGAACCTGCTATTTTCTTGATGAATGAAAACAGTTTTCTGCTGTTGAACTGATAATAGGCTTTTATTATACTAACAGGAGGACATCTTCACCAAATCTATCAAGAATCCAGTGTGTAAGTACTGTACACAAGCTATCTACTGGCACTTTTCCCAGGAAACTGATTTATCTTTTCAGCAACAAATAGCAACTGCTACTGCTTAATCGGGCAATATTTGTGAAATGTCATTTTGATGGGGACACATTCGGTCAGTGTCAAGTGACTTAAGTGATGTTTTAAGTACATAATTCTACACTAAGATTCCAACTGATCACTAAAAAATTGTGACATTTCAGCTCTGGTATTTCAAGATGGAAACTAATTTTAACCATAGAAAGAAAGAAATGGAAGACTGAATTTTCTTGGGTTAAACCCTGAAATTTAGCTTCAACTAAAGATGTGTCACAACATAGAACTGAATTCTCTTTAATTATCTTTTAAGCACAGTGTGACACAGACATTGCACTGTTTTGTTTTGTTTTGTTTTAATGCAAGGGTAACTAGCCCAAACAGAGGTAGCCAGGTTGGTATATGAAAATTTCAGATCTAGCCTAGCTGTCTCTTGTGGATCATATGTTTTTAGAAAAAACAAACTATTGACCTCAATGTAAAAGTGAAAAAACAGATGAAATATTCTGAAGTCTGTGCTATAATAGATGACCTGATATTCCCTTGTGGTCTTAGAAATGTATGAATCTGCTCAGCTAAGAACATCACATAAACCCATCTCAGATGACCATCCAACTAGCTGTCTGACCTCAAGTTTAAGTACACCATGGACTCAATCATGCATTGGTGTATCAGAACTCATTTGGCCTGCCTATACTGTTTCTAACTTTTTTAAAACTAAGGAAAAATATATTCCATAACTATAAAAAAAAAAAAAAAAGATTAAACCATCAAGACTGATTAAAACTCACCTCTTGAGTCTACTTTAAAATTGATTAGAAGCTTTCCCAGTAAGGTACTACATCTGAGGTGGGAGGTAACAATAAATGACTGGTCTGCAGCTATGGCCTCTTTGGGATTAGCTGTGGTCCCCACTGCTCTGCCTCATGAGCACTGGGCTCCAGCATTAGTGCCTATTAGGATGCATGAGGTTGGTACTGGGGTCTGGTGAGTGTAAATGACCGAACTGGTCATGCAGACACCATTTCTGATTTGAGTCTTTCATAGTTGCTGCTTCTGAATAAAAAAAGGAGATGTAAATTACCTGATGCTAATTAACCTGAGACAAGTGAAACAAGAAATAAACCTGAGGGTATGTGATGAGGACTTGTAAGACACTACTCTGGCACAGAGGGAGAAAAAAATTCACTCTGTTGCAGGTATCCTCAAAGTTGTATTAAACAGTGCCACTTTAAGTTTTTCTACAGTAGAAGACTTTGTATCTCATGACGTATTACTGTTCTAGTCGATACTGAAGGGCAGAGTTAAGGTTGTTGTAATGATCTTTCACAAATTTTTCTAGCACTTTGATTCCGCAAAGAATCAAGATCTTTATCATAACCACCTCCTTAAAGGCCCAAAAATACATCTTATGCTCATAAACTTAATTACAACATGGAAAAAATTCAGGGAACTGTTTATGTATGGAGTTAGAAATAGACCCACAGAACTGTGATACTTAGACATTCGGGATTTTTTGCAAAAAAATGTAGATGTATGTTATTATTTTATCCAAAATATGTATGTTTAAAATATACTTGCTTTTTGTTGTTTTTTTTAAATTTCTCTTAAGGCAGCGGTATTCTACAAAGGTGATGTCAAGAACACCAAGTGTTATTAAATAATTCTATAAAATTTGTTACATAAATTACCTCAGTAAAATATTTTATGCTGTATGTTTTGCCTTCTTCTAATACCCTAAGGTATACTTGCTAAGATGAATGAAGCCTAATTTTCTAAGTATTTAACTTAATGCCACTACTGTATTTTCCATTGTGACAATAGAACTAGTAACATAAGCAAAAATATTGTTAAACATCAGCTCATGATGCTGAATTCTAATGCTATGAGCTTATACACTAACATGATCAAAATACAATATTACAGAAACTGTGAACATATTGAAACGAAAACAAATTTTATCATATTGTTATTTTAGGACTTCCTGAGAAGACCTTGTTAAAGTAAAAAGGCCTACCATGATACTGAAATTGATACTCCATTTAAAACCCTTTGTTAGTGTTAGTGTGAGTGAGAAAATATCTTGACCATACATGACAATCAAGTCCATAGTATCCAGTTTGAATGCTTTGTGTAGGAAGATATGTATTTTACAGAGGCATGCTAGATCAGCTAAAGTATAAACAAATATGTCTATAAATTTTAATAAAACTTTCCTGGGTGAGAGGAGTTGGTTTAACAGCGTAGAGCAAGGAGATGAGGTCCTTTCACACTTTTTTTAAGAATGAAGCTTGTGTACTGCTGCATTTGCTTATTTACACTTTGGGGTTTTGTTGTTAGTTTGTTGTTGTTGTTTGTTTTGGTTTTGTTTGTTTTGGGGTTTTTGTTTGTTTGTTTGTTGTTTTTTCAGTTCCTGAAAATAGAAGAATGAAAGTGTGTTTTTTTCTGATATTTAACCACCAACCAATAAGCCTCATTTTGCTCCATGGTAAAAACCTAAGCAAGTTCTCGTGGAAGACTTTTCAAGGCCAATGAAGAAGAAGGTGCTGACTGAGAATACCAAGGGTAAATCAGCTCTGACATCGCTGATTGCCTTCCAAAATGAAATGACTAGGTCTTTGGATGACAGAAGAGTGGTGGGTGTCATCTACCTTTGCTTTACTAAAAACTGCTTTTTTTACATTCGTATCTTTGCTCTAGTAAGCTGAGGTGGAAATGGTGGTTTCTCTAGCAAAAATATCTAGGAGGACGAGCTTTGTATCTTGAATGATTTTAAGAGTGCAAAATCTGATTATTATGAACTGATTATGAAAAAAATCTGTCCTGGAAGTAGAATAAGATTCTAGCCCCCTGCTTAAGATTCTGCTGATATCTAAATTATGGTTGAAAAGACTTTTGATTACAATTCATTGAAATATTTTAATTCCATACTTCAGGCTTCAATAGGTGTTTTTAAAGAGTGGGGAAATATTTCCTTAATTTATTTTGGTTTTCCAAAGAAGTAGAGCTTGCCTTTACCTCTACTATTGACACATTGTGTCATATTTATACACTCAGAACTAGCCTGATCAAAAGTTTGAGATGCAAATTCAAATTTCTGTCTTCTAGGTCAGGCTGACAGGAACCACTGGGGTTTCCTTTTTAGCCTTTCCTTACTGTGCAGAAGCAATTAACTTACTGGGATTATCTGTGCATTAGCATCTATCAAATTCTCTGCTATCACGCTGAACTAAGATATTGATCTCTCCTCTCCTGTCTTTTTGTGGCAAATTATTATTTGTGGCCTTGGCTCATTTAAGCAAGATGAAAAAAAAACACCTACTTCTCCACACTTACTGTGTAGGGGAATTTAGGCACTTACTTACTAATGAGGATTGGTACACCGGGTGCTTTAAAATTAGATTCAAGTTAAGTGCCTAACCTGGGTGAACTTGATCCCACCCTCAGTCATTAATGGATTATAATGATATTCATTTTACAGAAAAGCTCACTTAGAATGTGTGTTAGCAAATTCTATCTGAAATTTTTAAAAGGAGCACAAGTTACTTGGATAGCTGTTCTCAATCATTTAAGTGAACTTGTAGGCAGCTGTCAGAAAATACTCTCCAGGACAGAGGGCATCATTCTTCTGCTTCTACTGTGCCTTGGCAGTCCCAGTGCAGACCAGTCCTTCTGTATGTTATCTTCAATATGGGTAAAAATAAGTAAAAATAAGATAATAAATCTGTTCATTAGTGGAGGAAATATTTCCTCCTATCAACTAGCCAGGAATAAATAGAGAAAAAACGTTGTTTGAACATAGAAAGAAGCAGCACCAATTTTTTAGCCATTAATTTGTTTTTATAGTCAGGTGGCTTAACATTATATTTTTTGTAGTTTGCAATTTGAGAAGCTGAACAGGTTAATTTTGTATCTGAGGTGGAAAGTTTGGCTTCCATAGACCTGTAAAATAACTTTAATTAAATAAGACATGCAAAACTAACTTAAAGAACAAAGATATTAAAATATGTAGCCCTCAGAAGTTAGGAAATTGAAAACAGTTGTCAATCCAAACATTTGTCTGAATCTCAGAAAGTTTTCTTTTTCATTAAATCATTACTTTGAACAATCATGCTTTAAAAAATGCTTGTTTTTAGTGCAGAGGTTGGAAAATGGCTATTGAAATAAGCTACTCACACTTTCTGTGGTATTTATATATTTTTTCCCTTGAATACTTTCTTCACTAGTCTCTTGTCCAAGGCAATGAAAATCAGCTGGAGCCTTTCTGTTTGTTTCCAGGGCATCAAATCACTTCCCAAGTGAGATGTTAGTCCAGGAGATGGGAGAAGAGACACGCTAGCTATAGGTCAGGGGAAAAGAGAGGTGAATTACCCTGTTATTTCTTGGTATTTTCTGCATAAGTGATTCTCAGCATAACATATGTACTCTGGAGCTTGTGAGTCGTTATCATGAATCCATTTGGCGTTCATTGTAATGGCTGTGATCATCAATCCGATTAGTACTCATATAGATGTCAATGACGTTCCATTACAATTTATTATTAGTTAATGAACACCTATATTAGGCTCATACTACACTCATTTTAAAAACTGCTTAAAAGGGTTAGCCATGAAATTTAGTGGCAGCCAAGTTCTGTGTCTCAAATCAATCCTCTGCTTCCTGCAAGGCTTCCCTCTGGGAGTGAAATCTTAGTGCCTGTAAGGTGCTTGCTAGGGGACAGAGACAGAGACCTTATAGCCCTGATTTGGGTCTGGGAATGATGCAAAGCCCACTCGAACAGTGTTCTCCAGCTGCTGGGCTCCTTCTGCCTCTACCCTCTGCCTGCTCAACTAGAAACTACCAGCCTTTGGCCCTGTGCAGTATTTTTGCATGTGGTGAGAGTCAGGTGAGGGAACTGTTTCCCAGGAGCAGGGACCAGAAGGACCCTGATTTTGTGCCAGCACTTCCTTCAGGCATGATCAAGAAGCCAACTGCTGTGCTCACCCAGCATCCAGACCAGGTCCTGCTGCCATAGGAGCCAGGCTGTCACTAACAGAGCCAGGAGATCCTGCATCCAGACAAGAAAACTGCTCAGCTGTCCCTAATCGAGGTGTAATAGTCTTTTCCTAGAAAGTAAAGGTCTCACTAGTCAGCTGGTCAACACTAGCTTGCCTTTTTGTGTGCCCTGGCTACTGTCCTTCTGAATGAGACTGAAAACCAGAAACAAAAGACATGGAAAACCAGTAACAAAAGCCACGTTTGGTTTTTGACCTTTTTTTTTTTTTTTTTAATTCTTTCTTCCTTTCTTTCTTTTTCTTTCTCTCTCTCTTTCCTTCTTTCTCTTTCTTTCTCTCTCTCTTTCTTTCTTTCTTTGTTTCTTTCTCTCTATCTCTTTCTCTCTCTCTTTCTCTCTTTCTTTTAATTTATTTATTATTCTTATTATTTTCTATCCTGGGGAGCTACCTTTGAGATCACTGTTTTGGGCCATAGTTTTGAATGGAAACATAGGCAAACAAGATGGCTCTTATATTTGGTTTGTATTGAAATAAATGGGGAAATAATACATGATGTTTGCATATCACTGTTGATACACATATCGTTGTGCGTATGTCTGCTGATATTCTACATGAGTCACTTTGCGTTAAATTATTAATGCTCAGAAACTGCGACAGTGAAAGCATCTGTGGTGTTGATAGGAAAGCAGAGGCATGCACACTCACTTCTGGATATGGGATAAGGCTGTTTCTCATTGCTTGGCCAGCCTGACTCTCCCCAAGCTCAGGGCGCTCTATGCCTGTCTCCCCACTGCAGCTTTGCTCTGCTTCCACCAGTCTGGGTGCTGTGCTCTTCTGGCTTGCGCTGCAGGGTCTTGCCTATCTCCAAGGGATTATCCTACCTATTCCTTCAGTACCTCTTTCCATATTACAACTAGTTATATGTGGCACTTGTCATTTCTTTCCACTATTTATTGCGGCTTAGTATCATGCTTTAATCCTTGCATACAAGTATTTATTTGGCCTTGAACTATTTCTGCCTTACATGCTGCCATCAAAACACTTAAACATGATCAAAATTTATTTTTTCTAACTACTTCTTCTATGTCTCTTTGTTACGAAAAAACACTCCTTTCTGATCAGTGTTTTGTTCCTTTAGATGAACACAGAACAGTTAGTTCATGCCCTGCTTCTCCCTTTTCACCACTTCCTCCTCAATTCTCAGTTATAAGGTTTAATGTTATATTAGTTAATGTTGCGTCCAACTTCTTTTACAGCAGTTGTTGGAGCATGCCCCTTTGTGGTTCTCCATATATTTTGGTCCCAGACCCTGCCAGTTCCAAATACAACTCCTCAGTTCTTCTTGGGTTATCAACCTGGACATGCCATTTATCCCTCTTTTCACCCTCTGTTCCTCATTGCCTTTGAGCTCCTTCCTAATTTTTACTGCAGAGTCAGTATCTTGCATCTCCCATCCTCTTCGCTTTGCCACTGTCATTCCCTCTTGCTTGCACTTCAGCCACTTCTGTGCTTTGTGCCTTCTTACACCATGAAGCAACGTCTCAGAGTAGATCCACAAGACTGTGACTCTAATTCCAGATTCTGATACTTTTGGTATACTTACTGAAAGGTTTTAGGACTAATACTGACAGAAAAGCATTTTGAATTTTGCTGTGAATTAGTAGGGGAGGGTGCAATATTGCTCTTTTTATTCTGGCTCATGCAGATATCCCCTCAGAAGTTGATCTCTTTGTTAAGAAGACCATGTTTCCACCAGACATCTAGATAGCACCTAGCACATTGTCAGTGCCAATGGAATACAATAACAACAATAATAATAACCCCCACCCAGAAAACCTCATTAAGGACCTCAGGTATCCCTTGAGTAAGGTATCGATCTATGTAAAGGATTGCTGTGTCATGCACTTACATAAAAGGCCAAATTTAAATCCTCCAAAGAGCCACAGAAGAGCTCGCATTACATCTCCACAAAGAAGTTTGATTAAATGTGAATTTAGTTCAAGGTCTGATGTATACATATTAAAACACCAGATGATCTTTTAATCAAAACTTGGACCCTTTTGTGTGGCTGAATTTGTGATTTTTGTTAGGTGATATTGACACGGATTGTTCACTGATGCATTGTGATTTAATGCCTGGTGACTATAATCCTTGTATGCAAATGATTAATTACAAAGCATATTTGATTTTTTTAAAGGACTTACCATGCTTCCTCCACTTCTGCCTCTGTTTAGATTGCAGTTTAAAAGCCACATACCTTTCATTTTTAATTTTTGTTTGAATTTTGTCAGAAGACGTAATAATTCACAAGCTATTTAGCTTTTGGATTAAAACAGGTAATTGTTGTTTGTAAAATATTATGGCTTTCAGTCTAGAGCAACTTTAAACATTTCAGTGTTTGCTGCGAGGCATGAGGAGAGAGTGACACAGCTCATTTCCTCTGCTGAGCTCTCTTTGCTGCCTTGTACAACACTTATTTCAAAGCACGCCACAGCTTAGAACTGTCGTGATCCCCATTAATATAAAATCATTGACCTCTGCTCCTGCTGGTGCGACTAAATTACATTCTGCTGCTCAGCAGCAGCCGCATATGGGGCCAACTCTTTTAGTCATGGCCAGGTGCCTTGATGTCAGCGCTGCCCCTCCTACGCGCAGGGTTTTCCTTTAATGAGGATTATGCACCTTCAAAGATCGAGGAAACCCACTCCCAGGATAGCAGCTTTTCTAATGGCATCTGCTCTTACCGCACACAGTAACTCAGTGTTGTAGGGAGCTGTGCAGGGGAGCTCTATTTTTCCCCTCAGTGAGGAACTGTGAGGGGTCATGCTTTGGTAGCTGTGCTCTCCCTCGACCGACAAACCCAGGACACTGTGAACAGAAATATCACATTTTTATGAAGCCGTGTAGTGCTGTGTTAGAACAGTATCCTATATCGTGTCAAAACATGGGTGGGATTCCTTCCCCCTCTTTCTTGCCCTCTTTTTCATGCTGCACAAAAATAAAGTGCACTTAGTGCAGTTTTATAGTCTGCACATTGTATTCTTACAAAAAAAAATATAATTTTATGGGATTGATTAGGCTTGATACAGCTTCTGAGTGAGGTCAGCTTTTCACACTGTGTGGTCTTTCTTGTGTTTTTTTCCCTGACCCTTTTCACCCACCCCCTCAAGACACTCTACTTTGTGAGCCATGGTGCATTTTTGCCTGTAAGCTCTGTTCACTACAAATGGGTCCGAGCAGCAAGTTTTTACACCAAATCTTCCTAAATGTGGTGTTGTTCAACAAGGATATATTTTATATTCTGGTCTTGTAATGAGTTACGTATTCTTAGACTTTGATACCTATCAGGGAGACTGGATACTGACAATAATGTCTGCTGTAACACTTGAACTGCCACAGAAATTGCCAGTGCAATCATTTTGGGTCCACTCCCACCAAGTAGTATTCATCACATTAAGCTTGTGATGATGTCAAAGTGAATTAACAATTATTATCTCCTTCTTGATGGGAGTCAAATTCTTATAGATGTTATCATGGGAGAACAAGTAACAACAATCTGGGACAAAAGGTCTTTATATAAGACAAACAGAAAATGTGTTATGGAACTTGCACAAATACATCTTTCTTTAGTTATAAAGTATGTCTGTGTTAAGGACTTTAACATCATTGTTCTCTTTCATAACTATCACTATTTTTTCATACTTTAGGCTACTGCATGATTTCATTTGATGTTAATTTGGTAAATAATTTAAATTTTACACTATCTGGTTGTTTTGAAGGACTTTGGAGTTTTGTATTCCCAGTACAGATAACCGTAAGCGTTGCTGTTGACTGTAATAACCACATGGTGTATATTCTTTGTCATATTCTCCCTTGTGCTCCCAATGAAAGTTAATGCTGACCAAAAATTATCTGGACAGGGAAGCGGAAGATTTAGAAATTTCTTGTTGGTAGTACCAGTAGCCAAATTGCAGATAAATCTTTGTAATGCAAAGGAACAATTCCTTGTTTTTCTTTTGTATGCACATGTGAGAGGGGGGAGGAGGAGGTTTTTAATTGTGTTTTGTTCTTTATGAAAAGTAACATCTGGATTAACAACTTGCTTCTGAAAGCTGATACCCAAACAGAGTGCTTTCTTTACTGAGAGATGTCCTAACCCCAGTCACACGACTGCTAATTTGGCTTTTCTCTTAATCTCTGCAGAACTTGCTGAGCAGAAGCGAAACTATGTGCATGCTAATAGCTCACTTTCTACAGACTCCCCTCTCCCCCTCAGAGTGTCTGGTGTGCAAAGCTGAGCTGGAACAAAGATACACTAATTATTCTCCATTAATTTGTCTGCTTGAATGGTCCTAAATACCAGAGTGATTAATTAGCACAAGGCAGCCAGGGCAGGATGTCACACCCTTCTCTGCGTTTAAGTGTCGGCAAGGTTGTGCTCAAGTGTTGACAACAGCATATCTTTAATTTTCTCCAAGAAGAAAAGTTTAGTCACTACAATTAATTTGAGGTTGGCTAGCTTGCAAGAATAAATGTAACATGTGGAATAATATTACTGCTGCTTAGGCAATTTTTTGCATCCTTAGGGTACAGTAAAAAGTTTTGGCACCTCAGTTATTGAATATTGTTTTTCTATAATAGTTTCAATTTGGTTTAATTACTTTTGTGCATTTTGCAGTTAAAAAGTGGATCATAAAACAGTTAGAAATTATTATCTCTAATGACTTGGGATGGAGTATACATGAATGGCTTGATATGATAGATGAATTAAAGAGAGAGAAATAATGTCCATTCAGTTTCTGAATTACCTTAATTCAGTGTTTTTTTCATGGTAACTTGCCCAAAAAATTATGTCAATCTCAATTAAAAAGTTACAGACTAGTTCTGCAGTAGTACAAGTAAATTAAGTAAAATAACTTTAAATTAAAATAAACACATTCCAGTAACAGTTCACCTGAGAACAGCACTTGAGTTGCCCTTCTGTTTACATATAGAGCTGTTAAAAGAATAGTTAACAAGAGTTTTCTAAAATTAGCTCCATAATAATGCTAAGATTTATATATGCATGTGTCGACTGCGTAAGAGAATTGTTTGTGTTTAGCAAGCATGATGTATCAAAATAACAGCCACCCTCAGATAAACCCTTTAAGGGGCCATACCAGCACCTACAGAGAGCTTCATCTCTCCTTGTTAGTTGCTATTGTTCTCCTTGTCAATTAATTCCCCATAGTAAATGTGTGACCACGTTGTGGCCAATACAAGCCACTTCAATGTATGCTACTTTCCACCAAAACTGACTCTCTGAATCATTCCTTGCCATGTTTCAGCCATCAGAGCATATTCTACTTTATCAGTAAATTCTCTCTTCAGCTATGTGAGGGCACAGTTCTGATGTTACAAGGAGAGTTTGGGAAAGAGTTTAACTAAACGAGGAACATTTGTTAGCTGTTTGAATTGACAGAGCTTATGCATACCAAGCTTTGCAGAAAGATGTAAGTGCTAGGATGCATAGTGAAACATCCAACTACGATTAAGTCAGCTATTGCAACCATTATGGCACCTGCATGCAAGTAAACAACAGACAATTCTGACAAAAGCTACTAGTTGCTGGCTCACTCTAAGGCCAATAAAAATAAGTAGACACAATAGACTGTGAATATGAGCTGTGAAATACAGATGATGGAACTTGTTTTTTAAAAAGGGTAAAGAACAGGTCATTAAGAAATACCATGCTGTTGCTTTTTCTGTGTGTCTTGCATTTTTCTGCTTGCTGAGTTGCTTAAGTAGGAAATTTTTGCATCAGAAGTCTGTGATAGCTCAGTTTGTTCTCTGATCAGTGAATGATGGTAAGAAACTCTTATCCCTAATTCATTATGTTCTTGTAGTTCCCCTGCCCTAAAAATAATTCCCTGCATTTTAGGTTCTAGGTCCTTACTTGACATACAGTGACTTGTTAAGCTTGTCTTCCTTCTGCCCAGCGGTGTCATTTCAAAACCATCATTTCCCCATTTCTTCTCTTTTAATCACTGTCTATTCCCATAAGTTGTCACACTTCATGTGTAGTATCTGTGGCTTCCTATAAAACAACTTTGTAATGAGAACACTTCACATCAAAATGTCTAGACAGGGCATTGGGAAAAGAGAAAATCAGCATAATTTCAAACTCTTAAGTGGTTGGTTTGACCGGAGAAATGGAAACAAACTGCTCAAATATACTCTCCGCTCTTGTGAGTGAGTATTAACTTTTGAGGTCTGTCCCAACAGCCTTGTCGTAGGCAGTGTTCTTCACACTCTCCTACTTAATTAAAAACAACATACATCAAGCTGTTGTGAAAACGAATGAGCTGCTTTCTGGGAGAATCAATTCAGTGTGGTATTACAGACCCATGCTTGTTGGTAGTGATCCAACTTGGATTTCTTGAATAGTTGATAACTCTACAGCTAGTCCCATTGTTCTCAATGGGTCTAAAATTATAAATCAGAAGTGGTTAAATCTATTACAAAACTCCAGGTGACTGCAAAATAAGAGGTAAGTTCAGCAACACGTACCTTGCCTCACTATTGTCTGGTGGCTCTAAAGTATTCTTTATGACAGAGTAGAAAGCAGTTCTCAAACATCATAGTTTCTGAGCATGAACCATAATATGTTAATTTGTGCCTTCAGGTGATATATTAATGATTTTCTTCTTGCCTTTATTTTCAAAGGGCTCAAAGTCCAAGTTAATCTGTCCAACATAGTAAAAATAAGAAATGCATCAAAGGACCTTCTTTGCAGTGTTGATATTGAAAGAAATTTGTTGTATATTTGGTGTACTGGAAATGTTATTTTAAAGTGAAAAAGTTACTCCTGCCATTCTGAAAGTTCAGTACTGGTGTCAGTTTATCTGCCATGTCAGTGCTGGTCAAAATGAGTTCTCCCTGCCTGGTGAGAGCAGATCCAACTTGTGTAGGTGGCCTGTTAGCTGAACTATGCTAGCTGTTGCACCTCTTTTCTTTCATCCTTGTATTACATTTTCACTTAAAACATCTCACTTCCTCTATATGGCAACCAAGTGAAAAGTCCGTTCTCCACAGAGAAACATAGGACCAAGTTCAGAGATGCCCAACATGCAGATGGTACAGAATTTCACCAGAATTGCCTTTGTAATTAACATTGTATAAGTTGACTCTATCCCCTTGTAATTGATCTTAATTATTTGCTGGAGACTGTGGTAAATCAAAGGCAAAATGTGGCTGTTTTTGTGGAGGATTTCTGAAGTGCCTCCTAACTTTTGGCTGATTAAAAAGCCACAAGACTTCTGTAGTATAGCAAAGAAAAAATGTGAAGTATGGGCAAGACAGGTTAGTCCTTCAGTTTACAGATCAACCACCAATAAGGAACATCTAAATACGAAGCAGAATTCCAGTACAAATTGGCATAGCTTCATTGACTGCAGAGAAACTGCATTGATTAGCAGTACCTGTTGAGTTCATACCTGCATGAGATCTCTGTTTGCCACAGCAGGAAGATTTTGTGTATATGTACTTCAATTGAGTGAACTCTGGGGGGGCTAAAAAAATAACTGCAGTTATCTCTTTTGTTTTATTCAAAGCAAGCTCTGCAACTACTTGGAATTGACTGGTCCAGCTGGACTTCCCTCAAACTTAGGGGCTGAGCATAGTTTCTTCCCTTGCAACATCTCCATTAATCTGTTGTCACCAGTTTTACCTGGAGACCCTAACAAGAGGTCCAGTCCTTTTGTGCTAAACTCACACAAAGTTAAAAAAAGTCCTTAGGACAAGCTTTTCAACCTCATGAGGAAATGAGACAAAGTACAGAACGCAAGCCATGGGGAGGAAAAAAAAAAAAAAAAAAAGATAAAATTTTAATTATTTTAATTCCTAAGTGTTCTGCTAATGTCTGACAGAGTGGCATTCAGAAACCATCCTGTCATCTTCTTTGTGGCCGAAACTATAGCTACAGAGTGAGTCACCTTTCCTAACAAATGCCAACATTTAGGTTTTGAAAATTCCTATTATTTGTAAGAATTCTTAATATATAAACCCCTCATATTTTAGAGATTTATATTTCTTACAATCATATCTATTTAACATTGTCTTGTGATGAAGGAGGATAAAAGGATTTCAAATAAGTAACAGGAACTAGATAGATTTTTTAGTATTTCTCTAATGTAACCTTGCATGAGAATCAAATACTGTCCAAATTACTTCTGTGATATGTGGAGGATATAAACAACATGATGGAAAAGGGATTGATCTCTTTCTCTCTCCTTTACATGAATATATGTTGTAATCAGAAAGGCTAATGTATTACCAAAACCACCTTTTCTTCTCTCTCAGAGATGAAGATCTGGCACCAAGAACTCACCCAAATGCCTTTTATTGACAGGAAAGTTTCTGAGGCTACTGCACCGGTGTGCTTCAGAAATTACAGCATCAAATATTCAGAAGTTCAGGAGAACTCATTTTTCTCTCCCGTAGCCTCTCGCAGCTTGTTAAAACAGTGTTTTGGTTTTACTTGGCCTAATTGTTCAGAATTAAACCTTCAGAATAATAAGAAATACATGTATTCCTCTGGTAAAGCTGAGAACACTTCAGGGTCTGTTCCAGAAATAGAACTGAAAGTAATTCCCATCTTTCAAGCATTATCAGAAGACAAACGTTAGTGAACAGTGGGCAATGCATAACGGATGACAGTGGAGAATTCTTACAAATAATAGGAATTTTCAAAACAGCTGATTTTGTCTCAAAAATTGATGCATTACAACAATTCAAAAACATAATTAGGAAAATGACATTTAATATTGGCTCAGAAGCCGTTGGTGGTCTAGATCATCCAAGTTGTTAGGATCATAATGGAGAATGTATACAGAGGAAAGCAGAGTATTTACATACACAGGTCGATGATGCAGCAGACTCGAGCACACCATGTCCTCCTGGCTGCATTTAACTTTGGCCACAGCGTTAGTCCAATTCCCTTCAAAAGGAGAATTCACAAGTTAGGATCTGACTAAATTGCTCTCCTGGCTCACAGCCTTCTGCAGGATAGCAGCGCTGGGCTGAATCATGTGGACATGGCCATACATTCTCATATGTGTGCACACATGTGGATGTGCACACACCTGCACGCAGACACACAGAGAGGCAAGCAGCAGACCTTGTAGTATCCTAAGGAAGTAAACGCGGCTCCAAATGCTGCCCAAACTGGCGACACTCTTTCTGCTGCCCTCAGTAGATACTTCTAGGCTGTCAGCCCTTTTATTTACCCCCCAGTATCTGCTGTCACTCCTGATCACTTACTCACAAAGTGCTTTCAGAAAGATGTTTACAGAAGAACCTCGTTCTGAATTTTGTATTAGTGCAAATTAGTGGGAATACTTTCCTTGGAAGTGCTCTTGGGAGCCATTTTGGAAAGCTCTTGTTATTTGCTTGCTACTGTAAATTAATCCCCAATGTTTGTATATTATTCATGAACCTAAAACTCAAACAAGTCCTCTCCCTCTCTCTGTGTGTTTATATAGTTTCCACAACCAGTTAAAGTGAACAAAAATAAGATTTGGGAGGTAGCCCCACAAATCCGTCAATGCATAAGGGAATATGTTGACATTGTTATGTAGTTGGGCACACTTTTGCCGCTCAGTTAAAGTGAGATATTTGCCTCTATCTTTGCAGATAGGAAAGCTATGCCATGGCAGGTCAAGAGTCTATGGGTAGCTTGTTCACTGTGTATTCACAATCTTGGTAACTTTCCGTTATGCTGTGCTCATCTGCCACACTGTTAGAGGATTCAGTGCAAGCACAGGTAATAATAATGTAAATACTTAAATAGGTGACTTTGGCAATATGGCACAGCATAAACTGTTTTTCAGATTAAACCAAAATCCTAAGAGCAAACTTTTGATATGTATATATTCTGCTGCATATGTGCACTCTGTTTGAATACTGAAATAAAAGAATTTACCCGTTAAAATGAATACTCTGGTCCTGAGTTGTTATCAAAGGGAAAAAAAGCATCCTCATGCTATTGCACTATGTAGCGATCATTACGCACACAAGTTAAACTGAAAGTCTGTGGTGTTTTTAAAACTTGGGGTTTACTTCAGCATGATGAATCGCACAGGAAGAAGAGAGAGTGTGTGCTGCATCATTCTGACAAAAGTTCTCATGGAAGTAATGCCATTACCATATGAGAAGCTAAATAGAAATGTTCAATAAAACATGTGTGCATCTGCACAATAGAATAGTCCTTATATTTTACATCGAGCTACCTCAGGGTCATGGAAGGTGTTTTATTAGCACAGTCAACAATAATAGCATGATTTTTATTAGTAGGAAAAGACAGAGTGAGAGACTACTAATTATTTTTCAGCCTGAGGGGCATTTTTCCTGAAATGACTGTTAATTTGATCGTTGTCGTGCAGTTCACAGATTTACATGAACTTATTTCAGTGTGACACATGGTTAAGAACTAGACTAAAAATGTTGCTTTATTAATGGTTTTCAGCGAATGTATTCGAAAGTGCTAACCATGTGGGTATAGGGATGATATTGATAGTACTCAGAAGGTTGAATCTTTTTGGAAGTAGCTAGCCTGAAGCCCTTTCCATGTGATATTTTTTGTTCATGCAGTGAGATACTAAGCCTACAAGAATTAAATAAAATCCTAGTGAAATGAGATTTTTTGGTGTTGTCTTAGGTCTATGTGCAGTGGTTTTGCTAGAGATATTTTTGTTTTGTTTTATTTTTTAAAACTGATCTGGCAAGTCTAGGAGCCAATTACTGTTTTATGTAATTATTCAATTGATACATATGTCCTAGCTGTTTATGCATGTGTGGACACATGTATAAATATAAACACACTCTTGATGAATCTTTCACTAGGAGTGGCAAAAAATCCTGGAAATACATTCCAGGTTATAGCATTTTTAAACACTCCAGCATTTTTCTTGTCTCAGCTGTCTCCTCTCCTTTTCAAGCCACATACAGACATGCTTTCAATCCTGAGGAGAGTCATATACACAATCTGAAAGGCCTTTAGTCTAGATTAAGAGAAACTGCAAGATGAAAAGGAACAAAGGCAGAGTCTCCGCAAGGACAAATAGTTTGCATCTCCTTTGTCACATGCTGCCTTCACTTTTCCTTACAAAGTGATAGCTTCCCTTGCTGAGGGGAACTTTTCAGAAATGTAGAACTTTAGCAGGCTGCAATCAGTGACTATTGCTGTGTGCAACTGTCCAGTGTGCAGACTGGTGGGATGTGTTGTTGCATAGCTGCATCTCTCAGCCTGCTGTGCATCCTCCGTCCTGCTGTGGCAGACTCCAACACACGGTACAAGTGAAATGGTCTCACATAGTCATGCAAACTCTATTGGAGTTGCAAACTGAACCAACCATTTGAGCTTTGTAAAATTCGTTTTCATCGTTAGCTATAGCAAAAGTGGTAGAAGAAAATCCCAGGCTGGGGCAGCAAGAGGTTCTAGTGAGCTGTCAGAATAGTTCCCTACTTTTCTCTTTAAGACCATGCATGTTTAGTGAACATTCACCTTCCTGCACATGGGAGGGCACTGGCAACAGCATTCCCCAGGCTGAGGGGTGACTCTAGCCTAGAACTCTCACCTTCTTTTCCTGAATTTCCTATTGAATTGCAATTCAGTCTGAATTAGGAGGTGTAAAGCGAATTTTTGCCTCCATTAATGCTCTAGATTGCTAATTGACCCCTCCATGCATTCCCCAGATCTCTAGCTGTTGTAGATAAGTGCTTTCCTTTTTACTGCTTTGAGGTCTCAGTTTGGGTCCTGCCAGCCTCCAGTCACTGTCTGCTCATCAGCAGACCCAAAAGTAATATTTCTTCTTTGTGGTTTGGCAAAGCTTATTAGATGCTAATTGCCTCTCACAGTAGCAAGAGACAGAAGTATTTTTATCTGTCTTTTTTCTCTCTAGATTTGGTGACAAAAAGGAACACAATTATGCAAAATAATGGTTTTCAAATTCACTACTCCTAACAATTTTATAGATAAACATGTTTTTCAATGATACTCTATAATTGTGAGCTCCTATAAGAAATTTTACCTGGATTTATAAAATCTTTTAACTGGGATACTTGAGATATTATAATTTGCTACAACATGGATGGTCAAGTCTCATGTTCTAATGCACTGGTATCAGAAACCTGCCCTAAGCCTCTGTCTGGAAATAGACAGAGAGACTGAAAGTAGGAAGAGAGCCAAAGGATAAACTCTTGCATCCCTGTTGCAAAAGCAAAAATTGCAGGGTTCGACAGAAGTAAAAGAAAATTCAATAGGCCAAACGTGTGCCTCACCCTTACCACCACCTTTATTTTGCCATGGATCTTACTTCTGAAGAATCAAGGTGATGAAAAATGATTTATAGTCATTTTTCTTTCCTTCTCCTGTTCTAAGTTTACCTTTGTCATGGATGAAAATTTTGGTTTGTCATCTTTTCAAGTTCATTGTGGGCATCCACAGTTATCTCCATTTTATACAAACTTATTCTCCTGTTTTAATGGCGCCTTAACCATGAGATTGAGATGGAGCTGCCTTAACAGGTACCTTTTTGCTGAGAGAAGGTATCAGGCTCTTGGTCAGAACAATTGTCATAATTTTGCTTTCTAGCAGTTTTGCTCATGATAGCAATTATTTACCTCAGTCATCCAGAACTGGAAAGTTACCCTGAGTCCAGCTATTACAATAATCTGCAGGAAATAAAAGTAGGAAAGTTAGGAGAGAAACAGACACAATCAGCCAGGACTGGCTGATAGTTAACATGAATTCTCCATTTCTAGTGTTATGGTCATTCTCTAAGGACTCCCTATGAGGTATCAACAGATCCTGACATGCAGCTCCATGCCCTAGACTTTGAACTGTCCTATAATCTGTAGTAGCCACCATGATTATTCACAGGCTCTTCTCTGATATGTAAGATCTAAATAGCAAGGTCCCATCTGAACCTTTCAGATACACCTTTTTCTGAGAGCCTTTACTTCAAATAAATTAGATCCCTTAGGATTTGAACTGTATTATTAATATTTTTAAGGAGTGTTATCACCACAGAATTGTGATATACTAATAAATATTTCATTTTTAGTAAATTCTTAGTCTATTTTGTGTATATTGAAAAAAGCTAAAGCCTTTCTTCAAAAAAAAAGAAATTCAACTTTGTAAACTCTTTTATTTACCAATTTTATCACTCTCTTCCAAGAATTTGAATGAGAAATAAAACTAAAGACTGAATATTGGGAAAATAAAATATATTTATTTTCATGTAAAAGGAAACCAAAAGCCCATTATTCCAGTATCTATGGCCCTTCAGCTCTGCCTGAAATTAAAACATAATTTTTCAAACAAATTCAATAAATTTGAGTTACATCACGCATCTGTTGAAGTAAGCCTTAATTCTGATATCACATATTTTTATACTACTCACAGCATAAAAAATCTCTCCATAACTCTTCTTCAAAACCCCTTTTAATTTTAATATACACAAAAATGGAAGGGAATTAAATTACATTAATGCTTAAAATGGGTTTTCCTTTGTTTTGAACACTCATGAAAAACAGAAAATGTTAACTAAAAATCCTACAGCCTTAAATGAAAAAAGAAATCCTACTGTCTTTTACCAAAAAGAAGGAATATAACAAATACATGGCTAAACTTTCTCTGAATTTGCTTTTTTTTTTTTTTCCTGATTCAGCACATGGAGAAACATGGTTAAATGAGCCAAATGACACTCTTAACCCAACCATACTTTGATTTTACCAGTACTTGCTTTCATATTAATTTAACATAAGCTATAGTTCTACAGCAACCTCTGTACTTTTGTGATACGTTTCCACTTTATAGCTAAAATAGCTCTAGATTGTTACGGGTCGGGGGGGGTATAAGCAGAAGTGATGGGGCAGGAGATATCCAATAGGTCTGACCCTGTGAAACTGCTGGACATTTCTACCATATCTTCTTTGTTGAAGGCAATTACAGCCTGAATACCATAAATTAAATTGGAACCGAACCATTAAATTTTAAAGGGGAAAATAAATGTGGCTCATTAAAAATGTTATAACTGAGTAGACTTGAGGCTGTGGAAGATTGTTTTTAACAAAAGCCTCTTGGCTGGAGGCTCAATAACATCTAAAAATGTGGGACAATTTCGTGCAACTAAAGAAGAAGAAAATGATTACACAAGAATCAAAATAATATTGCAGTTTGGGTGTTCTTTAAAGTTGTGAATAGCCACCTTTGCTTTAAAATTCACATTTTTGAACTTTGAAAAAGGTTCCTGAAGACAATTTGGTGCTGCTTTTCCCCCTGCAAAGCCATATGGTTGAGAGAATTAAGAACTGTCCTGGGAATCAGGACATTCTCACTCCTCATCTCATCTTTACTGCTGATGGGTCTTAATACTTTCTACTTCTTTAAACTTCGGAAATGCTGTCTAATTATGCTATGCAACAACCCAGTTTGCAAACATTAATTAAGCCTCATAGCTCCCTTGTGGTCTGAGACAGGTAAAATACCATTAGTCTCAGATAATAGGGAAAATAAGGCTCAGAGGGGTTAAGTCGCATGCCCAAAGTCACAGAAGCAATAGTATTTGGATCAAGATTATAATTCAAACTGTCTCTTAATCTACAATGGCTCTCGAGCAAGGCCCATGGGTCAATGTGAGTTCCTTGAGCTAAAAAGCAAGAGACAAGTATTTTAGCTGTTCTGAAATTTCAGTACCTTTAGGCTGAAGTTACCTCTAAGTAAGTATTCATTCAAACCTCACTGATTAATAAACAGTCACATGTGGAGGCCAGCTCAGCACTGGGGAAGAAGAAGAGAGAATGCTAACAGCACCCTCCTAAAGAAGTTTCTGAGATGGGGAGGGGGGGTAAAATTATGTTGAGGGCATCACCCCAGGGCAACACTGCAGGGCTGGCCTTACAGAATGCAGAGCCCCCCAGGACATGATGGGTTTCCAGCCATTGCTCTGCTGAGTGAAACACAAAAGTGATCTCCTCTGGCCGGGAGGGATTGCAGAGGGGTTTCTGTCCCAGTAGCTAACCCAGGTGACACAGGAGAGTAGAAGAGGCTGTTGGGGAAAGAAGCAGGTGACCGCCGCACTCCTGCTCCATGCAAGTCACCAGGGGCATAGCAATGGGACCCCATCTGCAGAGGAGCTTTGCTGTGTACTCGCTCCTTAGAGATGAGACCCAGCTGTACCTGATGTCCATGTTCATCGCTCCCTGCAGAGAAATGAACCCAAGAACTGGCAGAGTACAATGATGAGCTTTGCTTGGGACTCCACATGCAAAGGAGGAGGAAGGATATCCAGTATTTAGCATAATATATTAACATCAACTATGAAGAACAGAGATCCAAAACAGCACAATAACTGAGGTATTTACCCAGGATTATATTCTATCCTCTCTTCAGGCACTGCTACATATTCAGGCAGCCATGAGAGAGTATTCGGGAAAAATGCAAAGGAACTCTGGCTAGACACCTAACTACATACATATCTCATTTCCCACATGTTATCTCCACATGTTGGCACATATCCTCTTTGTAAGAATATGTCAGAAGAATAATACACTTGTTCCCTATATGAACTATTAAATATTTTCTACAATTTATAAACACTTGGCATTTTTTACCTAATGCATTTTCTATATAAATTCCACTTCTCCCTATGTTCAGGCAACCAGTTAATAAAGCACAGGGGACCTGTGCTCGTGCCTTGTGAACAGCCTTCCCTGGCCAGACAAGATTGTCATGTGCCAGGACATGAGGAGTTGAGGTGGACCTTCACTGCCCCTTTGTTCTTCTTCCTGCCTGTGCTCATGAGCTAGATCTTTACAGGGTCTGTGATGCCTATACCAGCTTTCTGAACTGCAGGCTATAGTTCTCTTGATGCTCTTCTTCAACAGCCAAAACTAAATCTCTTGAGTCGAAGATTAAGATACAGACAACTGTGTTAGTGGCAGCAGTCTGAAGTCCCATTTAGGATCAGGAGACAGATGACCTGTTGGAATGTGGTATGCAGTTTCAAAAATACTTACAAGCAGATTCAAGCAAGTGATGATATTTGCTGGACCAGTGACATTCCTCTGGTACTCCCTTTGCTTAGCTTCAGGTCTTCAGGACATTCTAGCAGACCAACTTAGAAGAGACAACTCAAATAATTACAAGGAACTCCTCAAATATCTTGCCTTCCAGATGTCATGTAACAGACAGAATTGTTTATGACATGCCATGACTGTTAATGAGAGACAGTATTACTCCAAAGGAACTGGAAGACTTGGACCTTCATATATATGGTCATTACATACTTTTTTTTTTCATGAGGACCTGGAATCCATTTGCCCTTGGGAAAGCTGGCCAGGCTCTAGTGCTCTCATTCTGACGGCTTCACCTTATTCCAGGTACTTCTAGGAATCTAACCCAAATAGAAACCATTCCCTAATAGATTTGAATAAGAGTACTTGGTACATCTTCAAGTGATGATGCTTGTTCCCACTGAAGCCCTCAGCACTGCCTCTCAGCTTTATTATGGTTCCTTTAACCAGACCTCACCACATTTCCTGAGATGTGGCCACATTATATTTCTACCAAGTTACGGGAAGAAATTCTTAAAATTAGTAACCCTTGTTTTTTCTGCCAGCAGGCTCTGGCTAGCTGTTTAATCCTTCCATCATCTTTCAATAGATGCTGCTCTCCTGGTTGCTATATTCCCAGCCAAGAGTCTGTAGTAGCCACAAGAAATTCCTCAAATTACATTTTTAGATATTACCTCCTTCCAGCCTTCATGTACTGTCTTTCCCAAAAGTTGTCCTTGAACCACATCCGCAAGTACAGCTTAAAGCTGTCTCATACTTTTTATAATTAAAGCATTTTTTGTCCTTTTTCTTTTCTGGCCAAGGCTAAATTTCATGTCCTGAATGCAATTAACACATTTTCTTTTCTCCTTGACAGTGTGATATTAATTTAAGCCTTGTTGAGACTAAGTTTATGGCACAGATGAGAGGTTTTTGACAGTTTTGCAGTGACTATTCAAGTGGATTTCTGATTTGTACCTACTATGTTTTATCAAATAAAGACCCACTCTCTTTTGTTCAATTTGAAGTAATACAAACTCTTTCCCTCTTTGAATAGCAACCTTTAAAGATTTATAGGGCAGCAGCTTGGAGTTCACTAGCTATACTAGAGACACATAAAATTACAGTTCTGAAAGAAGGTGTGAATTCTGACAGCATCAGGAGTTTCAGAGAAAAACTAGGAATTTCACTTAAATCCTCAGACTTTTAAATTCCCAGACAGAAGTGGAGTGAAATAAATGGTCACTGGAACTAAGACAAGCCTTCCTTCCAATGTGAGATTTATCTGCAGGTCAAAGTGCTTTCCTTGAGACATAGTTAACAGAGAAGAGTGGAGAAGAAGCCAGAAACAGCCCATTCATAAGTTGACATGCATGCTCTTTCTACAGAAAATAATATAATTAGAAATAAACACTGAAAGCAGGATGAATTATTGTTTCATGTTGAAGATATAATTTATAATTAGGGCAATCTTTCCTAGTAGTTTGTTAGATGCAAAGGCTAATTTTTACAGGGAAGATTGAAACGAAGTCTCTAAAAGTATTTATTTTTTCCATCCATCGTTCATTTAGCTCAGGTAGGTCAGAATGAGTTTGAACATTCCCTCCTCCACATTTGTCTCACTGGGAAGTGGGTGATCCTGGAGGGGTAAAAAAAAAAAAAATAAAATAAAATGGAAGCGTTCAACTCACTTTAATTCTGTCACGGTCTTTATGGTCTTTTGCTTGTAAAGCTGTGCACTTCTTACAACTTTGAATTTGGTTTTGTCTTACAGGTTTTCTCATATGAGAACCGCTCGCCAGAACAGGAAGCAACCCACACTATGTTTTGTGCAGCTTGGCTAAATCAAAATAACAGCATCCTGGCAAACATTTGGTAGAGAGAGTGTAATAATTATTGGTTTGGTTTTCGTTAACCTCTTTTTGTTTAGTCAACATTAAGTCAATCCACCTGGAGCTTAATACTGTATGTTACTATAGTAACTTTACAGCCTATTTGATTGTGACAAAAGGCTTCATCTCGTCCATTTCATGCTCCTGTGTCGACCTACTCCCTCCCAGTGTTTTATTATATCTGTCTTTAAGGGTATCTGCAGGAGCCACAGCTGCTGTGCTTTTGTAGCAGAAAGCAGCTTTCACTGTGTGAAATACTCTGCTCTAAAAGGTCTTATGGGCTGATGGCATTATCGAATTTCAAAGCAAAGACAACATTAAATTGTTTAAAGCTAATATTCATGTTTTGCCTTACACCATGTAGGTTTTTTTTTTTTGCAGAATGGAACAGTATATAATCACTGTTTGATGCCCTTGAGAACAAAACCACAAAATAAAGCAATGTAGAATACAAAAAGATTTGAAAGTAATTCAGTTTTCAAAACAAAATAAAAAAATATGTTGGGGGCTCAGGAAAAACATTAACTCCAAGAGTCAGAGTTAGCAGTTTGTAAAATGAAAAATTGGATAACGCTTCACAAGTGGGCCAGACTCTTCCCTGTTAAACCACTGTGAAGCCATTGATTTTCATGGCATTACTCCCGAATTCATACTGGTACGATGCCGAGTAGTACATGACCCAGGAGTGCAAAATGTTTAAGACTTTCCAACTGTTGCCTGTTCATTTTACAACCTGGTTGTTCTATAATACTCTAACCAGTCATGTGGATGATTGTAACAAGCCACTATGCAGCTATTGTTTGGATTACCAGAGCCACAAAACTCTTTCATTACATTGTTTCTTCCTGCAGTTGTTTAAATTTACCTTACTCTAGCTTCTCAACACAATATATTCCCTGCCAGAGCTTTTTTTTCCCCCTCTGCTCTACAGCTGCTGGCCTCATGTGCAAAAATACTTTACAAATCTATTTTTCTTGAGTCCATTCAGATTTGCCATATATTGCTAATATTTATCTGCATGTGTAATTTGAGAATAAAACACGTTCTCTGCCCTAGATTCTCTCACTCCTCACATGTTGTTACGGGTGCTTCTGAATAAAGATCCGTGCCTCTCTTTGTCACTAGTGCAAGGGCGATGCGGGGAGGTTCCTCCTGCATTTCAGCGGAGCCCTGCTCCAGTTGTGTTAATTGTTGGGCTGGGAGGGCAGCAAGCGCTGAATGCTGCCTTGTTAACTTGCTAAGCAGCTGGTCAGCAGGGTAGTTTGATTCCAGCAAGGCTCTTGACACCTCTGCCAAGGGTTATTGATACCTCACACACCCCAGCTGAGACAGATTGTTTTAGTCGTGCTTCATATCCATAGCACAGCCTGTAGTTAGGAAAAAAAGTGATTGACAGCTCACACCTCCTGGGCCCTTCTTACTACCAGACACAACATCTGCTATGCCCTGTGGAGCAGTGAACCAACACACACTGAGAGAACTGCTTCTAGTATTGTCAGGGTTGATTTTGTTTAACCCTTTCTGGCTGCTCTCTGGAGATGCACATAGTGGTTTCTGTAATCCTTTACACATGCTTAAAAACTGGGGAATGTTTGACTGAGTGAACACCAGACAAGATGGTGCAAGTGATGACTAGGTCGGCAGTTCTTCCTCAGTAAGGCAATCATCGCACTCTGGATTGCAAAACAGAAACTGAGTTATCCTTATAGTATCATAGCTTATTTCCAAAGAGCACCACAGATGCGATCAAAGAGGGGTGCAGCTCTGAAATGTGGCCTGTAACTAACTCGCTTGATGCAATTTCACTGGATACACCAGGGAGGTGGCACAACCACAAGGTTAAGCAAGTCTGTTTGCCAACTGGTTACCTAGGTCAAAGCACACTCTGGTTAAAGGTTAGGTTATATGAACAAATAATACCAGAGCAGTATTTTGACAGACCAGAGGCTTTTTGACAGACAGTAGAATGATAAATGGTACTATTTCTTACCTTCAGAAAACTAGCCAGTAATAGACTTGGCAACCACAGCATCCTCACTATAAATGATCATCTGTTTGATTACAAATATGGGTCGTTAAATATACATGCAAGGAGCTTTTGTAAACCATCTTCAATATGTGAAAAAATGACAAGAAATGTTTTAAAGTTTCCCAAAAGCAAACCAATAGTTTTAAAATACATCTGACATGTTCGAAGGACTGATTTGTCTTAGTTTTGGACAGGGTTTTTTTAATCTTTTTTCTCCCTAAAATAACACTGGAAGTATTGTTGAAGCCTAGAAATCTTATTTGCTTTTATTATGTAGATGTAGTCAGTGACACTTTCACAGAAAATGCTAAGCAAAGTTACAGAATGCATATAGTTACAGATCAAAAGGACATTTTCATCCTTTTATTTTCATTTGGCTACAGACTAGCTTCCCACCATGCTGTCATGCTTTAGAACTGATTCTTGCCAGCTGTATTATCTGTGTTTACAATGCCATAAGGATGTGTTATGCTACAGAGGAACTAATAGCATTATTTATTATAACTTTATTATAGCTCTGTAATTAGCAATATTATTATTGCTAAACAGCACTATCACCTCTTGTCACCACCATGTAGCTCCAACATAAGTCACTGTGTATTTTATATCCTGGACAAAATTATTGGCCGAGTTTACATGATGTTGTCTTGCTTGTACTTCACAGGATTATACGGCTGTGTTCTGCTGGTAGATTGAGGATTTTTACTACAGTAAACCAGCATTATAACTTCCTGCACACAGCTCTCACTTCTGGTAGCTGTCTGTCCTTCGGTCCAGATCTTACCACAAACTGAGCACACTGTGGGGTAAACAGGTGACCTTCAAGATCCTGAACTGTACTTTGTGATGTCTTTAAAACTTAGAGCAACCTCAATGTGGATTACATGAAAAGCCAGAATATCAAATTAATGAAATGTTATTTTTGTTTCTGGACATGTATAGTTACTATAACAGCTTTTGCTGTAAAAGTTCCTTTAGCCCACTCCTGAAACAAACAAAAATATATAAACAGAGTTCAGTTATAATTGAGAGGTGTGGTCAGAAGTCAGATGCATGGCAAAGTCAGGCTTTGAGTCTTTTTTCTGACAAAGTCATCCCCTCTAGAGGGCAAATTCATTTAAGAGAATGTCACATTTCCTCCAAATGAGAAGTTTCTAGGTTATTCTGAAATAGAATTGACAACAAAGAACTCAAGTTTCCTTTCTTTGAAGTTAGCATCAAATTGGAAAGTGCTTCACAAACATGGAGCCCCAAAGTACGCTTTCAAATATATGAATGGCAGCCCCACTTCTCAAATCATGTTTATTTCTAACATTTGTTTGTAGTACTCTGATGAGAAGGGAGATTATACAAATTCAGCAAATGCAATTTTTTAATTTTTTTGTCTAAATCCACCAGAAATTGGAAATCAGTCACCCTTGCAGCCAATGGGAGAACATGGTAACGTCCTCAAGTGACACTCTCTTGGCACTTACTAGGCAAAGGGAAAGCAAAACCAGACAGATAAGGCTTCAGGAAGGTGCTCTGGCACCAGTGAAACTCATCCCTTGATAAAGTAATTAACTGATAACAAAATCAGATGTATATTTACAGAACAAATAAAATTATGCATTGGTCAAAAAATAACTATATCATCAGTAACTGACATCAGTACAAGTCAGCACCTCAGGTCACCAATTGCTCAGATGTGGTATCGTGGTGAAAACTGAAAGTATCAAGTCAACACAGCAACAAAGTATGAGCAGAACTTTGGGAGAGTGTTGGGATCATATTAATAATGTTACACTTATTCCTCTGTAACATAGATGCTTTTGAAATGAAGGGAGAGCTCCTCCAAATCAAACAAATCATAATGGAATAATCTGGGAAAGTGGGACAAGTATAGCTGGATTGCAAAGAAGTTCATCACAGTAGTAGGGAATAATAACGGAAATCATGAAAGAAAAATAAAAGTGAGTGTAGCAGAAAGCAACAAAACGGTCTTTACTTAATCCCTTTTCAAGATGTGTGGCAAACTAGCTGTATCAGGTTTTTCCTGTCCCTTTGTCTGTTGGCATGTCAGACCATATAAAAGAGGTAATGTTGGGTAAGGAGGAAGATGTGGTGCATCAAACATAATTATCTCCAGGATCTACATTTCGTTCTTTTTTTTTTTTTCCTGAGGAGGCAATCTCATTGTTTACTCTGAAAGGCAAAATCAGGGGTCAACACACAAGCAACTGCATGAAAGCCTGTGGCTTCTGCTGCATAGAAGACCCAGACTACATAACATAAACTCAAGGTATTTTAGGTCCTGAAATCTAACATACCTAAAAGAATGGTCTTAGTCAAGCTCTTGTAACTGCAAAAAAGTATTTCGTATTAGTTTGACTCCTGCATTCTGTTTCTATGTGTGCATGTCCTTGTTTATGTTAGAGGAGAGTGTCTCAGTACACCAATCAAGGCAAAAACAAAGAGTCTGGTGTGTCTTCACATGTACATACCTCCCTCTGATAGCTTTGTCATGACATTCTTGGATAATCAATGAGGTGTCTGGGTCACACTGTAATCTAAATATTTAGAAACAATAATATAATGGCAATGTTTCTGTATGTTCCTTTCTTCCAGTATCCAGTTCAGCCTTATGAGGCTAGGTTTGTTTCTTGAGCAGAAGGAATAGTAGGGAAAGGGTATATGTAACTATATTTAAATTTCTTCATTAACTTCTTATTGAGCAGGACACATTATAACATAATGCAGAAGACTTTTTTTTTTTTTTAATTAAAATGCTACTTCATTACCTGTCATCCTCCACTCTCCTGCAGTTGCAAGGATGCAATTTATATCAGTGGCTGGCAATGAAACATAATGTACAGCACTGATACAAATTTTTAAAATAATTTTTAAAAATCTCTGGGAAGTCTTATATTCACATATATAATTTCATTTTTCATTGGGTTCCAAAGAATGGGCTGGCACTGCAGGAAAATAAAATCAAATGAAACATTTAGTTCTGGATTTTTCTCTTCACATGGCAGGAAACTGGGATTTGGAGACTACTGTCAGGCAGCTTTTTGGAGCACAAGTCTTCCTCTGATTCTCTTTATGGGTCCCTCCACTCCACAGCCTCTGGCCACCTCAACCTGATCAAAACTAAAACTAGGAGATATTAATTATTCAATATCAGTTATTGAATAGTACAATAACTTCCAATGTCATGGAAATGCTGGGAAATATATATTTTCACAGTCTTTGCTTTTACTAAATGAGTGTTTGGCTTTCACAGTAATCCTTTTCTAGAAAGTCTCTTTAAAAGAAAAATCCAGTCTCCAGCATTATGTTTGACCAAATACTGCTATATCCAGCCATCTTTGTGATGCTGATATAAAAATGCAAGTATGGCCTGTTGTGTGGCCAAATCTGGCCGGTAGTCTGAGCATCCCTGTATCTGACAGGTCACTAGAAAGAGCTGTACATATTACTTTCGGTGAGCAGTTCAGTTTCTACTGGGACAACCCAGAGAACATCCTTTCCTTGATCCATTCTACTCCCTGGACTACCAGGGTCTCTCTCAAAGCTTAGCATTTTTGTTCCCTGTGCTTCTGTTGCCCCCTCTTCCGTGTTTCTGCTAAGCTCATGAGCAAATCTATGAAGTCAGCTCAGTCTGTGACGATGTTTTCCAGTGGATGCAAACAGAATTATTGCTTTGTTCATTCAGTCTTGGAGTAGGCTTTTTAAGTGGAAGCCAGCTGTGATCCTGAAATGTGGAAGACAGTATTTTTAGGAACTGATTAAGCCTGTTTTCTCCCTGAGCTCAGGATGACATGCCTATTCAGTATCTCAGTTCATATCAGACTCTTCTGTCCTTCAGACAGCAGTGACTGGAAACATTTTGTTTTATCATCTCAGCTGGTGCATTTTCTTCTTAAATGCAGACTTTGTTACAGTGATCCATAACCGAGAATCCCTTCAGGCTTGTCTACTACATTGCACCCTAGTGCACAAAGTGCAAAGAATCCTTGAAATCTCCAGTTCCTGCAGAACACAGTTGCCTTCCCTCACACATGCCATACTAACGGGAACTCTGCTCCATGGGCTATGTTCAACTATGGAAGATCAGGGTGCCAAAAAAGATCTTAGAAAGCCTGTAGTCAGCTATTAGTGTAGGAATCACCAAATCACAGAATGTCCTGAGTTGGAAGGGACCCACAAGGATCATTGAGTCCAACTCCTGTTGGACATATGATATACCCACAGTTCACACCATGTGTCTGAGGGAATTGTCCAGTCTCTTCTTGAATATTGTCAGGAGCTGTGCCTATGTCCCTGGGGAGCCTGTTCCAGTGCTCCACCACCCTCTGGGTGAAGAACCTTTTCCTAATGTCCAACCTAAACCTCCCCTGGCACATCTTCCTGCCATTCCCTCAGGGTCTGTTATTGGTTGCCAAAGAGAAGAAATCAGCACCTGCTCCTCCTCCTCCTCTTGGGAGAAAGCTGTAGCCACCACGAGGTCTCCCCTCAGTCTTCTCCAGGCTGAACAAACCAAGTGACTTTAGCTGTTCCTTATACAGCTTCCCCTCCAAAGCCCTCACCAACATTGTAGCCTTCTTCTGGACAGTCTCTAGTAGCTTAATATCTTTTTATACTCTGGTACCCAGAACTGCACACAGTGCTCCAGGTGAGGCCGTACCAGTGGGGAGCAGAGCAGCACAATCACCTCCCTCACCTGGCTGGCAATGCTGTGCTGGATTCACCCAGGACACAGTTGGCCCTCTTGGCTGCCAGAGCACACTGTTGGCTCATGTTCAACTTGCTGTCGACCAGAACACCCATATCTCTCTCCATGGAAGTGCTTTCCAGCATCTCATCCCCCGGTCTGTATGTACAGCCAGGGTTGCCGTGTCTCAGGTGCAAAATCTGGCACTTGCTCTTGTTGAACTTCATGTGGTTGGCAATTGCTCAGTTCTCCAAGGAAGAGGCCACCTGTGAATGTGGAAGTCTTAATCCAAATCCCAGGGACATTCAAGAGAGTCAGAGCAGAGGTGTGCTGGTTATGGATGTAGAAGTGACCCCTTCTTGGTTGCACCTGAGTCCCAACCTTGGATACTTTGAAATAACTTTTAGTTGTCAAGGCTTTTCAATGGCTACCAGCCCATTACACTTGGCACTTCATTCTAATGGTTATGTATTAGCTGCCAGCTAAGCTACGTGTGAGTAAAGCTGCTGTCTTGAAGGGCCTCTACTTTAGAGCCTCATGGCTTTAAACCTCGTGATATAGATATTCTGCAATGTTGCAAATGGGACATATGAGGACCATCTCTGTAAGCTTTGCACTGCACAAAAAGTGGAACAACTGCTTAGATACCGTTTACAACTATTTTTTTACTCCTACCTACCTAATACTCAATAAATTCTGCTCTAATCCATCCTTGGAGAGTGGAGGGGAGGAGTTGGCAAAAATTCCTCCTGCCTTGTGCTGTTATGCTACTTTCATTTAGCACCAGTGCAGCTCAAGGGTAAGGCACTGAACCAGATACAGGCTCTGACCTTTCAGATGAGCTTGAGCCACTCACCTCTCTGTGTCTTTTTTTTTGCTTCCCCTCTTTGTTGTTTCCTTTAAATGCATGGCATAAAATTATGCAGAGCTGATTCTGTGGTGTGAGAGCATCTTTTTCCTAGGAGGACCCCACCCCTGGCTGTTAATTCCAGGATTTTAGGTTTATGATTAAGTTGCTGCAGTGTAACAAGGCACCTTACATCTGTTGCTCATTAGAGAGAATTGTCTGAGCCAGGGTAAGTGACTACATCTGAACTAGTCATCTTGACTTTCTCTGTAGTCAGTGAAAAAAAAATTGTCACTCTTAGGAGTCTTCTGCAATAGACATCTGACATATATCAGATGAATTATGTCCCTTGAATGACTATTTTTCTCCACTGATTATGAAGAGTGTCTAGAAGAAGCATCTGAGATGAAGATTTCCACACTGCAGTAGTCTAAAGTTACATGGAAATTACTTTCCTAGTAACTGCTCATACCTGTGCTCTTTACCCCAAATAAAAGAGAACTACTTTGATGCAACATAGAAATAGGTCAAATTAGATTTACTCTGAGCTAAACACACACATTTATTTAACAGAGCTCAGCTGACACATGTTAAGGGGATCACACATTCGCTTACCTGCTGTTTCTAAACACACCATTCTATTACACTCGTTTACCATCACCCTACTTTGTGACCAAGTCTTTTTAAAGCCTCTTCTTTTCCTCCTCTCTTTGACTGTACAGACTGAGGGCAAGGTCACTCTTTTTACTGGCTTGCCATACTTATCTTACTCTCTCAAGCAGAGTAACCTCAGTTTACACGTCTTTCTAAGATTTCCTTTTTTCTCGTAAGATCCTTTCTTTCTATGCAGCCTTCTTAATGCTCCTGATGAAGGACACCCTAAAAATGAACTGAATTTTAATATGGAAATCCTGGAATATTTTAAAATGCAGACTGTAGGCATGAGTGTAAACTATTTTGTAAATCAGCAGCCTTACAATTTTTAAACCAGGCTTTACTGTGAATATAAGATCACTTTAAAGCAAATACTTGTAAAGATGCAAATAGCTAGAAAGGCACCCTTGAAAATATTTTTCACAGTGTGTCTATGTGAGATAATACTCACAAGCAAAATCCCTTTTTGTTGTTGCTGTGGCTGCACATGGAAACAACAGGGTTGTTTCTAAAATGTGAAGAGATTTTTATGTGGATTTCCAAATACCCATCTAAGACTTCTTTATTGAAATATGGTTGTTTACCTACGGTATAGGAATTACAGAAATATACAACATATGTTTGATGTGTATTGTATACATTTCTGGCTGTATCAAATATTTAATACCTGGTATTCTTTGGGATTTGTTAGCATCTCCTTTAAAACTTGCCTGCGGCGGTTACAAGATGGAATGTAAAAAGTGGTTTTGATTATCGTTTTGGATTGTCACCTTGACAGTTTGGGTTGGGCTTTATAGGCATGGAGAAAGAACACACACAGTCGCACACAATTGCTCCTTTTCACTTTGCATCCCTTTCCCAGTAGACAATGCTCTACAGAAATGGCTCAGGAGCAGAACAGACATGAAAGGATTACCAAGCAGCGCAATTTGAGGGAAACCTGGTTCATTATTATTTGGAGACAGGAACATGTAAGTGGCCAGTTTCATGTACAAATTGCTATTGCTAGGGTATCACAAATAGACCTTAGTGGGTATTTAAGTGGTCAAGTCAAATACCCTTCTTTCAACAAAAGCAGAGGAAGGGAAAAAGCAAGTAGAAGGAAAGAGCAGAGGGAATAGAATTTTTGTAAAAAAAATAAAAGTCAAGAGAGGAAAAGCAAAATATCTTTACGTTCTGTTGTCCACTGAATGAATAGGAAATATTTAACACCAAGCAAAGTCCAAGGTCTTTGCTTTAATCTTTTATCTGAGCTGGATGATGCAAGGAGAGTGCTAGTGTACCAATGTATTTGTTTCCTTAAAAAAAAAAATGCTCTATCTGCTGTTTTGAGTACCTTACCAGCTGTTAGCTTGCAGGTCCCATGTAGGATGAAGACTGGACTTGGCACGCTGTACAAGCAATCCCCATCAATCCTTTTTCATTCACTGGAGGAAAGACACTTTGTCATGAGTGAATTGGAATCTCACGTGAGCATCAGACAGTGGGTGACAGGGTTCCAATAACTATTTATTTGTAGCTGGGCTTTGTGCTTGTTTTAATGCAGAGTAGAGGCTGTTGTTTGCATGGTAACTGAGCAGGCTGTTCTGGGCACTGAATCTTAGGCACGAGGAAGACTCAGATGAGTGATTTTATCATGAAGGAAGGAGACTAATGATAAGTGCCACACCGTGTTTCTTCTTTCAGACTCTTTCACAGTATGACTCTAAGTTGAGTTTCTGAGATTTTCTGTAAATGACATCCAAGCATCGTAATGAGTTACATGTGTTAACATTCATCTTTACATTGAGTCTGCACACAGTTTTACTCCGAAATCTACAAGTCTTTGGAAAGACTGCGGGACCTGGACAGGCTGGAGAGTTGGGCGGGGAATAACCTAATGAAATTTAACAAGGGCAAGTGTAGAGTCCTGCATCTGGGCAGGAACAACCCCAGGTTCCAGTATAGCTTGGGAGATTACATATTAGAGAGCAGTGTAGGGGAAAGGGACCTGGGGGTCCTGGTGGACAACAGGATGACCATGAGCCAGCACTGTGCCCTTGTGGCCAGGAAGGCCAATGGCATCCTGGGGTGTATTAGAAGGGGGGTGGTTAGTAGATCGAGAGAGGTCCTCCTTCCCCTCTACTCCGCCCTGGTGAGACCACATCTGGAATATTGTGTCCAGTTCTGGGCCCCTCAGTTCAAGAAGGACAGGGAACTGCTGGAGAGAGTCCAGCGTAGGGCAACGAAGATGATTAAGGGAGTGGAGCACCTCCCTTATGAAGAAAGGCTGAGGGAGCTGGGTCTCTTTAGTTTGGAGAAGAGGAGACTAAGGGGGGACCTTATTAATGTTTATAAATATATAAAGGGTGAGTGCCATGGGGATGGAGCCAGGCTCTTCTCGGTGGCAAACAATGATAGGACAAGGGGTAATGGGATCAAGCTGGAACACAAGAGGTTCCACTTAAATTTGAGAAAAAACTTCTTCTCAGTGAGGGTGACAGAGCACTGGAACAGGCTGCCCAGGGAAGTTGTGGAGTCTCCTTCTCTGGAGACATTCAAAACCCGCCTGGACATGTTCCTGTGCGACCTCACCTAGGTGTTCCTGCTCCAGCAGGGGGATTGGACTAGATGATCTTTTGAGGTCCCTTCCAATCCCAAACATACTGTGATACTGTGAAAGCATACAGATTTTGTTTTCATTTAAGTCCATTTAAGCTATTGCTGCTGTCATTAAATGTCTGCAAGGATTTCCATAGTGAACTTCATTTTCAAGGGGTTTAAAACCTACCTATTTTACTTCATGTTGTTCTGAAACTTGCCATAGAAAATTTTCAACATGGAGTAGATGGCACCATCTTTCCTTGCAACATTTGATTTAGACATGTATAGCTATTGTGGACTGACTATTGCAAAAGACAAAGGAGGTTCTCAGGTAGCATAATTTTCCTACAAAATAAAAGTTGAGAAGGATGTAAGGCAAAGCATGGATTTTGCAATTTGGAAAAAAAATGCAGAAATTTTTATTTTACAAGTAAAATATGTCAGGCAGTCATGACTGTGCAACGTGTTAAGGAAAGGATATTTTTCCTCAGTAAAAATAAAAACTTAAGCTTGAATACCCTACCTTGTGTGTAGCTATGCTTTCAATATTAATTCCTATGAGTCCTGTGATTTCTATATATTCCAAACACTTAAGAATGCACAGAAATAGTGAGTTTAAGGAACACATCCTTAAAATGTATAGAGAAGTGCTTTCAGTTGCATATAACTACATAATTCTGTGACAAATGGTGAGCTGTACTGTTCCCACAATACTAAAATTCCTTCCCATTGGTTTAGCCCTCTTGCTGTAGCCAAAGAAGTTACAATATTACTCTTATGCAGAAATCTAAGCAATGACATTTTATTGACTTAATGCCTAATCCAACACCTAATGAGGTAAAAGGAATATTTCCTTCGACTTCAGTAGTCACTGGAGCCTCATGGCTCATTCTAACAGTTCTCTCATACCCTAATAACTGAGATAATCAGCTGCAAAGAGAAAGCCTACAAAATATTTTCAGTCTTTGTTATATGGAGCTTTAACTGTGTTTATTCTGACCAACTCACCCCTGTATCAGATGACCAAACATCACTCAGTTTGGTGTAAAGTGTAAACATGTAAAAAGTGTGAAATCTTGGTGTGTACAAGAGATTGTTAAACTGTGGTTTCCTGAATTTACTTTGCTTTTAGGTAATCTCAATGCATAAATCACAGAGGAGAGGAAGCTGTGATTCACGTCCATAGGGAAAGAAGGAAATAGAAGAAGAAAAACTGGAAATAAAACTGTTTTCTTAAGGGAAAGTTGGTAAATTGAACAAAATTCAGGACCTTTTTCCTTCCAAAAGATATTACAACATTTTGCTTTCTGAGGAGCAAGTCAGTGTAGTTTGTATATTACTTACTATTGCATTTTGACGTGCTTCAGCCACTGCATTGGAAATCATATCCACTTTGCTACAGAGTTTGGAAGGACATTAGCTTACCCACTTCAGCTTCTGAGACAGTTTAATGCCATCCAGCAACTGCTCCAATGGAAACAGTGTATTTTGGGTGAAACTTGTTCTACCATGAGCTGGCAATGTACTCTTGTTCTTTTCCCATGTCTCAAATACTGAGGTTTTACACCTATTGCAGTCTTTGTCATGGGAAGGTGAACAACAGTGACTGAATAAATGTGCAAAGACTTCAGCCTTCAGCAAAGTAAGAAGGCAAATTTCACATAACAGACATCACTGCAATTGGATAGAAAAAAAAAAAAGAAACCTTCCAATTGCAAATGGCTGATATTTTAGAACACAGAGCAAAATTTATACAGAGAAAGGCCTATTTAGGAGGTTTTGTGGAAAAAGTCTGAAATCTTACAACATTCAGGCAAACTGGAAAAAGGTTTTGATTTCAAGAGATGAATTAATTTTAAAGATATTGTTTTACATTTTGAAGCTCAAATAACTAACAGCATTGTAGTTTCAAATTATATATAAAAATAAGATTTTCTTCTTTATTGGGCTTCTGTGATTAGATCAAAGGAACTTCTATTAAGTTGAATACTAGACTATTTGGTAGCAACATACTGTTATCAGCATGCAACTGCACTGTGCTGGCTACAATTTACATGTAAAGACTTAAATTTTTATGATGGGAGTTGTTTTATTTCAGTCTGGAAGCAGCAGCTAAAAGGAGAAAAAAAAGTTGCACAGATGGAGTGAAGGAGCTGCTTCACTCTTTTCATTTGCTCACTAACAATAATACCAAGGGCTGAAAAACATACTTTAGCATGAATTCAATAAGCACAACATATTTTCTTTATTGAGGGTATGTTAAATGGTGACATGATTTTGTTCTGTAAAAATATAGAGTTGGAGGATATTTTTAATCAGAGAGGCCTCTTTATTCTAGCAGCGAGGTAATGAGACTTCAATGGCTGGAAGCTGAGGCTAGTTATGTTCAGAGTAGAAATAAAAAGTGTATTTTAACACTAGTCAGTGTCAAAGTCATTAGACAGTTGCAAGTATTGCCAAAGGACGTGGTTGACTATCCAAAGTTTTACTGTTTTAAATTAGGTTTGCACGGGCTCTGGAAAGAGAAGTTATAGTTCAGCCACAAGACGTTAGTTTTGATGCAACAATTATTGGGTAAAAATTTGTATTTTGTGTCACACAGAAAACAAGGCAGGATAACGATGACAGTGGCTTTTGAACATCAAATTCTATGAACTGTTGACAGTCAGATGACTTGTATTGAAAGACTAAGATCAAAGTACTCAACCTCATGGGTACCTTAGTATTGTGCATATTAGACACAATCCAAAGGTTATCAAATTGGTATAGGAAAATGTTGGCCAACAGTTACTGTATTCATTCTGATTAGGTGTATGGAGTCTCTTAAAAATTATTTATTTGTACAAAGGTATGAGTATCATTTAGTGCCTTGTTTAAACCAGCTGTATTTTTCTAATGTGTTATCACGGGACAAAACCTTGGCTCCAATAAATTAACAGGGTCAGATTTTCACTTAAACTGTATGCTTTACATATTATAAAGCATATGTATCTGTCCTTCATACAAATGTCATTCTGAAAATATTTCTATGTTTATCAAATATCATGAAGATATGCTTTGAAAAATATGAATGCAGAAAGGAAGAATGTTGTCTTCAACACACAGCTTTGATTTACCGTCATTCTCCAGAGAACTTCACGTTACAGAATGTCACTCCAAAATATTATTTCTAAGTGCACTCCCTGTAGCTACACAAAGCACAGATCATGCCTCTTTTCCTTCTCTTTTACTGTAAACTTTGGATAAATCATTATCATTTATGTTTGATAGATTTTATCTTATTCATTAATACATGACAATTTCAAAAAATGTATGATCCAGACTTCAGTAGTTTAAATAAATGCTTTCATTCAATGTTCTCTGACAGCCTACATATATATTTGGGGATATATCTGTAGGTTGACACTTTTTTTCAAATTTTGCAGGCTGAAGTGATTATTTGTTGATTACTTGAAATATTTTGTGGTTTTCATTGATACAATATGTCACTAATTTCAAATATTTTGTTGCTTGAAAATCAGTAAAGCAAGCACATGCTTATATGTTACAATACATACACAATGGATATACATATTACGGTACATGTACAAAGCAATACATTTTTACTAGTGAATATTGCAAGTGTCAGGCTATCAAGCTGGTGAGAAGATTGAATACATCACTTTTTGGTTTAAGACACGTGTACCTCATCTAAGGAGTCAGGATGTTTAGGTTTGCTTCTGAAATGTATTTTGGTTTAGAGTTACTAGAATAGAATCATCATCAGTGGTTAACCAGAGCAAATGATGAATTATAACATAAAAACAGAAAGCAACATTATAGACCTAGGCAGCGTGTGACCTCTCTAGACCTGTAGAGCCTCTCCATGTCTTTTTTTTTTTTTCCCTGCAGGATTTTGTCTGAACAACCTACCTTTGTAATGTTGCCTTTCTTACCCCTCTGGAGGCTTCCTCACAGGACTTTTTCAGCAATTTGAGGGAAGTGACGAAGCGGGGACACATCAGAGCTGGACCACGAGTTCTTGGTGTAGGAACAGCCAAACCCCGCTGCTCCCCCTCACTAGACTGCTGGGGGGGCAGAAGCATACTGCAGAGACTGAGAGGGTTGCAGGATTAATATGAGTTTTAGATTCTCTGTAATATCCAGCACAGTTCTTCATAGCCAGAAGTCTTCCCTCATTAAAACTATACTGAGACTCCTTTGTTCTGATGCTCTCTCCTAGGCTTCTGTAATTAGCTACTTTTAGAGAAAAATAAATAGGATAAACAGGGCTTTCTTCTCACTCATTATAAACACTCCTAGGTGTAGGTAATTTTCTATTTCCAGATACATTTTTAAATGTCAGTCAAATATCAGATATGTTTCCAAGAGAGGTACACTTTGAATATAATCCTGTTTGACCTCATTTTCTTCCACGTGCTTGCACAGCACTTAAAGAGGCAAGAGCTGTGAATTCCATGTTTACTAGATGGAGAATTGAGTCATGGAAAGTTAAGTATCAAAGAATATAAGAGAAATCTTCAACAGAACAAGTAGATAAATTTCAGGTGCCTGTGGTGCCAGTCTAGTGCCTCTGTCAAAAAATTCTCAGTCAAACAGAAACAGAGGTTATGCCTGTTTCACTGATGACAGGCTGTAGTACTGAAGGAAATATTAAAGCCTTTGAATATTTTCATTTCAACATGAACTTACAGCATCTTCTAATTTACTTTAACCACAGTCTAGGTTGAGTAAAAAAGAGTAAGATGGGAAAAGAAAATGTTTGTGGTGTGCTTAATATCTCCTTATTCATACCTAGTGTTATATATATAATAATATATGCACATGATGGCTTATCTCCCTTATGACATTCATCTTCACCTGTGAGGAGAGAAATAATAAGTCACTGGTGACTATTGCACTTGACTTATCCCTCCACATCAGAGAAGATAAATGCCAATAGAGAGATCAAGCTTTTTGTATTCGTTTCTAGGGGAGAGGGAATTTATCATAGGGATATTGGAATTTATCTTGATCAGATACAGATGATTTCATCACGGTAATGAGGGAATCCTTATTGCATGCAGACAACGTCTATGTTTTGAGTGTTGTTTCATTTTTTATGTGCTGTTTAGTGTATAAAACAGACTCCTACTTTCAATTCAATGTAAGTTGGAGCTCTCAGTTCCTACTGAACTCCATGGGGGTTGAATTATTTGGTTAAAGAGAGAAAGGAGCAGAAAAAAATGAACAAATGGGAATGACAGCAAATATAATGTATGTAAAAGAAAATCAGTTGGTATACAACTGAGGCATTTGTTGTCATGCACATAAAATGCTGCATACCATTTTAAATTGTGCACTTCCCAACTCCTGCTAATTTAATACCATTTTAATACAGCTTTTATGTATTAAATTAATGTCTATTTTAGATAGAACTCAGCAGAACAGTTTTTCCAGATATTGTGTTTGAAAAATACAAGCAAAATTTCCTTTGGAGCAATTTTTTATTGGTCCATTTTATAACCTGGGTGCATTTCCTTCTCTATTTGCTTTTCACATTTAGTAACATGAGATCTTTTTTCACTAAAAACATAGGCCTTGTTTCTAGATACATTGCTATGGCTTCATTCAGTGTTCCAGAATCAGGAAGAAAATACAAGCAGCTGCATTCAGCCTCTAGAAAATGTCCTGAGGATATCCCAGAAAATGAATTTGATCAGCATTTGATCAGAGAGATAAGAGTTTCCAGTTCTTCAGAGGTTCACTCAATGGAAACTGTTTTGGGAACGAGGTCCATAAGCTTTGATTGCCGTAATTCCCTGTTTGGGCTGGAAAGGCTGAAAGACACAAAAATTACAGTGTGACTTCACTGACAGCAACCATGAGGTGAAGCAGGTTAATTAGAAGTAAATCAAAATGTTTGTTTATGTTCAGTAAATCTTATAGGAGTGCAGGAAGGCTTTTCAACAACGTAATCTTAGAGGCAGAGGAGCAGGCTGTCCCCATGTGCCGGAAGATGAGCTGGAAGGGAAGAAGGCTGTCCTGACTGAATAGAGAGCTGTGGCTGGAATTTAGGAATAAAAAGAGAATTTGTGACCTTCGGAAGGAGGGGCAGACTACTCAAGAGAAATATAAGAACTCCGTGAAGTTGTGCAGGGAGAAAATAAGAAGGGCCAAAGACCAACTAGAGGTGAGCCTACCTAAAGGTAAAAGGCAACAAGAAATGTTTCTATAAATATATTAGCAACAAGAGGAGGGATAAAGAGAATCTCCATTCCCTGATGGATGTGGGGGGAAACACAGTGGCAGAAGATATGCAAAAGTCTGAGGTACTAAATGCCTTCTTTGCCTCAGTCTTTAACATTCAGAAGAGTTGTGCTCCAGGTACCAAGCCCCCTGAACCAGAAGACAGTGACAGAGAGCAGAATGAAGCCCCACTAATCCAAGGGGAAGTGTTTAACATTTGGACACACACAAGGCTATGGGGCCAGATGGGATCCACCCAAGGATACTGAGGGAGGTGGCAGTGGTGATCACTAAGCCACTTTCCATTATCTCTCAGCAATCTTGGCTAACTGGGAAGATCCCAACGGACTGGAAGTTGGCAAACATGATGCCCATCTACAGGAAGTGCCAGAAGGATGATCCAGTGAACTACAGACCTGTCAGTCTAACCTCGGTGCTGGGCAAGGTCATGGAATGTATGATCTTGAGTAACATCACATGGCACATACAAGAAAACCATGTGATCGGGCCCAATGAACATGGGCTTATGAAAGGCAGGTCCTGTTTGACCAACCTGATCTCCTTCTACAACAAGGTGACCCACCTACCAGATGAGGGAAAGGTTTTACTTCAGTAAGGCCTTTGACACCGTATCCCACAGCATTCTCCTGGAGAAGCTGGCAGTTCATGGCCTAGATGGGTATACTCTTCGATGGATAAAGAACTGGCTGAATGGCCGGGCCCAGAGAGTTGTGATGAACAGAGCCAAATCCAGCTGGTTGTTGGTCATGAGTGGTGTTCCCCAGGGCTCAGTATTGGGGCCAGTTCTGTTTAATCTCTTTATCAATTATCTGGATGAGGGGATTGAGTGCACACTTAGTAAAGTTTGCAGATGACACTAAATTGGGTGGGAGTGTTGATCTGCTGGAGGGTAGGAAGGTCATACAGAGGGATCTGGACCAGCTGGATCATTGGGCTGAGGTCAGTTGTGTGATGTTTAACAAGGCCAAGTGCCAGGTCCTGCACTTGGGTCACAACAACCCCAGGCAGCACTACAGGCTTGGGGAAGAGTGGCTGGAAAGCTGCCTGGTGGGAAAGGATCTGGGGGTGTTGGCTGACAGCCAGCTGAATATGAGCCAGCAGTGTGCCCAGGTAGCCAAAAAGGCCAGCAGCATCCTGGCTTGTATCAGGAATAGTGTGGCCAGCAGGACTAGGGAAACAATTGTCCCCCCGTACTCAGTGTTGAGGAGGCCCCACCTTGAATCTTGTGTTTAGTCTCAGACCCTCACTACAAGAAAGACATTGAGGTGCTGGAGAGAGCTCAGAGAAGGGCAACGAAGCTGGTGAGGGGCCTGGAGCACAAGTCTTATGAGGACCAAGTGAGGGAACGGGGCTGTTTAGCCTGGAGAAAAGGAGGCTGAGGGGAGACCTTATTGCTGTCTACAACTACCTGAGAAGAGGTTGTAGCACGGAGGATGTTGGTCTCTTCACCCAAGTAGCAAGTGACAAGACAAGAGGAAATGGCCTCAAGTTGCACAAGGGGAGGTTTAGATTGAATATGAGGAAAAAATTATTCATGGAAAGGGTTGTCAGGCATTGGAACAGGGTTCCCAGGGAAGTGGTGGATTCACCATCTCTGAAGGTGTTTAAAAGTCATTTAGACAAGGTCTATAGGGGCATGGTTTAGTGCTAGAAATAGGTTATGGTTGATCCTGCAGGTCTTTTCCAAGCAAAATTATTCTATGATTCTATTCTATGATTATTCTACAGGAGTGCTGTAAAAGGAATGCAATAAAATACATTATAAAATTTTGTCTGTAGGTAGTGAATTACATTACATTTGTTAATGTTGGCTGAAGTGTTTATAAGGAAATCTTAATCTCTCAGAGAAATCTCTAGGCTCACATTTCAAACAACTTTGATTTGTGAAAGGTTCATATAGATTCTTCAGGTATCAGCATTGCCTGATGTTACAATATGGAACATTTTACGGCAACGTCTTGCTGTTTGCCACTTTGCATCATGATGCTGTATCTCAAAAATTACAGCTCCACCTAACCTCCCCACTTCTCTGTTTTATTTATGGAAAGTAAACGGACACGAAATAACTCTGGAAAGCAAAGGTTTCCAAAGACCAGGAACTTGGAAGCAATTTTTAAATTGATGTTTCATGGGCTAAATAGGTAGAACTGTGACTACTTAAAATGATATTTTAAAGAGGAAGGAATACCTTTACTTTCAGGGGCTCACTTTAATAAATTTACTCATCAACATATTCTAGAAAATATTTCCATCCTTGTTTTACACAAATAATTATAATTTTTTGTAACAATAAATCAATAAGTTCAGCATATCACAGATATCCCTTCCTGTGTTTAAGTATTTCACATAAATGTCATAAAGTTATTTTAGGGAATATGTGAATTCATCTGCATGTGTTATCTAAATAAATACTTTGTGTATACTTTTAAGTTCATATTTGTGTTGAGACTAATATACTACAACCTTGAGCACAGTGGGAGCTATGAGAATCAGGGGAGCCATCAACCAGGCTGATTAGACTGCCCACTGAGCACAAGTGATATGAAAACAAGCAAGCTTTGGCCAGCATTAAAAGCAGGAACTGCAGGAACTGCAGGCATGTTACACAAAGTAAGATGCTGTTGGCACTTGTAAAATAGCAAGATGTTGCAAAAATGGACCAATCACCCCAAAATGCAGCCCTGAGTGATCAGTGGGTCTCATGGGAATCTTGGGACACTGCTAGTGGAATTGAAAACTAAATCACAGCCTTCACTGTGCACAGTTACCGATACACATGTTTATATATAATCTGTCCACATATCTGTCAGCATTACTATTCATGACTGCTGTGGCACCTTGGTATGCTGGTGATATTTCAATGAAAAAAAGCAACTTTTTTTTTCTTGTGAAAGAATTGCATCCACATGTAAACAGATTTGCAAAAATTACATATTCAAAGCATTGCATACAATTTTAGTATCATGGACTTCTACGGGTCTCTAAATTAGGATCTGTACAACTTCTGTCAGAATTCTAAAAGACATTTATAGCTTTTTTTGTTTTAATACTATATATATACAAACTGTATTTTGCCTGCGATGCTCCTGTCATTGAAGGAAACATTATATATTTCTTAATCTGAGAAGAGAACAGGTAGAAGCTCAGATACTTCAGCTTGGGAGCAGAGGAAATTCTGCAATATTTTTTCTTTCTTAAAAGAGATTTAAAGCACTTTCTGCTATCCATGGTGGATCACTCATTTTGTGAGCATCTTGCACACTGCAGGCTGAGGTTCTCTGTATTCACAAGAGGTCTGAGGTGGCTTTATATGTGAGCCTTTCTACTAATAAGAGGCATGGACATTATGTCTGTCCTGGTTTCAGGTGGAAATAGGAGGGATTAGCAACTGAGCCACAGTAAATCTATAAATATGGGACTCCAGAGGCTCTAAAAAAACACTTTTGCTTTGTTTTGTTTAGAAACATTTTGAGTTGCTATGAGAAATGATAGACAAGTCAGTTAGTCTCTCATTAGAAAATCTCCTTCCTCTACCCATTGCTCTCTCCCCACCTAGAAGCAGATTTTAAGATTTGGTTACTAATTTCTCCTCAATGTGAAGCTACTTGGAATACCAACACTTTTTGCATACAGTCTGGTGCCAATCACTTTCTTGTGTCACTCTGGGAACATACTCAAATCACCAACATACATATTTTTGACAGAAATAATTTGTTCCCTAATTTTTGTGAAAGAAAACTTTTAAAAGTACCGAGTCAAAAGATGAAGGTGTGTGGGAAAATTATCCACAGCATTTTAAATCTCCTGCATTGAATACTACTTTCTTGTTCCTCAGTTTGTGAGGAGCATCAGTTACTCTTTGCAACCATTAAATGCTTTTCACAGCTTTCTAAAAAAGTGCTTTGATTAAGTTTGATCTTATCCCTACAATAGTCTATGGTGTTATCAAAATATGTGAAATGAAACAATTAAATCTTTGACATGAAAACTAAACTTTAAAGAGGATGTCATTCACTACTAGGAATTTTGGTATTTTGCAATACAGACTTTTTGAAATATGGAAATGTTACAATAATAAAACTGACAGTGTCCTCAACCATCAGAACTGAACTTCAGGGGGTGTTACTGGTATATCAAACCAGAAGGAGTTACAATCTCAGTGTAAACTTGCATACTTGAAGGCTGAAGGCAGTCAATAAAGGCAATTTCATAGACTGCTTGGGAAACCTATAGGACTCTTTCTGGCCTAACTCTTCATTCTGCTCACCCATAATACAGGCTGCTGTTCCTGCAGAGTTCCTCATATAAATATCAGTTTCTTAAGCCTTGAGTTGTTAACCAATATTCAAATGAAATATGTGCCACAGTAAATCACATGTCCCACCACACTTTTCAGGTGTCAGTAAAACATATGTACAGGGTACATAATGTAGGTTTGCTGGTAAAGGCTCAGCAGATATCTTCTTCCCATTTCTCAACATTACCGTGATCTCATGGTGTTTAATATAGTAAAAGTTATTTTACTTCAGTTCAACAGTGTTTGTGAACAGTCCTAACTGTGGCTTTTCATATTCTGAATGTAAACCTGTTCTGATAGATATATGTATGTTTTATGGAACCAAAATGTCAGTGGCCTTTGATCCAAGTAATAAAATCAGCTCTTATGCAGAAACAAGCAGTACTGTTAAGGCTTTAAACATCATCATAAACTATCATGAGTCACTCAGTACATCATCTTCAGGTACAAGATCTTTTGGTCCATTCTTACCAGCATCCATCGATCGAAGTTTATAGCCTCACAAATTGCTTGGCCAACACTCAGTAGTAATATTTTAGCCGTATCTACACTGCAAATAAAATCCATAGAGAAAATGTAAGGTGAATGTAGAGTGTCTGGTCTGGTTTTCTTAATTTATCAAGAAAACGGATGCACTTCCCTCTTCATGAAGGTACTGACTTCTTGGATGTAGGTGTCCTAGATGCTTTCATATCTACAGCCAAGGCTACTCTATTTAGTCTCCCTGTCTGATGGAGATCACAACTGAATCTAGACAAATGACATATTAGTTCTTCTTCTGCTTCATGAGTGTTGTACATTTTAAATTTTGCAAGTTTTGTTTTTTTTGTTTTGTTTTTTTTCCAAGCAGTGCACTGGTGTAGTACAGTGATTCATCTTAATGGCAAGAATCAAAGAAAGGCACATGAAAATGAATTTTCTGCCATCCTTGGCGAGTATAGTCTCAATTCAGCCTTGTTACACAAACAAGAAAATCGGGGAAGGGGGGAGGGATGGAAGTTGTCCTTTGTGGATAGACACATGGCTGAAAACTCGAAGTGAATTTCATGCTATAAGCATTATTATAAGGCTCCAGATTCTGAATCTAAGAAAGCACACATAAGGTCAAGGACAATGCATCAGAAGAGATGTTACTACCATGTTTATGGTCCAGATTCGAGGCTATTGGATGCTTTGGAAAGAAAAGTTACTACTGTAATTATGTGAAGGCTATCATGTCAAATATACCATACCGGAAATTGCAATATAATTTTTATTTTGCTTCATTCATCACAAGCATTTGCTTTTTCTTTCTCAAAACTTCCCCCAAATGTATATTCCTCTGTTCTTTAGTATGTTAATAAAGAATGTACATCATCCCAGCACTGTCTTGTAATACATACACCATCAATTACTTGCATACACAGAATGAGCAATACCCTTTAATAAGCTGCTGTTAAATAAAATAGCCTTTTAATTAGCTTATAAATGTGATCAACATCAGAGCACAGGGTATTTCAAACACTTCATTTCAAGTTGCTAACCCAACACCATCTCAACTTTGAGGGATAACCAAATAGCAAAAGTACTACTTGGAACATAAAGTTCTTAGGTAAAGCTTAGGACAATATTTTTGTTCTTAAAAAGTGAAGATATATAAAACACCTCTGTGCCTCAGATTTTAAAAGTAATAATTTGCTCTATTAAGACTGGTATAAGCAGACTTTTACATTAGTTTTTCCTGTGTTGTAACTAAATGTCCTGCTCTTTCTTTTAACATTATATTGCTGTTGAGTAGTACATTTTTCCTTAGATTCCCAAACGAGCTTTTCATTAGATATTTAGATCTGATAAATCAATATGAATTGGTACTGGTCTCCATGCTAAAAACAGAAAGTAGTAACACTGGGAAAGAGCAATCCATAACAGCAATGGAGACTCTGAGTCATAAAAAGAGTAAGGCAGTTCTGCAGTGAATATAATTTCTAACCTCTCCTAAAATAATAATATTTAAAAGTGTAAGTGGCTACATTGTGGTTTCTAGTGTTAATACATTGAGAATATTTATTTAAAATTGGGGAGAAGAAGATGTGTGAAAAGGTAGATTAATTTTTATTTGTGATTCATCAAAAAGATTTTGGAAGAAAGTGGAGAAAAGTTTGTGTATTTTTGGGGTTTTTTTTTTAAATCTCTTCAGAAATTATTATCTAAAACACGAAGTCAAAAGTCAGTCTTTGGAAAACTGTTTAGCACTTCCTAAATATGTTTCATTTCTGCCCTGTGGGTCAGCCTAAGTTAGAATGGTTCAGAATAGAGCTAAAGTGTCATGAAACTGTGATTACAGTTTTTATGTTCCTCCTCCACTCAGTCAGAAGGGAAAGAAAAAAATGTCCTTATGTTTAAAAAGTGCTTAAGCACCTGCTTAACATCATACACATGATTCATTAAAAGGACTGGGAAGTTTAAAGATAAAAGGCATCATCAGATCATCTAGTTTGGTCTCCTGACTAAATAATAACTTTACTGGTTAGTGACAATGAAAATGTGGTTGCAAATTTCAAAATCTCCCAAGTACCTTTCTTAACGGGATATGTAGTGAAGTTTTAATGACTGTGATATATCTTCAGAAACTTTCTGTGAATAACTGCTGACAAGCAGTAAATTTATAGTGATGACAGTTTTTAAAGGTTTCAGATTTTTATTTAGTTAAATATTATAAATAATTGGAATTTTAAACTGAATAGTATGTTTACTAGTGCTCTGTCATTTAATTTTGTATAAGTTTATAAAAATATATACATCTAATACTTTGGCTTATTATGATAAATGATTTGCAATAAAAATTTTGTAGAGTAAATACTTTTTTAATAAAATGGAATTGGAGTGAAAACAGTTTATTTAGAATAAATAATATTTATAATAGTGTATTTTGACGTTTTAATAAATATAGTTGAAAATATTTTAAGCCTAATTTGCTCTTGTTTAACAAAATGTATGATAAGTGAAATGCTAAGCTATGAGAGAGTTTAGCAATTTTTTGCCTTAAGAAATATGTTTAATAAAAAGAACAGGCAGACAAAATATTTCTCTGTTTCTTAGGGTATACAAAATGTACAAACCAAATATTTTACTATGGATCCCTATGTGCAAATAAGGCTATTTATAATGTATTTCATAAATGCTAATTTCCTTTGTAAGTCTCTCAGACTGATTAAGCACTGACTTTGGAGTGACTTATTGTATGCTTAAGTTAATTACATCCACAAATATTTGCAAAATCCAGGGAAGAGTTTCTATTTGATATTAGTAAAGACAGCAGAATCTAACCCATTGTTAACTTTACTTAGTAAAACTACATATATTTTGTCTTTGTTTTCTTTTCATTTTATTGATAGGCAATAGGTAATAAGATAAACTGTACTACCAGTATGTGCAGAAAATTAACCTTTTGATAGATAAGTCTGGAAATATCACACAAAACACTACTGTGAGTTTTGGCCATTCTATCCATGTGTCAGATAAGCTAATTCCATCACAGCAAATACAAATATGCACAAATTGTGTGCTTTAGAAACAGTAGTGACTCTTCGGTGGAATCTCTGTTTTAAAAATCACTAACACTACTTATTGTTTTTGAAGTCTGTAAATATCAACTTTGCAAATCATATCCTTAGGAAGGTCTCAGATCGTAAAGATTACAAACACCTTTGCATTAACTTTGAAAGGTCAGTGCATGGAGGTACCTTATGTTAACAAAAGCGCCTGTCACTCGAATATTGTCCAATTTTTTGAAAGTTATTCTCCAAAGCAGGAAAAGTGTCATTTTTTAGTTTTATTTTCTCTCTTTTTTATTTTTTTCTTTTTTTTTTTCCTGTTTTTGAGTTATGTTGTGTTTCAGGAAAGTTTGGGGTTTTTTTTGCTGTGTGTTTTTGTGTGTGTCTGTGTGTGTGTGTGTATGTTTTATTAATTATTTTTAATCTTTTTGTCTTTCCCTCTGTTTTATTAATATTTTATATTAAAAAATTCTTGACTCAGTATTTAGCTATAATACCATTTAAAGGTAAACTTCACCACACAGATTAATTTAATTCCTGATCATATAAACATAGCTTATGAATAAAAAGAGCCAAGTCTAAACTTTTGCCAGTACTACAAGACCAGACATTGACTGGGACATGAGTAGTATGTGTGTGTTACATCAAGCAACAGTGAAGTTTGTGATCGATGATCACTGGACTCTTTAGGAGTTATCACTGTATTGGAAATGATAGCACAGCATTTGAGAGATAAAAGGATAATCACCATACCAAAAAAAAAGAAAAGAAAAAAAAATGCAAACAGTCACAAATAACCTTAAACTTAACAAAAAATAAATCTGTTCTTGGGTTGTAAACAAGAAAAGAGATTGTTTCTTGATTTCAGCCTCTGGAAATAAAGCAGAGGTAAGCTATCTTTTTGCCAAAATGGGTATCTAATCTTTTGTCATTGACTGTTGAAGAGTCAGGCCACCTCCAAGCCCTGTCCATATTCATTCTTAATTCTTGATCTAGAATGGCTAAAGACAGCGTTTGAGAAAAGTTGTAATTTTAAGTGGGTAGGTAATAGCCACAAAATTACACATCATGATCCAAATATTTTTCAGAACTTGCCAGGTACGAAAGCTAAAAAATACTTACTCCCAGCTCTCGGTCTTTGCATTTCTCCCTCCCTTCTCAAAAAATACCAGAGCTGGTATGTTCTTGTTTCTCTGTGATACCATCTGCAGCGGACCTCACTTATACAGGGATGCAGGGTGGTCTAAACAGCCACTACTCAAATGCCTTCCTTTCCTGAAATAGGTGGTACTGTAGTATTTAATCTTAATTTTTACAGTTCCTGCAAAGGAAGATTTCATGTGGAGTGGTAAGTTAGGAACCTGTTCAGTTTCTATCCTTTTCTTGATTTCAGGCTACAGAAAAAGGGAAGAAGCTGACAACATGAATTGAACCAACTCTTTCATGTCTTTCATGCTATTGCCGGCAGGTCTTTGAGTCCATTGTCATGATGCAGCAAGAGCAATAAAATCATCAAAAAATTACAGTAGTTTTCATGCCCTTTCATACAACAGTAATACAACTAGGGCTTAAAAGTTGAAAATATCCCCAAGAAGCTGACCATGTTGCTGGTCACTCTTTGTCCCCCAAGTTGGACTTGTGTTTAGGGAATCCTCGAAAACAGATAGCAAAGATGTGGGATGGAACATGTATGCAGCTGTGGTGCAGCAAAACCCCATATAACCACTTGCCCCCCAGCAGGACATGGGAGAGAATAGGAAGAGCTAAAGCAAGAAAACTCATGGATCGGGATAAAGGTGACTTCATAAGCAAAAGAAAACAGAGGGGAGAAAAAATATACAAAGGCAATCACTTGCCACCTCCCACAAGCAGAATGATATTCAGTCAGACCCCATGTAATTGCTACCTCCCCAAATGTCCCTTCACTCAATTTTTATTGGTGAACATGACATTACATGGCATAGAATATCTTTGGTCAATCTGAGCCTTCTGTCCACGTTGTGTCCCCTCCCAGCTTCTTGCCCACCCCTGGCCTATTCACTGCTGGGAGCAGGGTGGGAAAAAGGAAAAGTATCGACTGTGAAGGTTCTTCTCGGTGATATCCAAACACTGGTGTGTTATCTACACTGCTTTAGTCACAAATCCAGAACACAGGCGCATATGAGCTACTCTGAAGAAAATTAACTCCATCCAAGACAGACTTAATCCAACAGTTCACAGCAAATATTTAGAAAGTAGATGGACAAGGTTGGTAACAAAGTGGTTAAAAAGAAAGAAAAAAGCACATAACCTAATACATTTTATGTATGAGTACTGACATATTTAGATGGGGAAATAAAGAAGGTATTTATAGGTCACAGTACAAGAAGGATAATACGATCTTCTTCACCTATTTAAGTGAATAAATTAATACAGAGAGAAATAAAGAAGCTTTATAAGTTGATTCAACAGCCTAAGAAGGAGGTCCAAAGAGAATTACTCTGTAGAGTGAAAAATGAAGGCAATTTCATAAATTTTCTAGTATTAATACCATGCAAAAAAAAAAAAAAGATGGCACTAACAAGCATCTGAAAAATATTCCTTAGGCCTGATAAAACTTAAAACCTTTCTTGATATGCTCTTAGAGTAATACATCAGTATGTTATCCCTTACAATAAACTGTATTTGCAGCACAGATTTTTATATTACATTTGCTATTAGAAAATCACAAGAAAGAGTTAGAAAATATCACTCTTCTAAAATCAGATCAAACTTTGTTTTGCTGAAAAGAAGTAAATGGCAGACTGCTCAGTTTTGACGAGCAATTAGATTATGCCTTTTCAGTTGTAGTCTTTGTTATTGAACTAATCCTACCCTAATGGTTGCAACCTTAATTTTACATATTGCTGCTAAGCAGCTTTTGTTCTCTGGAGCTGATCAAGCATTTTCGAATGAAGTTGTTTTCATCTGTACAGAATATGCTGATTTCTTGAAGCTAGAACAACTCATGCTAGTATGAAGGGGTTTATGGCATTATTTTAACAGGGATATCTTTGGCACAGGATAGAAGCTGAGGCATGCAGGAAGGCCAAATGGAAGCAGAAACTCAGTTTCCAGAATTTCCCAGAATATCTAAGAGCACAGGGGTCAGGGCTGTATTGAGATAAAGTCTCTGATTCAGCACAGAATGTGCATGCCCATTATGCCAGGTGAACATGCTATGCACTGGGCTCTTCCAAAGCAGGTGTTTGCACCATCTTCTCCAGAATCCTTCCAACAACTAAATGTTCTTTCCAGATACCTGCAGGAACTATAGTCAGTACTATGGCAGCCACCAATCCTGTACAAAACTTGGAATAAGACTTGAAGTTACTAAGTGTTGTCACATAACTTAGATTCAAGCATTAAGCTCAGGAGGCAGTTGCCCTGTCTGCCCTATAGTGAAAACCCATAAGGAACCCAGGGAGAATAAAGGACTAACCTTGGTAATGGTGTCAGTGTATCACCTTCAAGTTTCAGGATGAAGCTGCTATTGGACTCTTGCTTATCATGAGCTAGAGCTTTCTTCATCAGGCCTGTTTGGTTTCTAAAACCTCCTTTCCCAAAATATTCCTTGATGTTGCCCACTGTCAGCTGCTACACCCAGTGATGTCCCCACATTGTGCTGTAGCCCCTGTACTTAATGCCCTGGTACCTGGTCCACACTGCAAAGGTGTCTCCTCTGAAAAACCATTCTCTCTTCCACACCTGCAGCTCTGCAGTTGGTGATTTCGCTCTGTGAAACCATCCCTCATGCAGAAAGGGTGAAAATAACTGCTGTTTTAAAATTTAACAAAGACAGTTTAAAAGCTTGATAATTATTCTGCCTCTCAACTTTTCTTATTCCACCCTATCTCATTGTAGCTTTTTGTTTTGCTACAGAAATTAATTTGTACAGTGGAGAAGTAAAAAAAAAATTAAAAAAAATGTTTTCACTTAAAATTTGTTTGCTGTGGCATTTTCTTCTTCTAAAAGAGTTATATTGAAAAGAAAACATTTAGTTTAAAAAAAAAATGAAGAACTTGAATTGTGATTTTGGAAGCAAACCAAACAAGATATAGGAAGAGACTTCTCAGGTTGTATGAGCTCACTCTGTTCCTATCCCACTCAAAGACTTGCTAAACTTTTGACACTACACATCCGTACACCTCAGCCTCATCTTTTCTCCAAACTATCTGTTCTCATAGATTTCCTCAGGCTGGGTCAATGGGCCAAGGCCAATTGGCTGAGATTCAACATGCCAAGTGCTGGGTCCTGCACTTGGGTCCCAACAACCCCAGGCAGTGCTCCAGGCTCAGGGAAGAGTGGCTGGAAAGCTGCCTGGTGGGAAAGGATCTGGGGGTGTTGGCTGACAGCCAGCTGAATATGAGCCAGCAGTGTGCCCAGGTGGCCAAGAAGGCCAACAGCATCCTGGCTTTTATTAGGAATAGTGTGGTCAGCAGGACTAGGGAAGTGATCATCCCCCTGTACTCAGCACTGAGGAGGCCCCACCTTGAATCCTGTGTTCAGTTTTGGGCCCCTCACTAGAAGAAAAACATTGAGGTGCTGGAGAAAGTTCAAAGAAGGGCTACAAAGCTGGTGAAGGGTCTAGAGAGCAAGCGTTATGAGGAGTGGTTGAGGGAACTGGGACAGATTAGCCTGGAGAAAAGGAGGCTGAGGGGAGACCTTATTGCTGTCTACAACTATCTGAGAGGAGGTTGTAGCATGGAGGTTGTTGGTGTCTTCTCCCAAGTAGAAAGAGATAAGAGCAAATGGCCTCAAGTTTCACAAGGGGAGGTTAAGATTGGATATCAGGAAAAAATTCTTCACCAAAAGGGTTGTCAAGCATTGGAACAGGCTGCCCAGTGAAGTGGTTGAGTCACCATCCCTGGAGGTGTTTAAAAGACGCATAGATGTGATGCTTAAGGACATGGTTTTGTGCTAGACTCGATGGTGCTAGATTAACATTTAGACTCACATCTTTTCCAGTCCAAATGATTCTATGATTCTTTCTTTCTACCTGCAGAGAAGATGACACAGATTTCTCACACTCCACCAGAATTAACAGGCTGCACATACAGAATTGAGTCAGCACAACTTTCTCACTATTTTAATGCAGATTCCTACACTTGCTAATAGCTTGGGTCAACAGATGAGCCTTGCATTCCTATGAAGGGGCATAGATCGTATTATCCTGATACAAATGTCAAATAAATTACCTAGCTGTTAGTTCCTTGGCCATACTGTTCAGGGAAATAAATAAGGCAGTGACCTAAGCTATTGTTTATGAGTCAGATCTTCATCATGTAGTAGATATTATTGTACATGAGAAATAACAGCACAAGCAGAATGATCCCAAAATTTCGCTGTGTGGTTGCACTTACCACATGGTATATTAAAATATAATGAAAATATATTACGTTACGTGATATAAAATAATGTCAAATAGAGGAAAATGCAAGCAGGCTCCTGACTGAATAAATCAGGGAGAATACGCAAGGCAATAAATTCCAGTCAGTTTCCTCGCTGTGTGGGCAAAAGGGGATTAAACAAGGCAGTGGCTTAAATTTATAGTAGCTCTTATTTATGAGTCAGGCCTCAATCATGTATCAGAGACACCAGGCCTGTAATAATGGCACAAGCAAAACAGAAACGATTCTCAGAGGGCAGATCCCTTTAGGACATGGAAGTGTGTTACTGCACAATGTAGAAACAGAAAATGAAGGCAAAGAGGGAGACTGGAACAACATTCTCACCATATTTCCCTGCTATAGAGGACAATGACCCCAAGATTTTCCCCTTCTGTTGCCTGGCTTCCTTCCCTCCACCTTTGCCCGCTCCTCCCCTCCCTTATTGCCATGCTTTTATTTTATTCATATAGTGTGAATCAGGAAAATAACAGAAGGGCTTTCTGCCGAGTCCAGAGTATGTGGGGAGCTGGAGGGAGTAGCTCCTTTTGTCAGCTGTCTCACCAGAACAGCTCTCTTTCTCCCTATCTTGTACATACTTGTGACAATCTTATATAATTGGGCAAAGTATCTGAAAAAAGCCTGTCATTTGCTTGTAAAACACAGGGATACACATGTAAAGCAGCAATGCCTCATGAAAGAACTGAGATGATAGTATCTACCAAATTAAACATGAGTTGCTTTGTGATCTGAGATGAAAAATCCCCTACACTTTTTGGCGGTGTATGCAGAGTCATCATATCGGATTGGCAACACATGACTCGTTGCGAGCCACCGAGTGAGCTCCAGCCACTTTGGTACAAGGGAGATGTCAAAACAAACTGGTGGGAATTTGAAGCGGAACACTCCTTTCCCCTCTCCTCCCTTCACGCCTACCCGCCTCTGAACATCTGACGAGGCTGAAAGAGCTGCTACATCCGGAGCCTTTTAAATATAGAACTTGTGAATGGTTTGTACTGATTCATATATGCATCACTGACACGGTGCTGGCAGTAGCACAGCAATGAGTGCAGCATAAAACCTATGTGAAACAGAAGAGGATATAACTTTTTGTTTATGACAGTCAGACTTTGGTTCAGTAGATACTGCTTGGTTAAACCAAATTTATATGTTGGACATACAGCCGTATTATTTTAGGAGTGTTTTGGTCAAAGAGGTTTTGCCAAAGGAAGAAGCAGTTTGTCAAGAGTGGCACATCCTGCTGGTGGGTACCAGTTTCACACAAATTTGTTCATGAAAGATTTCTCGGGTGCAGGCTACAAAGTCCAGTCAGACAAGCAGAAGGTCTTAGAGTAGCTCATAGTCTGATGGTTCAGCTGACTTGGGATGTAAGAGAGGCCACATCAAGTCCTCTGTCTCAGGGCTCACTCTGGAGGCTAGTATTCAATCTTCCACATTACAGACGAGTGCTCTGACTACCTTTTTTTTTTTTTTTTTCATGTTGGAGATCTGCTCTGCAAAAACACAAGATGGAATCTCTAGCCAAACAGCTTTTGATTATTTACTGGGAGGTAGGAGACACAAGTTTGAATTTTTGGGACAATAAATGTTAATTTATGCAGAAGTTTGTGGTTCCTCTTGAAAGAGAGCCATCCCAAAATAGCAAAACACAGTGGCTGAGGCACACATGAAAGAGCAAAAGAGAAGATGAAGTGAGGTGAAGTGAATTTTCTTTCCCGTACCACACATGAGAACTTGAACTCTTTGGGTGCATTTCTTATATTAATCTTCCTTCTTGTTAATGCTTTAAAAGGTCTTAGTTTTCATCTCAAATGAAAAGGAAACCTTACAAAATCCCAGTATTCTTGCATAAGGGAAAAGGACTAAGGGAACCTGCTACCAGTCTGCGTGATAGAAGTATTAGAAGTATCAACAAATACTGCCTCAAGAAGAGGAATAGCAGTAGGTGGAAATGGTGTGACCACAGTTAACTGTCAAGAAAAGCATATACTGTTTAGGTTACTGAGGCATTGAAATCTCTTTACAATTAAGTTGTACAGGCTGGACAGAGGGATGGGAGTTAAAGCTGAGGAGAACAGGACTGTACTGGTGGAAGGCTGGCAAAATGCATCACACTTAGTTTCCTTAATTCCTTTTGTTTTGTTTAAGAGCCCACATCACTAGCAACGTATAAGCATTCTATCTTAATTCCTGGAGTAAAAATATTTTTTAAACATAATCTCAAGCTGGGTTTAAATTGAAAGAAGCAAAAAAATATTTTACATTCTTTAGCATTCCATAGGGATAGAAAAGCATCATGGCCAGGTTTTTCTCGGATTATGTGTTATTTTCTAGTGCTGTTACATATTTTACAAGACGCAATATTGATTTAATGCAGTAGTTGGTTCTCTTGTTGTGCCTTCCAGGCACTATTCATTAAAAAACAAAAAACAAAAAAGACCCTAAACCCTCACACTTAGCAACAATACTATCTACCATACTGCCTTGTTTGTGTCATTAGAGACTGTGGCTTTTATGCCACTAATACAAGTCAGGTGCAAGCTGAGACAAATAATACTCAAAAATCTGCAAAATGCACCTCTCAAGTCTGTTCAGTTTTTGAGTCATTCCATTAGTTATTTGGGATTTATTAGTAAATACTGAAAATCTGATAGAATTGCTTATATTTGTGAATATTATGCTTCTCTGGATGCTTATCATTATGTGATCTGTTTTTCTGTTCATTCCTAGTGGTTTTGGGATCATGTTCTTCATGATTATGCCTCCTCTGATGTGGATCTTCTGAAATCCAATTTCCCTTTTTTTTATCTGTAAGGCAACTCTGTTGCCTGCAAGTAGCTTGTTTTGTGCCCTTGTGAACTAAGATCTCCTTCGCAACCCTCTCAAATAGCTCAAAGCTTACACGAGCAAAAGTAAATATATTTTTCTTACTCTTTAACTGTATTTATTTTACGTTGTCTGCTACACTGCCTGCAGCACTGCTAGTGTTCCCAGAGCTCATGAACCTATTTACTTTCCATCCACTGCTTGTTGCAGAAAGCTTTGTTCCTGTCTAATACAGGGGGGAAAAATGTTCACAGCTTTCCGGGTCTTATCATAGCAGTTGCAAGCAAACAAGAAATATAACCAGGCTCAGGAGATCTAGGTCTGAGGGTAGAAGAAGGTGATTCCTAAGGTAATTTTAACTTTCAGGATCGAACACTTGGACAAGACTTTGCCAGGACCTGTTGAGGCAGCTGAGAGATGTCGGAAAAGATAAGTCTGTTTACACCTTCTTTTAAAGGAGCCCATCTTGTCCCATTCATGTTGTGGACTGCTTAGCTTTAAAATGCCAAAAGCCAGTGGGATGGGAAAGTCTCAAAAGCTGTGATTAGGAGACAAATCTCAACTAGCACACCACAATTTGCAGACTGATTATGGGAATTTCTCAGGATTGGTTTGTTGTTGTTGTGGTTTGGTGGGGGATTTTTAAGTTGGAAAATGAATAAGGGTCTTTGCAGAGAGGAAAACTAGAAGAAAGAAAATTTGATTTAAATTCTTTAATTGAGAGGATTTCTATTAAGAAAAAGTTGCATGATGCTAAGAATGTGAGATGCCCATTGTAATCTCTTGGGCTGTATATAATACATGAATTTTACTGTGTTTAATCTCAGAAATTCAATGAAGATACTAATATGAACTTCTGAAGTGGCCAGGGAAACCCAGGAGCAGTCTTTCCTGAGGAAAAGGGGTAACTAAGGAGACATTCTGAAGTCTGTGGGCAATCTTTGTGAGTTTCATCTGTCACAAATGTTGCGTGTCTGATAACATCTTCTGTCACTTTTTATTTCATTTGTTTACAAACCGTATTTTTTCTTCCCTCAGAAATACATCCAGGGAATATCCTTCCAAGTGTTCTATCAAGCAGTTGACCTTGAAAATAGAATAACTTGCAAATGAATAGAGGAAAAAATAAGACAATAAACCATTTTAAAAATATTATTTTTTCCCCCTCTTTTCTTACACATTCTAGCCATGATGTCAATATTGTGAGTGAGCAACTGAAAAGGTCTATTCCTACATTTGCAAGAACAGCGTTGATCAATGCAATGAGTTTTATAAGGTTTTTTTCTAGTGAAAAAAGCACTGTGTACCTAAAGAAAAAAATAAGTGTTTTTCTCCTTTCTTTATTCTGTTTGCTAAATGGAGACAGGAAGTTACCTTGAGGACAGGACTTTTCTTCTATGTTTCTAAGACTACAGCTTCACAGGGACAGTAGAAGTTTGTAACTAAGGCATTGACATTACTTTAATACATACAAATAATAACCCTTACCTCCCTGGTTTAAAGGCCACACTTTCTTGAAGTACTACCAAAAATACCTTCTGGCCAACTTATGTAGGATATTCTTCTCACCACTTTTCTCCATCAAAGAAATTATAGCAACAATAGCAGAGGATTTGCAAATGAAATAAGCACCTCCTGCTTTCCTGTGGTAGTTTCATACCTTCTAGTTTTATTTGGAAGTTCAAAGGGCTTGGACTATCCCAGCCCCAAATTCAGAGTCTTTTGGCATGACTGCAACTAACTTGCATTCTCTGCAGCAGCACAAGGGCAACATCAGCTGAGAGCACTTCCCTCTCCTGCGGCTGCTGGCGTGATGGGCTAATCTAGTAGCTAGGCAACAGGGAGGAGAGGAGCTTGGGACCAAGGAGAGAAGTTTTCAGCAAGGAAAGCTGCCTGGTTGCCTGGCTGTGTGAGGGAAGTCTACATGTTTCCTTACAGAACAGACTCCCTGCATGATAACATGGTGTAGTAAATCTTGATTGCAAATGCTGTTTGAATGGGGTCAAGGTTTGCCGAGGGTAGTATACCCACATCTAAAATTAACTCGGCAGTCTTCCCCAAGTGTCCCACATTCTCATTCTACTAGACACATTTTGACAGTCCATGCTCAGTGTTAACTAATTTTATGCAAAGCAGTAAATCTGGAGAAAGATATTCCATTGCACAGAGTTGCTAATCTATGTAGAATTCAACAGACAATCCTGTAGTTGTTGCAACGGTGATCTGAGCCAATGAAACTTTTTGCCCTGTCTATATTAGATCATTTTTATTTCAGAGGATGAAGAGTGTTTTAAAAAGAATAGCTTTCTCTTACATATTTTTTTCTGTACTAACCAATGAAGAAGTATGCAGAAGCTGGTCTAAATTTCCTTTGTTTATATGCAGCACGTACATATTTATGTTTGCTTCATGTTTGGGGTTTTTTTTTCAATTAAATGTCTCCCTTTTCCCCTCACTAACTCCTTTCATCACAGTGTATCCTAAGTGAAAGGCAAACTCAATTAATCATCACCAGCTTGTATCTGTGGCATCTGTCTTCCTAATATCTAAGCATTATTTAAGTTTCTGTTGAACTTTGTGTTCAAATTTACCCATCCTTGCTAGAAAGAGGCATGAGGCGATTTCAAGAGCAATTTACAAGGAGCTTTTTTCTTCCTCTGTATGAAAGCAGCAATTCCTCTGATTCACAGGTTGACAGGAGCACATCACTCTGGTGCTCAGATCAGTGCATGAGCTGCCCATCGAATAGCAGATCAAGTTTAAAGTCCTAAGGGCAAATTCTGCTGTCAGTTACACAGGTGAACATGGAACGATAAGAGCAGAATTTGGCCCCTAGTCTTGATCTTCAAGTCTCTCAGTGGGAAATTTGATTACTGTGTTTAAGACAAAGTGTAAGAATGCTTTGTAAAGAGCCTGATACAAACATTTTGTGAGACACAAGTCTCTTTTACCGGTTACCTTTTGATAGCATTTGGGAAGTTCTTGAATTACAGCAGCTCTTAGCCTGCACGTTGTACTATTGTATGAATTTCAAGAAGAATTTTTCCTTGAGCCCTGATATGCAGGACAGCAAATGTAGCATTGATGAAATCTTCATTGCCATATTTTGATGAAACCATTCAGTATGAAAATTGAAGTTGTGAATAAACACCGAGTCTCTAAAATAATGTGTAGTTAATTTTTTCCCTCCCTCTTCCTTCTTCTTTCACCAGACCTGTCAAACGGTATCCTGGGATTCTTTAGTACTTGAAACGGGATTTCAGAATCCCTTCATAATATGCACTTGTAGGTCCTTCTGACAGAAGCTGGATAATGCCACAAATCTGGGAACTTTGTTTTGTGTAATTTAAAATTTTCTTAAAGGGTTTTCTCTGGGGTTCAGTTTAGTCTTATCTAAGTGCTTGGGTGATCATCAGGTGCTTCCTCCCAGGATGCGACTTCGCTTGTAGGAGCAGCTCTCTGACCTACCAAGTGAGCAAGAAGACAACCCACAAGGAGAAAGTGCTCAGAGCTTTTACTGCAGTGCTTTTTCTTTTTTTCTTTTTTCTTTTTTTTTTTTTTCTGACCATATGAAGGCCAGACCTTTCTTCATGATTTTCCCAAGGGCCTCAGGAAAATAAGCCAACACTTCTTTCTGATTCCAATGTCTCACACCGTGGTCATGAGGAACTGGGGCCTCTGAAGTTTTTGCAGAGATGTTTTCCTTATGGCTAGAAGACTGGCACTGGATTCAGGTTCTTCCACAGAGGACACCTAAACTCCACGGACCCCTTTGTTTCCTTGCCCCACCTCTTCACAGCTTTGGTCAAACGATAGATCAGAGCAACAACGTCCACCAGATGGCAGCATGCCATATCGAAAATCAGTCACTTAAATCAACATTTAGGCATCTAATTTTTATTTTTTTTTCTTTTTTTGATTTTTCCAAGGTGCGCCATTAAATCTAATAAAAACTCATGGTCTCAGAAATTCAGGTGATGCACTTCAGGCACATCAGCTGCTGCCAGCCCCCAGAAAAGCCTGTGGGTGAGAGGACAATGCATTTACAGGCTGCAAACCCTTACCAGCCCACTTCTGGGATGGCAGAGAAAAGAAAAGACACAATGATGCAACTGTCCCTACTTAAGGCCTTCAAGGGATATATATGTCTGTTCTCTGGGGTTACTGCTTGGCACATACTTGGATATCACAGCTGTGAGAACCGTATGGGCTGCTGCAGACAGACCAGAAATGCCACTGAGGCCTCCCCGCCAGGGACCCGGTGACTTGAGTGGCAAGCAGGCACAACAGCACATCACTGTGGCTCCTGCTGGCCTGGAGGAGCTGTTTGGGCACTAGTGTGCTGTTGCCAGAGGTCTACGGGAAGGAAAGCTCCAAACTTCTTCTACTGCAGAGAGGCAGAAAAGAGAGGAAGGGCAAGAGGAGACACTTTGCATTCAGACGTGCATGCGTGTGTGTGCAAGACAGGGAAGCCCACCTCCCACTAAAATCTGCCATTAGCAATGTTAAGAAAGCTACCACAATAGTTGTGTAGGCTTTGATGTGGCAATGTTGTTTGCAATACCACCACATCATAGATATGTAAAGCCATGAAAGTGGTCATTTTTGTCATGAGCATTGATTCATAGCTGCATAACTAATCATGACAACTTTATTAATTGCTTATTACCAAGGGTTTTCTCTTTTATTAGAGAACAAGTGACTTCCTTCCCTTGTAGTGGTGTATATTTCTCTGTGTGATAGAGATTAATGCGTGAAGCTTTGCAGGAAACTGCCTCATTGATTTTGTTGCCTTTGTATTTGTCTTCCTTAGGTGACTTCCAGTCACATAGATAGAGGGGACACAAAGAATTTCACTGGGACATCAAATACTGTGCTTACGGCAACTCCAGTTTTGGGCTTCATTTGGAAACCCTGCAAGCAGTAGGTCCATTTTTCTCTGTGGTATTTTTTCCTTCAGTTTTATCGACTTATTAGAAAACGTGTTGTTAATTCAGATCTAACAGTATGTAATGGCCAGTTATTTCAACCTGTATTGGTTTTGCATAATGTATAATTACCATAATGTACTCAAGAACACCTTATACAGTTTTTTGCAAATCATATGCATATATCTAATTGCATGTACTTTTGCCTGAGACTTTATATGTTTTACTTTTATATATGTCTCTGTGTGTACGTATGTATTTTAACAGCATTTTGACATACTCTAGAAAATTGAAAATTTCTGTTGTTAGTGTTTAACCTTATGACTCTGCCATGTGTTGAATGAACAATTATTATAGGACCATTTCACCCTGCACATTAGTAGCATATATTGCATTCACTGAACCTAAGAAACTTGTCTTTAAATCTGAAAACCTTCAGTAAGGAAAAGTCTTGTATTAGTACTTCCGAAAGCCTATAGCTTGGGGATAGTGTACATGAAAGAATGCAAGAGAGCTGATGGGGTACTTTTAAAAAATGTCCTGACAGAGTCAAGGTGATGGCCATTTTTAGCTGCCCTGCTATCCATCACCTCTTTCAGCCAGGCATACTCCATCATATGCAACAGCCTCATGAATTTATGCATCAAGCTGTGCAGCCAGTCGTGCCGAGGGCTCTGGTGACAAGTGAAATTGCTGTGCGCCTCATTTAGCTGTTTATTGCGCCTGAGTACGTGTTGCAGCTGTCATCTTACGATGGGATGATAGTGCTCGTTAATAGACAAGACAGGCAAATAATGATGGAGACTATAGCAAGAGATGCTCATCTGCCAATAGGCTCTCAGCAATATCACAAACATTCACAAAGTTTTCAATCAAAAACAACACTGCAAGAAAATACTGAGGCCAGCATCTGTTTCTTATGTGACGAGCAGTACAGATTAAACTTCCGAGAAGCTGCAGTCCAGTCCACCACGTAGCTTAACTTCTTAACACTACCTTTTTCCCTTCCTTCCTTCCTTCCTTCCTTCCTTCCTTCCTTCCTTCCTTCCTTCCTTCCTTCCTTCCTTCCTCCCTTCCTTCCTTCCTTCCTTCCTTCCTTCCTTCCTTCCTTCCTTCCTTCCTTCCTTCCTTCCTTCCTTCCTTCCTTTCTCTTTCTTTCTTTCTTTCTTTCTTTCTTTCTTTCTTTCTTTCTTTCTTTCTCTCTCTCTTTCTCTCTTTCTCTCTTTCTCTCTTTCTCTCTTTCTCTCTTTCTCTCTTTCTCTCTTTCTCTCTTTCTCTCTTTCTTTCTCTTTCTTTCTCTCTTTCTTTCTCTCTTTCTCTCTTTCTCTCTTTCTCTCTTTCTCTCTCTCTTTCTCTCTTTCTCTCTTTCTTCATTTTGAAAAGAATTATTAGCACATGGCAAAATATCCCAGTGTGTTCTTTCCGTTTTTCTGGTCCTTTACACAACTCTGTCTGCTGTAACTAGAGTTTCTCTTCCTTGTTCGAGCAGTATGGCTGCAGGGTACCAGGAACCTGCAGCCATCTTTTCAAGATCTGGCAAAAGTTTTGCTCAATAAATTTCAGTTGTCTAGTTGTGCTGCTGTCCATTAGCCTGCTTGTATATATCCTCTGGGGAAAAAAGCAAACAAACTAACAAACAAAACAAAACAAAGAAACAAAAAAACACCTCTATTTTAGTGGCATGCAGAATAGTTTCAATAGAAAAACAAAACAAAACAAACAAACCTGTGAAGCCCACATTTCTTTTTGTGAAATAGCAGATATGATGAATGCAAATTCATCTTTATAAAACTCTCTCAGAAAAGATTGTGTCATATTCTGCCTTTGCCCTCCATGTTAAAATTCGTGGTGCCATATTCTGCATTTCTTGCCTATGTTAAAATTTGTGAGGTGCTGCAATTTGAAACATTTTCTTTTCTGTGGTTTGCAAAATTCTTTGCTTAGAGTCATAGCTTAATAGACAGTATTGTGAATTTTTTAAAATATTTACAAGGAAATAAATTTTGTTTCCCAATTAAATCTTTCAGTTAGAATGGGAGGTAAAAGTTTAATGTGTTTTCTGTAACTAGAGGAAGTATTTGTGTATGTTAGATGAAGAAACTTTGTGTAAATCCTCTTGGAATTTTCTGTGAAAGGTACTTTTAAACAGTTTCTATGCGTACTTGCTAGACACTTCACTGAATATTAAGTCAAAGCTAACACCTAAAATAATACCATGTTAAATAATACAAAACTCTCTCATGCTTGCACACAAACACACAAAAACACACAAAAGGTATGACTGCAATAAAATGCATTTTGTTTAATAGGCAATAACACTACAAAGCAGTTCTGCAGGAATACAATACTACAGAAAAAATCAAAGTGAATGCATAGTAGTTATTCATGTAATAAGTATTTTCTGCATGTAACTGACATGTTTCCCCAGATTATTATTGCATAATAAAATTTTTAAAAAGGAAGAAAAAAACCTGGAAAAGCAACCACAGTTTGTAATGTAATTTATGTGTCCATTCAGTTGCTATCACTGTAATACTGAGTAGGCAAAAATGAATCTACGGGAGTTTTATGACACTTTGAAACCCTGTGTGTCACAGGATGATCTAAAACTGCCATGCAAAGAGATAAACATTATCCTTATTTTACAGATGAATATACTGAGGAAAGAAAATATCCTGTTCCAAATCAATATTAAATCAAATACACATGCTATATGACTTGCTCTTGTAAAAATCTAAAGAAGATGAGGAATCTATTGTGCAAGGACTACAAAGCCAACCTCAGACAAGCAAGTTTAGGGTAGGTTTCCTCTAAGTGAGTATTAGCCACCTGACATCCCCCGAACAGCTGTACAATCTCTGCAAATTGCCTGGAGTTTCTCTGTAAAGACCAAATAAAAAAGACTAAAGCCAAAGCCCTGCGTGTCCTGCTCTGATGGGAGTGTAAGTGAAGAGGCCCTCTTGCAGCCTCTGTTCCTCTCCTCTGGCTCCTGACAAGTGCTTTAATTTTAGAGAAACTTGGGGTTTTTTTTGAATACTAAAGTAAAATTGGATACCCCCACCTTACATTCTAACTAACATATCTCTATTTACTAATGAAAATCTGAGACATGGAGCAATGATGTGATCTGGCAGAGATTACACAAAAAGTCTGCGTAAAACCTGGCTGTTTCCCACTGGTGCCTTCATTTCGGTGAATAAACTCCACAGCATCTTTCAGAGGCTGATCCCTTGCTGTGAGATGAATCAGTCATTTTCTTCCTTCATGAGGGAACATTAAAATAAATATCAAAAAGCTGTAACACTGACTGTACACTAACCAACGAGTGGGGTTTTTTTGTATGAAAATAAGGTATCATGAGGGAAAAAAAATCACATGTAATCCTGTGGCTGTGGTGCCTGTGTGTATGTGGGAAGAGTTAAGCTTGAGCAGGCAGCCTTGATGTAGAGAAACTCTTGTCATTTGAACTCTTCACTTCATGGTTCTGAATTCTTACACATAGTTTCTTTGTGACTATATACTTGCATATAGGTAAATAAACATACATATAAATATACATATAAGTAAATAAAACGTGTATTTCCACGTATGAGTTTATGTGTCTGTTTGTTATGATGAGAGACTGACTTTGAGGCAGCATTTAAATGAGGTAGTCAACAAAGGAAGAGATTTTGTAACCAAATGAGAACATGTTTTTGTGACATGTCTTTCCTGTCTGCAAAATGTATTTTCTCTGGTTAAAGAGGTGTCAGTATTTTTTTGAAGAAGATATTTTTGTTGAAAAAATGTTTGACTGTTTTTCCAAAGCAAACATGTAGTGGGAAATTTTGGCTTAAAGAAAAACAGGCCATTATCCCAATGGAATTTAGAAAATATAATGCCAGTGCAACATTTTCTTCTCTTTTTCCCTGTTTTCTCTTTCCCTGTTTCTTTTTTACATTCACCTATTTATATAGCAATAAACTTGATTTAAGATATAAAAAGGAGAGATAGGGGAAGGAAGGAAGGAAGGAAGGAAGGAAGGAAGGAAGGAAGGAAGGAAGGAAGGAAGGAAGGAAGGAAGGAAGGAAGGAAGGAAGGAAGGAAGGAAGGAAGGAAGGAAGGAAGGAAGGAAGGAAGGAAGGAAGGAAGGAAGGAAGGAAGGAAGGAAGGAAGGAAGGAAGGAAGGAAGGAAGGAAGGAAGGAAGGAAGGAAGGAAGGAAGGGAGAAAAAGAGAGAGAAAAAGAAAGAGAGAAAGAAAGAAAAAGAGAGAGAAAGAGAGAAAGAGAGAAAGACATATTTTTTTCTCCCCCATGTTCTTGGAAGTTCTTTTATACTTGCAGAATAAACTTCTGCTGGAAATTTTCAAAATCTTTGAATTTTTCACCTGATTCTTATATATAAAGGGGCTAATGTTAATGGTAGCTGACTACAGTCATATAGTTGTGCATGTATCCATTCTGCTACCTCAAGTAGTTAACTACAGTTATTCTCTCTTCTATTCGTTTACACCAGTTCTATATTGATATTAATTCCAATTAATTCTGTAATTTATATCAGTAAAATCAGGAGAAGAACCAATTCCAATGAAGCATATATTGTTACTAACTATAATTATATATAAAAACTGTATATGTGTACACACATAGTAGCCTATTCTGATTTATGATATGACATTGCAGTACAATATGGCAAATCCATGTACAGTTTGTTTGTCTCTTCCAATTTGTGCTGAAATTATTGTGAGGCCAAATATAGTCTACCCACCACAGTGGTACTGCATTAAAAATAATCTTTCATTTGTTTTTGTCATTTACAGAGCTAATGGTCAGCAAATTTGTACATCCTGCCTCTTTTTTTCTTAATGAAATGGAAAAGGGATGTGTGCTATATAAAAAAGAAGTTTTATTAATGTTTCATAAAATGGTTGCTACAATCAAAGGAACTGCTATGAAAATTAAATTACTGGGCTGACTCTGAAAATCAGCATAATATGCTCTGTTTAATTCAGTCATGCTAAGATGTTAGATTCTCCTTCATTCTCTCAGCTTTCTCTCTCCTTCACCTGGGGGCATCTGCTGATGAGTCTCTTCTAGAGGTTGTTTAATGACTATTTTACAGCAACTGTCAGCTTTCTAAAGCCCAGTGGCACTGGGCGTCACTGTATTACCAGCCTTTTTACACAATTTGCCTGACTGTAAATCTGAGCTTTAAAAGTACAAGAAAAGCTCTTATTTGATTTAATGAGTGGCTGACGGGGGTCGATTAATCTTTTTATGCTTAGATGTTTTACTCATAAAGGTCATATTCTATTTGTTTATTCTTTTCTTCTCTCATGGCCAATGAAAATGAGGTGAGGATTTTTAGGTATCATTCAATTGGAGCTGAGTGGCTTGGAAGATAATGCTGTTCATGGGCAGGATTGTTATTGTATATAATGGATATCACAGGAAATCCCAAAGGCATTATTCAGAATCAGGGCCCCATTGTTCTAATCACTGTATAAATTCCCACGGATACATGGTGTGATCTCTGGGATATGGATGATCTAATTTAGGAGAAGGTGCAATGGGTGTGCTGTAATAATACAAAGGAGAGAAAGAAGGCAAGGACACCCAGTGAGAGGAACACTCACAGACTTTCTGCATAGTTTTTGAGATTACTTGAAATAGATAAAGTTTAAAATAGATTCTCTTTTAAACACCGAGGATGATTAAGTACGAAATAAAAGGCCATGAATACACCATAAGTAATATTTCCAGATGCACTGAATTTCCATTTTCCAAAGTGACTTAGGTACTTACGAGTATAAATTTCATCTACATGCATCCAGACTCAAGTACATTTTCCAAAAGTTGTACACAGAATAGAAAACAAGATCTGATTTTTTAAATCAGTTATCAGATTCTTTGTCTCATTGAAAATCAGGGGGACTTACTTGTACTGGGTACAATTTTTCGAAAGCCTATAAATATGATAACCTGGCATCTACAAAGCAAAATGATGAAGAGCTATACATATGGTTCTGCAGCTAAGAAGGCAACGTTTACTGGGACAAACTGGAAGAAAAGCAACCTCTTTGCACAAGAATCTTCATTTCAACAGGCCTATTTCTCCAGTGCCATGAACTTAATTTCTTCCGTGTAGTGAGCTTGGTGATACTGTCTTTCCTTTTGCTTCCGAAATGGTGCAAGATCCTTTCTGGGACTTCAATATGTTCTATGAGAATAGCACATAAGCAGCTATTTCTTCCTTTAATTTTGTATCTTATCAACTCTACTTGGTGGATTGTAAACCTTTCTGTCTCGTACATAGTGTGAAGCCCACTCTTGACACTTCACTCATAGCCTTGGTGACATGTACTGTGCAAATGGGAAAAAGCATAATTGGCACTGGGCGTCACTATAACAATGGAATTTTCATGTGACTACTAACAGAGGTGAACTAAGTTTCATCACCTTGATACTTGGAGAGTTTATATGACATTTTGTCACGCTATTTAGAACCGTAGGTGAACATCACAGGCTATCTCGATGCCAGCACTGGAAAAACTCTCGAAGTAGGACTCTTCCCTTGTTGTCAGTGGTTAGTTGTGTCACTGTGTCAGTTGGATGTAACATGATTCATTGAAAACACACTTTATTATTTGAAATGATATACCTTTTTAGATGACATGCTTATTTCCATACTATTTTTGCAGCTTTGCAGTAGAGAGAACATTCTGAGTGCTGAGAAGAACAGACTCTTTCTCCAGAGTTTTTCTTAATTCATCACTTTTCTGTACCACAAATCTTTCTTCTACCTTAGCCTTCCTTCCTCTTTAATTTTGTTTCCAGTCTTTCCCTCTTTTCTTTGATTTAACTTGATTTCTAGTAAAGTTGAAGTAGTTCACATCAGGAAACCAAACTGTGAGTAAAGCGCAAATGGCAAAGTAATCTCAAAAGGATGAGGGAAAGCTGGTAACAACTGGCACCATGTGAGGGAACATGAGGCTTGATGGCCCCCTAAGAAGTGGGGCAAAGCATACTAGTGCTTAATATGCACCAGCAGTGTGAGAAGACTAAAGACATCAACAGATAAGGCTAGTTCTAGGAAACTGAAAGCAAACAGGAACACATTTACTTTAAGTGTAACTGGAAAATGACTTTTCCAACTTGTGGAAATTGTCATGGCTTCAACACTTTGTTTCTGCTTTGGTACACAGGGAGAAGAGATATCTGCCAGTAACTGCCCCAACCCAAAGTCTCATCATCTGGGTACAAGCATGATCTGGAAACCTGTAGTTTCTACTCAAAAACCTGTAGTTTCACCTCCAAACTATCTAATTCTTGTGTCTCTGTCTCCATCATTACTCTTTATTCCCTCATATCTCTGCAAAAAGAAACACATGCAGCAACAGAAAGTGAGAGATTTTCTACATAAACTCATACTTCAGACAATAGGCATTACTTTTTGGCTATTCTGCAGTAAGAAGTATTTTCTGTCTTTGTCTTTCTCTAGTTATAATCAGAAATTTCATTTTAGACTTGAGAACCTTTCCCAGTCAAAGTTTTGTTGAACTCAATAAGCCCCAATCATCATTTAGTTCAATGTGCCAGTATTTTACAATGAAAAAATCCTCATAAGTAAAATCTTGCTCTGCTTCAGCATTCTTGTCACTCTCTTGTTTGTGCAAAGTTGATTCTGTATCAGAAAAGGAAAATCACTGAACTGATCTAAGATTTGCAAAATTAATTTGGATGCAAACAACTTTTGGCCTATAATTTTAAAAGACAGCATTTATGACAGGTGAATTCTTTTTTATAATGGTAGGGGAAGTGAAAATTAGAATGCTTCAGAGTTGGAAGAAATCTCTGGAACTTTTCAGTGGTCAGAAGTTTCCAACTTCTCTCTGGTTTAGATTGGTATTCAAGAAATTTCTTTTCAAGCTAAAATATTTTTCTCTATATGTTGCCCACTCTCTTTTGTCTACTTTTTTCACAGTCTTCCACAAAAAGTAAATAAATCTTTTCTTCAGATTGTGGTCAGTTCTATGCTCTCTCTCTTTCAGTGCTGCTTTTTTTATGAATGCTTCTTAAGATCAGTGAACATTTCACTAATACCTGACTCTTAAATTCATATAGGGAGAGAAATTCAATTTTCTATTGACTTCATTCCTTCTGTTGTGTAACTGTTGGATAGTCAGTTCAGTGCATCGGTCAGTAAAACTTCCCTAATGGATATATGTGGAGACTTGAGCACAAGAGTTTCAAGGAATGTGAGCAAAAAAAGTGGACTTTCTCGATGTTAAACAGTGAGCTTAATAATGAAAGCATAAAAAGTATCTGTTCTGTGAAGGTCCATATTCAGAAACCAGTGCTGCCTGTCTGCAAGACTATTTTTTGTTCATAATGTGAGGCACTAAAAGTTTTTTGAAAATCTAGGTCTGCATCATTATGGTTACCCTGGAATTAGAGAAACTGTCACAGCCACGGTTTGGGAAAGTAGGAGGTAATTCTGGCTGATCTGCATGGCCATGCTACATAAAGGACAAGCCATAACAGTGGAGATTTGACACACGCCTATCTTACTATTTTGTCTTGCTTTGAGCCACATTCTGCCATACATCATATGCTAACTAGCAAATCTAATCTCATGTCCTTCATATTAATAAATGGTCACATGGAATCGCTTACTCAGCAACACAAAAAATGGCCTGTGGATTTTCTAAATACCCCTGTGTTTTATGTATCAAGTTGACTCTCTCATGCAGTGGAAACTCCATTTTGGTCACTGAAAACCATGATGTAGAGAATTTTTAATGGTCCCTATGTTCTTTCTGCAATTCTCAGTGTTGAAGCATCACATAGCTTTTGGGAAGCCTAATGCTTCCAGTTACTTTTGCAACTGTACTTTCACTCTGCAGGCAAATTAATCTGAAGTGGATCTGTATATGTCTTACCAAAGGGTAGGAGAAGTTTAGGCTTGATAATCTGATATGTTACTCTCTGTACCAGACCTAGAACTTGAGTTAAGCACACTGATTCTTCTAGGGGTCTTACTTGCCTTTGATTCTTCTAGTGGTCTTCCCTTTAAAGACAGCTTCGCTAGCTAAATACAATTCTGGAACTCTGCCCTTCTGCTTGTGGTTATATGTTCTGATTCCTCCTGTAAATATGATTTCATCTTTTGGTCTCTATCATTTTGCAGACTTCGGCTGGAGATACTGGAGCTATGTAGATTCCTATTTTTCTTGTAACCATTTTGGCAGGCACGTGTCAGTTTGATCGATAATGATGTCTGGATTAGGCAGTCCCAGTGGCAAAAATGGACTCTTCTTAGGCTTATTGCCAGATTTTGAAAGCCGCTATAATGACATTCTGCCAAGCAAGCAAGATCTGAATGCTGATTGAACCCCTTTAAAAAAAGTGCAGACTAATAGGCGTTATTGCGTGAATAATAATTAGCACAATTAAGTGGCTGGCACTTTGCCTGTGAAATTTTCAGAGCACACAATTAAAAACCTCTACAGAGTTTTGTTGACTATTGTCAAGTATAAAGTAACAGAGAGAAGGAATTACCAGGAATGATGCAATCTTGAAGATTATCCATCTATAGCACAGGAAAAATTCTTAAGGAAGAAAGTTTCAATATAACATATTTGAAGGCTACACAATGAATGCCGATCTTGGAAGGAAGAATCTTGGAAGGAATCTATATCCTCTAATGTGTAGTTTTTAAAAGAAGATAAAATCTTGCAGGTGCAAATTTTGCAGTTCTCAAAAGTTTCCCTCTCATTATGATGTTTGGGCATTTTTGCTCATTTGTTGTATGTATGTGTGGTTGTGCTTGTTTTTTGTTTGGTTGGTTTTGGTTGGTGGTGGTGGTTTCAACCTTCTTAAAGTTCTTGTAGAGACTGAAGGGGTTAGATTAGGGCACTGAAAAGAGCTAATCATGCTGTGTTCTTCCTGAAGTCTATGGGCTGAAGGAACAATGCACTTTCTAAGTCACTTTTGACTTCATTGAATCATCTCTGATGGAGTAAATTAAGCATAAGCACTGAGTACATTTTCTATCTAACTAAAAACACAAATGGCCCCTCTAGTTCCAGAGATACATTCATGACTAGCTATCAAATAAAGATTATTTTCTTACCAAGTTTCTAGTTCAGCCTTATTTGACATATGTATAGTTTGGTATAAGCTATATATAGCATAGTAACATATTAGTTTAACATCATCTCAGGTAAAATGCTGTTAAAATTTATGTGGGATTTAATAAGGATTTAATAGATATGAATGGCTTTATAGGAAATAAAGACTATCAAACAAACCCAACTTAAAAAAAAATTACATCTTACCTTATAAAAATAAATGTAGACTGTTATAAGGTTTTTAGTTTAGATACACATGATATTCTGGCTGAACTTTATAACTAAACATTAGTAATACTTGTAAGGATTAGCAACTGGGAAACTAGTGGGTCTCTAAAGGTGGCTGTTAATGAGAATGTCATTTTGAAGGGAGTGGTTTTAACAGATGCTTCAGACATCAGTACTTCCCCTAGTACTATTCAATATTTTCATCAGGGGTTGAGAAGTAAGTATAAAATTACTGCTGATAAAATTGGCAGGTGACACAAAGATTGGCAAAGTGGTAGATAATGATGAAGATGTCAGTCATACCAACTGAACTGAATTGCATAGCAAACTGTGTCTTATTCAAACAGACCACATCTTAATATCAGGAAGTACAAAGTTGTGGTTCTACGAACAAGGTATGTAGGGATGTATATACAGGGCTACGTCATTAACATGGTGACCCCAAGAAATATTCATGTTTAATTGTATATAACAACACATATCATGCTCCCAGTGCAATGTGGTGGTAAAAAGGGCTAATGCAATCAGTGGAATCATAGACAGGGAAGTGTTAATGACAAGTATGGTGTTTACACTTCTTAATAAGGCAATGGCAAGACTGATATTTGACTACTACAGAAGTTAACATTGTCCACATCTAACTCTTTAAGAGGATTATTAGAAAACTGAGAATGCAGGAAAGGCCCAGAAAACATTTGAATTTTTGAAATAATGCTTTCCAGGGGAAACTGGAAGAATTCATCTCCTAAAGCAACCCATTTACAGAACATCTCCAAAATAATGGGATCTCAGGGTTCTGAAATGCACTAGAAAATGGCATAAGATGAACTTGTAGCTGGTAACTGGAGCTATATGAATGCAAATTAAAAACTGGCCACCATTTTTAATAGCATGGACAGTTAACTAGCACAACAAAATGCTAGTGAAAATTCTGGCCTCTCTAGCTCTGGTATTTCTTCATGTGAAAACTTGGTGTCTACCAGGGAGATAGCCTTTACCCAAGCATCTCACTGCGCTGAACTCTGAGTTAAAGGGAAAAAAGTGCAGAAATTTTTGGACCACATGAACCAGCTCCCCTATTTTGGCTCATGTGCCATGTAGGTGTGACTTTTAGCAACTTTCTTTACATCTTCCAGACATTTTAAAGAACTGAGAATAAATGAAATGACACTGAGATATTTTAAAAGTTTGACCTGTTATAGCTATGTACTGCTAACTGATAATCTGAGTTTTTTTCTTGGCTTGATAGCCATTCAGTAGTAACTGTATGATGGCAATTGAAAAATGCACACTAAATAGTATTCTATTCCACAGCACTTCTGTTACTGTTTAAAAGTAAAACTCTTAAAGCAGGTATAACTTCGAAGTTATTTAACGGAGTTTTACATTTTTTTGCTGTTGTTGTTGTAGCTGTGGCTGTAAATCTGTTACTTAGTTTAATGGAAGATCATAAGGAGACCATATGGCTTTCCATGAACTGATTCTGCTTCTGTTTAAGATTTCCAAAGTGGCTCAGTCCATAGGAGTGTAATACTTCGTTTACATACATAGAAGTGTTTGATAGAATATATGCTAAAACAAATATTCTTTGTCTAGTTTGATTTAATAGATTAGATACCGAGAAGGTGCTAATTATTGTTTAACTTTTCATAGAGGTCTAAATGTCTGTTGGAACAGATTAAAGATTTTCTTCTAAAAATAGATGTTTCTTTTGCATACATCAGGCAGTGACTGATGATCATATGATAGATGTTGACATCTTAATAGTAGATACAGTATTTTCTGTAGCTACTGATTTCTTTGCTGTTGAAGAGCATTTTGGTTTGTTTGTTTCGTTTTGTTTTTTCAAGAGTGATTCTATTTGGAACCAAAGCTGAGTTTATTAAATTAATTAATGGGGACTCACTCCTTATAACATGTATGCAAATTTCCAAAGTGCACATTTGGATAACAAATGTGAAAAAGAGTTTGCACCTTGTTCTTTACTCTTAGCCTTGAAGACGCCCCCACCTGCATACCGTTTAGTGGATGGAAAGACTGTAAAATCAAAAATATGTCATTGGAATAGGAAGAAAATAATGCAACTGACAGACAATGGCATAGTGTTCAGTGGCAGATATTAAGTACTGAAAAACAAACTTATGCAAAATAAGAAAAGAACATCAAAGAGAGAACCTTGCACAAAGTTAAAAGCAGTGGCTCACTTCACAATGAAAGAGATAGTTAAAATATGAATGCAGTTTATGAAACATTAGCAATCTCCCCACTAAGATGCAATCAGATCTTAAGTATGCAGTATATGTTTGTAGTGGTAGTGAATAAGAAAATATTCTGAAATTTTTGACATAGACACAAGTCATAAACATTAAGTAATCTACTTCAGAAAGCTTAAAATTGAAGAACCATGTACTAGTCTCATAGGAATTTCAGAAGCTCATCAATATTTGTTAATCTGCAAGTTCCTGATGAAAAGTGGTATGTGATATTTCGGCACACCTGAAGTAGCAGAAGCGTTAAGTACCACTTAAAAAAATCAAGCTTATAATATTTTCCCTCATGAGCAGACATAAGAAAATATTAGGAAAGCTGTGGGGAAAAAAATGCAAAAAATAAGAGTGCTTTGGGCCTAATATTACCTCATCTCTTTACCTGCCTGTCATAATACTGGAATAGTTAAAAAAAAAAAAAAAAAAAAAAAAAGCATAATGTCTTAATCTACAGTTGTAATCAATACAAGCAGAAAGTTTAACCACTTGTAAAACAGAAGAACCTCAATCATCATATACAACCACAAATTAAAGTGAACTGAAACTCAGTCATTAGAGTGAAAAATAAACTCAGGACCAGAAATGTTCAGTAGCACATGATGTACAGCTTTCTCAAGAAAAAGCGATGTCCTAGCATGGAAAAAGTAAGGTCAGAGTAATGTTTCACCTCAGCTGGCTGGAAGAGGGAAAGACAAATTTGTTCCTAGGAAGGGGTAGAAGACTAAGAAGAACAACTCCTGTGAGATTTCAGCTCTAAATTGGCCAAGGGGTGAAAGAAAGATATGACAAAAACGCAAAGGACAATCTAATGCTCTGGATACTATCAAGAGATTTAGTAATGGTAAATCAAAACTGTAATGCTAAACATTGTGTCCCAGTTCTGTTCCACTTAGTTTTAAACAAGAAAATTAACCATCTCATTTAAGGAAGGATCACTCTCCAATCCTGCCAGAAAGGGGGAACGGAATTTTTCTCAGACACCCATCTCAGATAAGATAGATGCCTCTCCTGGGTCTCTATTTCTTTCTATGGACTATAGAGGGAGCTTGAACGATTAGTTTAAGCTTGAAGACAGTTAAAATTTTAGAAAACTAAAGCCAGGTGAATCCTACCCTTTGTTTTCAGTCCATCACCTCAAGCTGCTTGGAGGGAAGAGGAATATCTGCCTATAGATATCACCGTGGAGTCCACATCCTGGCTGCCTTACTAGCACTCGAAATGAGAAGCCCGAAAAAGCCTGGTGGCTTGGCCACAGTGGATTGAATAATATTGTCAAGTGTTGCACCTGGTTTCTAATTTCTAATTATTCATCTACTGCTAGACAGAAATATTAGGGAAGGTGGGACTGGCTTGTCCTGAAGCTAAGAAGCAGCCCTTCTGAATCGTTTTCAACTCTTGACTCTGATTTATGTGACTCTGTCAGGGAAACATGTGAAGCTCCCCCTACCCTATGGTAACATTTCAAACCACGCGTAGGTGTATTCTTCACGTTTGAGCAGGGTTTGGTGGTAACAAAACAATACTCATTCCTCTGCTTGCTTCCTCTGATCCACAAAAGCAAACATATAGTCAGTGGTAGCTCTGCTCAAATGTTACTGTATAAAATAAGTGAACATGGCTTGCATGTATTATCTCATCATGGAGAAAGGGAATAATTTGCTCGAACACTATAGGAATATAAATTAAATGCAGGATATGCCTTTACATGTTTAATACAATTTGAAATAAATTGCTATTAGTTTGGTTATGATCTCTCACAGTTTTTTAATATAGAAGCTAAATTGTTTCTTTAAATTACAAGAATTTTATATCTGTCTATCTATAAAGATATATCTATGTAGTTCATAAGCATATACTTATATATGTGTAATAAATATACATAAACATACACAAAACATACACATATATAAATATAATATACTCTCTTCAAACATTTTATTCTTACAAGATAATGAATGAAATTTTACAGGAAAGTTATTTGTTACCCTAACTCAGTGTCTCCCCTGAGATAAGACAGTTAAAAAATCACTGCCATAGCACTGTGAACACTGCAATTTCTCCCGATGAGTAAAATTGGAGAAATTTCTCCTTGAGAGCAAAAAGGCAAGCTGATTAAGTCAAAGAGGTGTTATAAACCCCAAGGGAAAACAATGTGCTTTATTTTTGAAGTATTCCCAGCAGAAGTCTGGGAAATCTTACATGTCCTCTCACCACGATCCATCATTATAACTTAGCTGTTTGCAAATCCTCAGCAGGTCATCATATTTTACACTTGCTAACCATGTAAACACAACCGGGGACTCCTAATTACTGTAGATAATCTCAAAAACTTTCCACATTTGTAAAGCATACAGAAAAGGCTGAGAATAGATCGTTTCCCATGTTGTTTTTTTTCCTCATGTATATTTGTTTAGCTGTCACTTTTCTGGATCTCTAACTGCAAGTGTAAAGCATCTTTTTCATACACATATAATAGCTCGTAACAACCTTGGAGATGCTCAGTTCTTGTTCTGCATACAGCAGGTGGGTTTGCTGTGCTTTTGCTAAACTGTTTAATCAAAGTGCTTCATACTGAAGGGTCCATGAATAAATATTGTAAACATCATCAGGGGAAGTGATTTATATTTACTTCAATTTTGCCAGGAGAAAACCTAGATTATCTTGAATTAGCAGATGAAGTTTTTGTATATTAGAGTTTGTCAGGTATATTAAGGAGAGCATCATGTGCAAAAAAAACAGTAGTTTCTCAGGTCTGGAGGTAAACATTTCCCAAAATAGAGGAAAAAAAAAAAAAAAAAAGCTTTTATATATTTTTTATTTGGGTGAAATTTACAACAGCATGGTTTATGACCTTGGCCCTGGACATACATGTTCAGAGGTGTCTCAAAGTTACCAACACCACTGAAAAATTGAATTTTGCTACCCTTCAGAGGAGAATCTAGAGCCACACCAAAGCAGGCTATTCTTTCCACAGGGAGGGAGGTGGCACAGGCAGACCCAGGAGCAAAGAGCCCAAGAGAAGCCCCATAGGGCCAGGACAAGTTCTCCAAGCTGTGAAGAGGGGTAGGGATGTAGGCAGCACTGGAAGACCCCACGCATCCCAGCAGTGGCCTCTGTTGCACAAATGCCAGGGCTTTATGGGATCGTTGTGCTGCATGAGTCTGCGAGGCCCAGGCACCAGGAAAATGAATGGGAGGGTGAGGGGTCATGGCTGTCCTGTCATGGGCAGCTGCCTACTTCACCTCTGCCTAAAGTTTACCTGCTGCATACCGTATTTTACACGCAGAATGATTATTATTTATTTATATACTAGGCAGCAGAATCAAGGGTATGGTAATTATCACTTCTTAGAAGAATGTTTTAAGGAAAGAAATGAATATACATTTACTATACATACATTCCTTACCAGGGTAATAGTTTAATCCGATCAAACCTGAAGTGTGAAGCGTGGTGCATGTTAGGACAAAAAGGAAGAGTTTACTACTGGCAGATCAAATTTACTTTGCTAGGGTGTTGAATGCATTCTTGTAGGTAGAGCATAGCTTGGCACAGGAGATTACTATGCCCTTCCACAAGTAACTGCACAGCAGAAATCACATTTTTAATGGCAACTATTATGCTAACAGTCATATTTTAGTTATTCTCAAATTATTTTCAAGAGGTTAAGAAAAAGCTAAATGGAAGCATCTGCTCATCTGTTATCTGTGATTTCACCTTATGAGTTTTGTGGCAGCAGACCATGTTTTAGAGGTTCTTCCACCCTCTGGACCACTGAATCATTGTTGCTTATTCCTCACAACTTACCCCCAGTGGAGGTTGCTGTCACCTTGGCTGTACTCATTACCTGCACACAGAAACACACGTAAAAATACAAATACATATACAAATGTGTGTGCGTGTTTGTGTAAGTATATGAATTTAAATGAGTATTTGTGTGTATATAGAGAAAATGTGTGTGTGGACATTTCTGTGTTAAAGCAGAACTGCTAACTGATCCAGCTTGCTTGTTTCTAACAAACAGGGGAGAAAGGATGGGAGCGTGTGCTTGGAGGAGACAGTCTAGGCTAAGATTAGGCTATGGGAGCTGGAGGACACGGACAGACAAAAGATCTGTTCAACTAATTTTGCTGCTGGATGATTCATAATATGGTCTTTTTGTGGGGGGAGGGGGCGGTTTACAGAGCGTGCAGCAATCTCACGTGCTCAGAAGACACACTAAGTTTTACAATGAGTGCTCATGTTACAATACGTATCCATATTCCTGGCCAGATTATGCTTTTCAAGTACCCATCTTTCTACAGTGATTCAAGAGAGTTATTTGTATGAATTACACCAGCAGAATAAGAATCTCTGCTTCTTCATCTGCCTTTCTTTTCGACTCAGAAACAGAAACGACAGTGCTAAGGTTTTGCTGTGTTCAAACCTTCCTGTGATGAAAAGATTATTTTGCGTTTAGAAATCCAGAGACATATGGTGAATGTGAGAGCTGGTCAGCAATCAAGAGTGATTGATTCAGGTTTGGTCTATCAATTAAGTGACAGAGCAGTTTTAATCTTTTTTTTTTATTATTTTATTTTAAGCTTGGGACTTCACTGGAATATTATAACTCCCTTAACCATGCCCGTGACAGCTGACTTGTACCCATAAACTTTGGTGCATTGATCTATTAGTTCAGCTACTTCAATACATCTTCTTTTCCATAAATATGTCTGAGCTGTGACTTTTTTTTCAACCTCAACAGAGGTTTCTTGCTTTGGAGCGATCTAATATGTACAGTGACAACTGCACATGCAGTCTAATATCTGCTTTGAATAGCCATACATAATTCACAGCGAGCTATATGGCTATGCGGTAACCTACAGTTAAGTGACTTGGCGTTGAAGCATTTCCATACACACAGTAGAAAGAGGCACTGGTTAATAAGAGTTTCTCTCTTTTTTTCCCAGCGGAAGGAGGGTGGGAGGGAACAGTGGAGGTGGTCTAGGTTACTGCACCCAAAAGAAAGAAAAAAACCACAAAGGAAAAAAAAATAAAAAGAAAAGCTTCTTCCTTGTTCACATTTTTAGCTTATGTGTTTTGGATTCATTCCCTACCTTGTGTCAGTTTTCTGTACTGACAGCAATTCTTGTACACAGTTGCATGTCAAGATTAACTTTAAATCCTCCCCTCCTCCTTCCCCCTCCAGCCCCTGCCTGTCATTGTCTGCTCTTGAGTAAGCAAAGTGAATGTGGTCAAAGCCATATGGGACTGTGTTTTTCCATTCTCAAGGGCAGCCACCCTTCTCATCAGCAAATCCATGCTAGCTGCTAGTGCTTCATATATTAAACTGATTTTCAGTCACGAGGTTAGTTTCTCACTGGTGAAGCACTCAGCATAATAATACTTTACACCTTGTACTTCAGCAGTCCTTTCTAAACACTAATTTAGCCTCACATCCCTCTGTGAGGTAGGTCAGTGTTATCCCACCACATGAATGGGGGAGCAGAAGCCCTCAGAGGTTAAGTGACCTACCTGGAGTCATGCAAGAAATGAGTAGCAATGCAGAGAACAGAAAACAAAGACGCTCTGGCTCATAGGCTTTCATGGTGCAGTTGGAAAAATTATCAGGTGTTCAAAAAAGGTTTGTGGCAAAAGAAAATAGAAGAAAAAATTAAAAATAAGCTTTACTGGGGGAAAAGGGGACAATTTATATTCATCGTTTTCAGATGAGGAGACTGAGGTGAGAGAAGAGTTAAGTGATTTGCTTGATATCCCATAGGAAATTCTTACCAAACATAGAAGTTACGTGTGTAGTGAAGGCAAGAAGAGAGACTGTAATTAAATAAATGACTTCTCTGATTGTGTTATTAAGCACAAAGAAACAGGAAGACAAAACCAGTATAAGACCGGATGTCAAACTTTCAGAAATCCAAAGTCAGTTGTCATTTTTATTTGATCATAGTTCCTTTGTTTGATTTGACTTTTACTTTACTCGTTTATTTTCTTTCACTTGTCCTTTTGTTTTCTTTTGACAGTAGATATTTTAATTATTAAATTCCTTGTTTTCTTTAAGCATGTCAATTCCCTTAATCATTCTGTTTTGTTGCTTCTCTCTTTTTTATCTGATTTCTATTCCCCATCAATACCCGGTTTGTGATTTTAAAATGTTTCATATATTTACTCATATTCTCTGTCACTCTGACTCCCCATCGTGTATTGATCCTCAGTTCTGGTCTCTGCCATTGGTTGTTGAATTCTGGAGAACCATCCTTCTTCAGTATACTTTAATTATGGTTTGTTGTTTTATTTTTTTTTTTCCAGTCTCTCTCTGCCAGTTTAAAATGACATTACTGAAAATTAAACAAATGTAGCTCTGAGACAATGTCTGTATAGAAGTGAACCTTCCTTAAAAGACTGTATTCTACTCCTTTTCCTCACAGGAACTCTTAGACAACTCTTGCAAGATTTGTATATGATATTATATGACGTGATGTTATACTGTTATTACAGAGTGTTTATAGTATTTTACCTTCTTTTTGACCCAAAGCCTGAACTCCATTCCTAGGAAAATGGCATACAATTTCTATAATCAGCTATCATGTCTTAAAACAAAAAAAGGTTTTGCATGAATGTAGGGGTTTTAGCTGTTCAGTTTCTACTTTTGATGTCAGAGAGAAGAAAAAAGAGTGTTCATGACTGATTTTTTTATATGCATATACTTTTTACTTTACTGTTCCTTTCAGTGTTTTCAAGTGATGGTCTATTCCTGTCTTAAATAGATTGCCCAAAGTTTCTCAGTTTCTCCTAGAGTTTTTTCCAAGCCCTTACATCACTTTGCTACTTAAAAAAAAAAAAAAAGCGGGGGGGGAAGGGGATAACAATATGCATACTTGTGTGAGCATAAGATTGTAATGACATTACGCAAACCCATCCTTCCAGTAGCAATCACTATTTTTTCTTCAATGCAACTGGAAAGCTTGTTTGCTTCTTTCGCCATAAGAGAAAACCAAGTGCAGAGAGAAGCTTAGATCTTCAGTATTCCTGTCATAGTCCTCTACTTAGCCCACTAGGTCATGACTCATATGATAACCAAGATCTCAAAGAGCTAGTCATTAGTTCCAGCTGGTACCTAAATATAACAAACTGTTTTGATGCAATAAAGCAATGAGTTTATGGCAAATCTGTGGGGTATGTTCCACCATCAGCTCCCAAACACAAAACTCCCCATTGACTGCGTGTGGATCATCCCTGAGCAGACTGTTGGCACGCAATGGCTCCCTAGTGATTCCACAGTGGAAGAAATTCAAGGAATTTGTCTCTGACCACAGGATTTATGAGGCCATGCTGAAGTCCTTCATGAACGGCAGGGAGCAGGGAAGCAGTTCAGAGCCTGTTGGGTTTCTTGCTTTTTTTGTTTGTTCTCTTTTGGGACTTCACATGGGAAGAAGAAAGAGTTGAGAGGGAATTCTGGAAAGTTTTCAGCTTTGGCCTACCTCAGCTTCCACTGAAATATAGGGCTAAACTCCTGCTATCCCCAATGGGAACTGAAGCAAATGCTACCTATTTTCTCATTGTTACAGAAGGGGTTTATTCTGTGCGTTCAGATATGTTAATGTTCAATTCAATAGAATTTTTAATAATACATTTTAAAATGTACTTTGTGCTGCTATAAAAGAGTATTTTGTTCAAGACTAAATCATTGCTTTTATGCCAAAGAAGAAAGGTTGATGTAGCCTACAGGGTGTGAAGTCATAGCCAAAGCACACAGGATGTGTGCAGCTATCTTCTTTGGTGGTAGTACTACTTTGCTCCTCTATATTACTTCTGTCACAAGATCTCAAACTGTTTGCAAGCAATGTTTCTCCACCTGTAATCTGCAGAGTTTTTGTGATCCAAGAAACATTCAGAAGTAGTCCAGAAAAAAAACTGTAATTCCCCTCCTCTGCATTACTGTGTGGCTGCAGAAGAGAAATACATTACAGAACAAATGCTACATATGCTCATTCCTACATACCTGAGTAAGAAAACAAAACAGTGTGAAAAATACAAGTGAGAAAGGAGTATGTCAAGTTTTATCTTCCTTTTATTTGATTCTAAATGAAAATCATTGCAGCAACACTAGACATGATGGGCCTTATATCTGATTTTTTTTTGCTTTTCTGAGGAAGGTTTGGTCCAGTGTAGCAATAAAAATATCGAGGACCAGTTCTCTTAAAGGAATCAATGTCATTATCCCTGTTTTACAAGTGGCAATAAAGAAATTCAATGAAAATTAATGTTGTTATAAGGACATGCACTTAAATAGTACCAGCTTTCAACATATGTCTTAAATGGAGATAGGACAGTGTCCACAGTTTAGAACTTGTATTTGAAACAGTACTATGAGGACAACAAATATGTCTGCATTTTGGGACTATTTTTGCAGTCAGCTACTATGTTTTATAACTTCAGGGTCGTAATTTATTCCACTTAACCTCAGGCACTCTCACTGCAGGGCTGTGTGAAGAGCAGAGCCACCACCACATATGGGATTGCAGCATCCAGCAAGCTGATAGGGGAGAGTTCAGTTCTATGCCCCCAGGTCCAGCCAGTAGTAAGCCTGAGCATGTACTCCAGTAAGTACACACGCATACACCTAATGCATACATACATATATATATATATATATGCATATATATATATACAAACAGCCAGCCACATGGATCAACCCAGGCAGAAAAGACAGCACTCATGCAGACACAAACAGCAGCAATGGCCTCATAATACTCCTGTTTCCAGCTGAGCAGAATAGAAGTCCATTACTGGAAACTGCATATGAATATATACAATATGGTACACTCCAGCAGATGGTCCATCTGGTAGCTGCCACTGGATCCCAGCATCCTCAGTTGCTGGCTCCTGGACATACAAACCCCCTGGGTCCACAGCCCCTGTGTAGATGCCAGTACAGACCCCCTCACTCACAGATACACACATAGATAGACACATATACACACAGACACAACAAACACACAGAGGAACCCTCCAGCAACTGGCCTTAAACACCCATTTTAACCAGTATTTTGCCCCTGAATCTCCTGGTGTCCCAGTTGCCTCATGCTCAGAGCCACTCATATGCAAACAGGTCTCCCTGGTAGCTGGCTTCAGTGACACATGGCTCTGGACCCTCTATGCCCACTTGTCTATACCAGAGAATCACAGATTTTCACTACAGTTCAAGCACTTCACATCTGAAAATGCTGCTCTTATATATTTTAATTTCTTCCTTATCAGTCACTAAGTCTTTTACAAAATCCAGGATAAACATGACACAAGAATCAAAAGTGCCATCTGCTTTGGTGCTGTGTTGCTTTTTGATGTGTCAAGAAGGTGATTTTTTTTTTCTTCTGAAAGATCAATGGTATCAGGATATGCACCTAAATATGTTATAGGCTTGGCAAGCCTAAACAGGGAAGTTTTCACAGTTCAATGTTTTACTTGAAACATTATATATATGATGCTAGACAAGTCTGCATGGATTTCGGGAGGATTAGTGTAATCAGTGTTACATTTTATAGTTTTGCTACTTAAACTCATGTCCTCAGACAGCTCACATCCAGGCAAGAAGACGACTCATGCATTTGATCTCAAATAAGAATCCAGTTTATTTTTCTCTGTATCTAATAATATGGACTAGTAAGTTTGAACCCATTTCTCATACCTGTGAGAAGCCACTTGCAGGTAGTCCCAGGGACAAAATTAATGAGATTACTTTCAGAGATAAAAGTGCATCCATGATTATAAAAGATCCCAGTATATTACCTGATTCAGTCCTAAATCAGAAGGTGAAATCTAGTTCCAGTTTTAGTTTTTCAAATAAATGTTATTTTTTTATTCCTTCTCCATTGTCACTATCTCTTCATATTTTGATTGTTTTAATTCAAACATTCTTCTCTCATTTAATTCTGATTTATTTTTATTGTTTCTATTTCCTTGGGTTTAGCTTTCTTTTGACACAGTATTCATCTACCAGATTTAGTTGTTAAACACGAATGCAAAAGTGACTGAAATCAAGTGTGTCAAGGCTGCAGGAATATCTGTGGGATTTGTAGTGCAGTATCGAAGGAAACCCACATAATGTAATAAGAAAATTCTCTCCATCCTGAACCTGAGGTTCATATAAATGACATCCAGAGCTGTTTCTGTCATTGTTATATACTTTCCTTGAGCACAGTTCTTGTTTTCATAGTAATGACAGCCTTGTCATTACAGCACAGACTAGGAAATAACAAGGTTTGAATTCCGCTGCTTTTTCTTCCATACCTTCTCAAATGAGTCACTGAGACCTGTTTTATAATGTGGTCAAGAAGCATATGGTTACTTTGGTTTGAGAATTCAATCTGAAATCCTACAACTCCATTATCCAAAATTTATGAACACTTTTTTGAGAAAGCCCAAGCTTTCTTTTTCTGATTTTCTTGTCTAAAAAAACAGAGGTGATGGTAATAAATATGTACAGTGAAGGAATGAAAGCTAAACCAGAGTCTTCCAGGTACACTCAGGTTCATAGTCAAGTTAAACTTTCAATATATTTTTCTGGATGTGAAGGCAATGATATTATTTTTAATTTTCAAATATTTTGTTCAAAATCTATATTTTTGCTCAAAGGTTTTTTAAATATAAAGTATTATATTTTCTAAAACCACATCTTTTGTCCTTGTCTAAAATAAGGGCACTGGTGATCAATACTTACTGGTTAATTTCAGAAATTAAAAAGATTTAACCTTCTTAAAACAGCTATGGAAACATTCTGTCAAAGCTTTTATAATGCTGATATCAATTATTGTAGTGCAATATAGTCTCATAATTACCTCTTACATAGGCAAGAAGTAAAGAAATTTAAATAAACTACATGAGTTTTTTCTTTAGATGATATTAGATCCCAGTTCAGTCCTATTATACTTTGTCAGGAGCCCAAGGTTAATTTCTCTCTCATGGCTTGACCAGAGAAGGTGGACATATTCTGTTCAATGTTAGAAACACAAATTAGCATGACTGGGCACAATCAATAATTTGTGCTAAGAAAAGCTCAAGGCAAGGATAACAAGACTGAAGGTAAGTTGGCAGAATGAAGTGGGAATCTTAGCTTGTCAGTTCTCACTGTTCAACTTTTAACATCAGCATAATAAAACCCATAATGTACACTAATAGACATACTGTTTAACTAGATACTACAGACTTCATAGATCAGAAGCTGGGAAATGTTACAAATTTCAGAGTGATTGAAGAGGGTCTGGATGTTGCGTGATCAGGTGTTAAAATCTTCATAATTTTGTACAGTAAAATACAGAAACCAGCAAAGCTCAAGCACCTGAGTAGTGTGACAAAATGTGCAAAGGCTGTTGTAGAGGTTTGGAAGAGCTTTACAGGTTGTGATCTTCATATCATATCCATTAATCATGAGAAATTTATTAACTTGATCAAGTCAGGTCCTTTTCCCTGTATGCTTTTAAGACATGAGTTTCACTTTTTATGCCAGTAAACTTGATTCCTGTAAATTCATCCATACTGTCCCTTGTTCAGATTGTCCAGCTCAGCCATCTCTAATTCCTCCCAACAGATTAGTGATGAAGTGTTTTGCTTTCAGTGGTGAGTCAGAGCATCCAAGCTCATGTCACATGGCCTCCAAAATCATATAGACAGCCTCACACAGCTGCAGGGACTGATGCCAACTTTATCCTCTTTCACAGTAATCTCATTAGTACCTCACTATAAGAACACACAACTCAGACATGGAGCATGGAACATTGGTAACCTGACAAGAAAATGACTAAGAATTTATCTTGATAAATGACACGTCATACATAGTCCAACTAATGTTAACTTCCAGTCTCTTCTATTTTTTTTTCTAGAGAAGAGAAAAGCATGAATAATGAGGTATTAAAAAATGTTAATTGAGATTCCTATGGAAGCAGAGAACAGATCAATGGACAAATTCAGAGTAAATTTGGCTTTTGAAACCTTGTAGTTGATTTTCATTTTGAAGCTTCTTATAGAATGTGATTGATAGGAATTGTATCTGAAGCATTGAAATGTTAGCAACTTGTCAGCATATAAGGATCACCTGTCTCTTCCAGACATCTACCTGCAAAAAATCAACTTTTCATACAAGTCTGGTGCATTTGGGATTTTGGGGGGTTTTGTATGAGGTTTTTTACCCCGGATCATATTCTATTCTAAGAACAAGGGCTAAAGGTTTTTAGCTGCTGTTTGAACTGATCCCAAGCATCTATAGGTTATTCTTCACTAAAAGTTTTTCACATCTTTAGCTTAATGAATTTTTAACCTATGAAAGCTGAACTTAATCTGATATTTTACCTGCATCAGAGCCTACATGTTGGAGTAAGAAAGAAGAATTTTAATTGTTGGTATGCATCCATTAACAAAATCCCATGGAGATGTTTGAGAAAATGTTGTCTTTTGAAAACATCAGACCACATAGCTGTCAAGAGTTTCTCATCTTGTTTACAAGTTTTTACATATCTGTAAAGTTTAAAGGCCCTACAACTTGCATCCTGCTATTAATCACATGTTCCCAGTGTTCCTGTCCTTGTGTTTGCATGTTGTACCTCCAAAGACGAACCAGTCGGGAGCTAACATCGTGTCTACAGATACACATACGTATGTTCTGATGCACTGCAGAGCCCCTAAAAAGTGTAAATACCTGGGACAGACTAGCCTCCCTGCTGTGTGTAAATACTAAACAGTGTCAGTAAGTTCAGCTCACTGGAGGGATTTATTCTGTTTTACCAGATCAAGATTGACTAAAAATATCACTTCAATGACTGGAAAAAATAACCTTTCATAGCTAGAATATTTCATAAAGACAAGTGTTTGTTTTGCGTTGCTTTGTGAAAGTCCAAGACCCAGAAAAACATCTGGAAACATTTGTCCAAATGTATATATTGATAAATTTAGAGTGAGATTTTGCTGCCAAATGTTCCTCTGACAAAATGTTTCCATAATAACCAGCAGAAGAACCTCTTTATCCAGTAAAAACAATAAATAAACAAAAAGCTCTAGCAAACAAAGCCACTCTAAATTCTTCTTCCTGGACACGTGAGTGTCCCTACAAAGGCTTAGCCATCCAGATTTTAGTGAGGTTAATTATTTGTTTGAAATAACTCATAACTGAGGAGGCGCAACACAAACCCTTTAAATATTTAATTAATGGCTACTTTTTCATGTAGGAACACACTTATATTTTACTTCGATGCTTTGTTTCTCTCTTTTGGTTAAGGTAGTTTTCAAAAAGCAGAGTGAAAACACACCTTGTAAATCAGAATGAACACTCCCATGTCCATGACTTAGCATTTGTAGACTAAGATTTAAACATATTTTTAATTAAGTGGAGGAATTCTAAGACTTTCCTTTTGGCATTTCAGTCCACACATTAATTCAGTTACAGCAACCACCCTTAAAAAGTTAAGTCCTTCCCATATACCTTACTGCATTATGATTGGAAGCCTTTCATGAAAGCTGTTATTTAAATCTGTCCAATTCAAAAAAGAAACTTAGCAATGATATTTTATACCCTTATGAAATACAGTTACCATGAAGATACTGATCAAAATGATGGTAGCTTCTTTTCCTCAATAAATTCATGATTCTAACTCAGAAGAATAAAATGTTCTACCTTAACCAATGCAGAAAACTCTTTGGGAACATAGAATGATATTTTTATCACAGTCAAAAAATAATTCAATTTTAATTAAAATATTTCAAGGACTTTCAAAGCCCTTAGAAAGACTTACAAAATCAATGACTTTTAGATCATTTTAGAGAAATGAAATACTACTCTTACTACTAGTGAATTAGCCACTCTAGAATACTAAAACACATCTTGGAAAGATTTTTCACTTCACAGGGATTTTCAGATGTAGTAGTACTGGTTTTTATTTCTACTGAATATTTATTCTGTTTATTTTTCATATTTTATTAATGAAAAACCTCAGCTTTGGTCAACGTTGTTCTGACTGCATCTGTGGGATCTCTGGCTACTCAAGCTTTTGTTTGTATTTCTATAGGTGATCAGTCCAGAAATGCAGTGGAAGGTTTTAATATATTCCTGGGTAGAATCACAGCCTCATGTTTTAAATACCTTAAGTGCAGCTTTTACTGCAGAATTTCGATTTCACAGTGATTATTAAAAAAAAAAAAAATGCAAATAAAACCAAATCTTAGATACCATTTTAATTCAAGGTTCTGAGGACAAAATCAGCCTTCAGGTAAAAGAGGGAAAAGATTCATATTGCCTAATTTCCAGTTGTCTTAAAGTCAGTTGTCTGAATTATTTACTTCATACTCCCCTTTATAATCAATGGAGAGAAGCAGGTAACTCTAAAGAGCAATTAATCTTCTAAGATAGGAAGGACGAATACCTTTTAGGTGTGCCTATTTCTCTCTTCTGACTTTGAGGGTAGTCAGGGATGACTAACTCAGATGAATACTTTTTAGATGTCTAAATTTAAGTGAGATGAATCCCACCCAATAAGTGTACATATCCTATTCTTCCTGTTTCATGTCTTTATCAAGGACCTATTTCATGGAATTTAGTAATTAGGATCGTGTGTGTGTGTTTGAAATAAGAATGCTTTTAACATTTTTAATGGGTAGATCTTGCCTCTTTTCTTTACACTATGAAGGCATCAGCTCTTCCCAGTCTCACCCCACTACTTCTTCAATGGGCCTACAATCCCCAGAAAGTACTAATTCCTCATGCAACGGGACAATTAGTGAGCAGGTGAAAACGGATGCAGGACTGGGAGATGAAGGAGCTGGACCACACAAAACACCCAGTGTGAAAGAGAAAAACTGCTCTTTTTGTCCTGAAATCTGAGAAGAAACACTGTTTGAGGGAGGTTATAAACCAGAAATATGGAGGGTGTGTGCAGGGCAGGACTGAGCTGGGTCCTAATGGCTCCATGAGGCAGCCAACAGTGCTTTTTCAGACACATCTCTAGATAGGTTGAAGGAAACTGAAGGGTTCTTCTCTACTTGGTCTAATTCAGATTTAAATATGTTTCCAAAATACAGCTTCTAAAACAACCTAATAGCTAATGGCAGTAATAACACATAATGAATGTTCTAATTATTTTATCCATATTTAATTACTTTACTTAAACAGTCATGAAAATGTGAATAAACAATAAACTTCATACTGTTGCAGAGAGACCATTCATATTTTCACTGAAAAATCTGAGTTATTTGGTACTAAAAGTCTAATGGTCTGATTGTTTCAAATTTGACACTTTAAAAAAAAGAAATTTCAATGACATTTAGTTTGCTGCCAAAAGATGGAATTTACAGAATGAAAGTGTACAATTCATTCCTTTTCTTTGCTATTTTCATAGGAGCAGTAATTCCCTATTGATGTTTTTAGTAAAATGTAAAATCACTATTATTATAAAGACATTATCATTATGCCAATAGTACTATAAAAGAATCACATATCTGATATGTATGTTAAATAAGCCCAGTGGGAAAAGAAATGGAGGCTGAATTGCTACTGTATGTCAAATGAAATCACCTGGGTGACCTTGTAAGAATGGCTAATACCATGTTCCAGACCCTGTGACTTGCTGAGTAGTAGGGCTGAATTTAGGTATTATTAATATAAGGTTTTAATAAAGTTGCCTGACAATGGTCAATTTGCTCTTCTGAGTCTTTAAAAAAAAAATTTCCATAATTACCAAAGTTCATAGGCCCCAGGGCTTAAAAATGACCTCTTGTTTATTTTCAGTGAAAAACAGTAGAGGCAGGGAATCAATTTAAATCAATATTTTCAGTAGAATTGAATAGAGAATTTACCAGAATGCCTTGTCATTCTTGACTTTTTATATCTGAGGCCCCAAATACATTTGCATATATGCAAACCTGCCTCCTCATAACTTTAGCGAGGGGTGCCAGTTAAAGCTAAGCTGGCTGTAGGGAGTCCAGCTACATGCCTAATCAACTTGAGGAAGGGTTTTCCACTGACTACAATGATGACAACACTAGTTCTACATTGTACAAACTGCTTACCAAGTCCTGAGCTTGACAAAGCACTGAGCAACCCTCACAGAAAAAATCCTGAATGCTCTCTTTTTGTAATTAACCCAGCTATAGCATTGCTCAGTACCTTTCAGAACCTAGACCAAAAGCCTTAGTTCTGTTAGACACTACGTCTCTTAAACTTATTTAGGGCTCACTGATACCAGAGGAAGCAGGAGCTGGGAAGAGTGGTGGGGAGTGGCAAACAGCTGGCCCAGTTTTTAACTATATTTCCTATCCTTAAAGTTGTACTCTTTTGTGGTTTTATTTTCTTTTAACCATCTGCTGTTGCATCCTAAAATAAGTTGTTGTGAATGGCAGAAAAGAAAGTGTTCAGCTATTGAAATTATGTTCAACATTTAAAAGTATTTGTTTCATTCAGTACTGAGAAATAACTAAAAAATACTCAACTTAATTACTCAGTATTCCAAAATGTCCTTTGAATAATGGTAGTACTCTAGGGCCTTGAGTTTAGGCCATTAAAGTGCCCTTTCTGCCTAACTACCCAATGAATGCTTTAGGGAGACTCCTATTTTTACTGATTAGCAAACCTCTATAATCTATTTGAGAATACAAGTGACATCTTTCTTTGAGTATTCAGGACCCATGACCTCAGGGAGATGTGCTGTGTCACAGGCTTGACTGATAGAAAGGCAATATTCCTCCTTCAGACTCTAATTGGAACTACTCAGTGCAGCTGAAGAATTGAGCAACTCCTCATTATTCTGTTTAATGGCCTTTTTGCATTTACAAATCATTTATCAGAATCATCCCCAAATGAAAAATGATAATAATAGCAAAGATATTTGGCACAATATGTTTGGCTTGTTATCCAAAGGCTTTGTACGGAGGCATCGAAGTACAGGGGATGATGTCATACCCTGGAGCGGGTGCAAAAGGGGAATCATTCTTAATTTCTGGCTGACTTCCCAGGCTTTCTCTTGGTCCTCTTCTACCGGAATCTGTCACAGCGCTTTCTGTCACGGTTGTAAAATACTTTCGGAGAAACATAAAGTTTTTATGAGAAGAATGATAAAAGAGATGACTTATTCTAGGGTTAGGGGTTAATATTTGCACTTGTGAGCTGACTTTGAGAATTAAAACCAAAAGGAGATTGAGGAAGAAAGTCAGAATCCTTTCTTTCCCCTTGCAGTTTTGCAGAAGACGCAGCAGTATCTGTACAAGCTCTCCTATACAAAATTTAAGATACTGAGTTACCGTCATGGGATTCTGAGCATGGTGGGTTTATTGGTGGGTACACTCCACTGCTGATGACTTCCAGGGAGGGAGGGAGGAAGAGACAAAAGGAAGGAAGGAAGGAAGGAAGGAAGGAAGGAAGGAAGGAAGGAAGGAAGGAAGGAAGGAAGGAAGGAAGGAAGGAAGGAAGGAAGGAAGGAAGGAAGGAAGGAAGGAAGGAAGGAAGGAAGGAAGGAAGGAAGGAAGGAAGGAAGGAAGGAAGGAAGGAAGGAAAAGAGAGAAAGAGAGAGAGAAAGAGAGAGAGAGAGAGAGAAAGAGAGAAAGAAAGAAAGAGAAGAAAGAGAAGAAAGAAGAAAAAGAAAGAAAGAAAGAAAGAAAGAAAGAAAGAGAGAGAGAGAGAAAGAAAGAAAGAAAGAAAGAGAGAGAGAGAGAAAGAAAGAAAGAAAGAAAGAAAGAAAGAAAGAAAGAAAGAAAGAAAGAAAGAAAGAAAGAAAGAAAGAAAGAAAGAAAGAAAGAAAGAAAGAAAGAAAGAAAGAAAGAAAGAAAGAAAGAAAGAAAGAAAGAAAGAAAGAAAGAAAGAAAGAAAGAAAGAAAGAAAGAAAGAAAGAAAGAAAGAAAGAAAGAAAGAAAGAAAGAAAGAAAGAAAGAAAGAAAGAAAGAAAGAAAGAAAGAAAGAAAGAAAGAAAGAAAGAAAGAAAGAAAGAAAGAAAGAAAGAAAGAAAGAAAGAAAGAAAGAAAGGAAGAAAGAGAGAGAGAGAGAAAAAAGGTACTGGTGATGAGAGATCTGCTAACCCTTTAAGACACTGAGTATATCAGCTCATGCCTTCTGGCTTAACTCTCACAGCAGCCTGTACAGAGTGACTTACTCTTTTTTAGCAAACAGGACTGTCTCAGGGACAGAATACTATTCCTCTATGTGTTTGCCCTTTTCATATAATATTTACTTAGAGCCACCTAATGGGAAATGTCATTGAGGTTTTGAGTGTCTTTTGAAGAATGGGAACATTAAGGTACTAAAACTGCATGCTGTCAAAAACTATCTGAAGTGCTCTGGTTCATCATGTAATACAGTAAGTAGCATTGAATTTAGAGGACTTTTTAGATTACAGTGAACAAGGAAAGGCTCTAATACATGTGATACACTTGCCTTTTTTTTTTGGTTGTTGGGGTTTTTTTTTTGAGGAAGGACAGTCTCCTAGTTCTTGAAGTTTATTAAAGCTTTAAGCTGTCAGATTATTACTGTCAGTTTCAAGAAAGGAAAGAGCTACTGATGTAAAATTAATTTATTGACTAGAATTGTTTTGCCCCAGGGGAATAACATCACCATTTAATTTAATTTTCCCATCATATTGTCTCATTTGCAGAGGAAAAAAATAACTTTCCTTTTTAACAAAGCAAAGTACGTTATGTTGAATGGTGAATTTGTCCTTACAGTTTTTCCTTGTTCTAGATTATCATTTGTCATAAGAATATTTCAGACTCCCTGTGGCTTCTACTTACCGCCCTTATTTTAAAAATACTGATTGTAAAAGTTCTCTCAAAGGTTCAGTCCTGAGCCTATTGGCTTATAGATATATTCCCATTGACACATTTTGGTTTGGATCAAGCCAAAGGGGAGGAGAAATAGAAAACAGAATGTATTAACTATTAGAAAATACAGCTGGACATTTACCAGTCTGTCTGGGATGCCTTCAGTATCCCAGGCAACCTGACCTTCTTCATCTGTAATGAAATTAGCAGACCCGGGTGGGAGATCACTGATGAACAGCTCAGTGGGATGGGATTTATTTATCATAATTTTAGAGCTACTCTCTCAAATCAATACATTGCCAGGTCCAATCTCAATGGAGGTAGAGGGCTTGTAGTTCCAACCTTTCTACCACCTGTTTGGTCAAGGTACTGTCTCACACATTTTTAGGCAGTTAAATTGCATATGTCTCCTCAGAAGATATAGAATCTTTACTGTCTTTACTTGATTTATTGAAAGAAATATGCTTTGCGTTTCAATTAACTGCCCCTATGAGGTGTAAAACTGTGGAAATAATTTAGGGCAGATTTTGCTTGAGCAACTTCTCAGCACTGTTCTAGTCTTCTCAGTTCCTTCCTTCTTTCTGACAGTATCACTGTACCTTGCAGTAGTTATAAAAAGCAGAACATGATGGCCATGATGTATTATAGTCTCCTCAGTTGTTCCAGTTCCCAGAGAAAGGCAAGAGAATGGGAAGTTTGCAATATAACCCTGTGTACACTGTGAAACTGACACAGTTTGTTATAAAAGATGATATTCTTGCTTTGGTATCTGACCCACACCAACTTCAAAGCTAGAAAGCGACAGTTGTCAGAAAATCTTTTACCATAGATCCAAAGGGCTGAACAGTTTTAGATATCTGCTGCAGCATGCCATGTGCCTGTAGAGGGTCACAGGAAAGTTAAGGTGAAGCATCAAGACCCAAAATAAATTAATCAAGCCTTAATACTTGAACTTTAAGAGAATTCAATCATGGTACAGTCAAAAGCTAATATATCTACTTAGAAGACTAATTGCTGTACAGACTTTGTGTGCCTAATTGCTGCAGATTTGAAGGCACCCATGGGAGAACTGGCTGGCCCGGAAACACGTGCGATGGGAGCGGGAAGGGTCACTATGCTCTGAAGTGTTCCTTCCCATACACTCTGTGAACTGGAGTTTAGGCATGAGGCATGAGATAAGATAAGGGAAGTTAAGACCTGGGACATATCCTTGTGTTGGTCAGGGAAGTTGAGAGCAAACACAGGAGTCCCTTTGGGAGTCTGGTTCCCCATAACAAAGGCAACCACACTACCTTTCAGTGACGGTGATAACAAGCAAAGGTCAACCTCTCTCTGAAAAGTGGTTGCCAGAGTAAAGATCTCTCTTCTGGAAAAAAAAAAAAAAGAAGCTTTAGAATTTTTTCAGGCAAAACAGAGAACCAGCCCTTGCTGTTTGAGTTGTTCCCGTTTGTCAGCTCTCTCTTTTGGTTATTTCAAGTAACAAGCACAAAAGCAGTGATTACAGTTTGTCAATATAATATTCTTTCTTCAAAGAGACTTCTTGAGAAGTTTTATTTTGGGGTTTTGTTGTTATTTGTTTGTTGGTGGGGGTGTTTGTTTGGGTTTGGGTTTGTTTGTTTGTTTGTTTTTAACAACCGATCTCTAGTATTTTTTAATGCTTGAACTGAAGTCCAGGTACTGAGTCAGTCATAACCTCTATTTGAGTTTAATAGAGATCATCTAAATTTTTTCCAGGTTTACCTCCCTATGTCATACAAATATGAATTATTGCCAGTGAAACACTTCATTTCTTTAAGCTGTTTCTTTGCTTTAATAACTCTCTACTATTTACTAAAGCAAATTAGACCCTTGTGAGGCCCCCAAAGAGGAGCAGCACCAGGGGCCAACACTCTCACTGCAATGAGGGAAGGTGCTGTGCATGGCTGAGACCTTGACTGTTCTGTTGGACGTGGAGAAGCCCTGACCACCTGTGTGTGGAAAGACAGGTTTGTCCTAAGCAGCGTTAATGGAAAGGCCTCCATCTTGGCTGACTTGAGGGGCCTCCAGAGGTAAAAGCTTGAGAATAACATTTTCAGCAGCGCCAAATTAAACTCCGGGTCAGTTTTTGAACAGCATCTAAGGGCAAAACTAAATGATCAGATTCTGTGGATTGGCATTATATATTTTCAATTTTGTTGAACATGGTAAAGGCTCATGTCGCACCCAATGGTAGGGTACAGTTTATTGCACAGTTTATGTCACTCTCATCTTCAGGATGTGCAAGGACGACTCAGGGAACTACAGGCCATCCACCTCAATCCTAGGGAAGGTGATGCAGCAATTAATTCAGGAAATCATTTTGAGGCACATGAAGGACAAGAAGGTGATTTGGATTAGTCAGCATAGATTTACAAAGAGGAAATCATGCCTAATGGATTTGATAGTCTTCTACAATTAGTTGGCTGGCTTAGTGGATTAGGAAAGAGAAAACTATATTATCTGTTTTGATTTCAGCAAGGCTTTTGACACTGTCTCCCCTGATGTCCTCATAGACAAACTGATGAAGTGTGTTCTAGATAAGGGACAGTGATGCAGATTAGAAGCTAGCTGAATGGCTGGGCTCAGTGTCTTCTGACCAGCATCAAAAAACCCAGATGGAAATCAGTCACTGGAATACTTATATTCCAAGAGTTCATACTGCACTGATACTAATTAAAATCTTCATTAATGACCCAGATAATGGGACAGAGTGTGCCATCAGCGAGTCTGCAGATGATACATAACTGGGAGGGCTGGTGGATACACTGGATGGCTGTGCCACCATTCAGAAGGCCCAGACAGGATAGAGAACTGGACTGACAAAGAGGTCCTTGTGGACAAGTTGAACATGATCCAGTGATGTACTCTTGCAGCAAAGAGGACCAGCAATCTCATAGGCTGCAGTTTTGTCAGCAGGTCGAGGGTGATGATCCTTCCCCTCTCCTCAGCCCTGGTGAGATGCATCAGGAGCCCTGGGTTCAGGCCTGGGCTCCCCAGCACAAGGGAGACAGAGGCATACTGCAGCATATCCAGAGAGGGGCCACAGAAACATTGAAGGGACAGGAGCATGTGACATACAAGGACAGGCTGAGAGAGCTGGACTTGTTCAGCACAGAGAAGAGAAGTCTCAAGGGGATCTGATCAATGTGTATAAATATGTGATGGGATGATATAAGGAAGATAAAGCCAGACTCTCCTCAGTGGTATCCAGTGACAGAACAAGAACCAGTGGGTACAGGTGGAAAGACAGGAAATTCCATTTAGATAAAAATATATCTCCATAATTGTGAGAGTGACTGAGCACAGAAACATGTTGCTACACAGAAAGACGGGCTACAGGTTCTCCATCCTTGGGCATATTAAAAATCTGACAGAACACAGCTCTGGGAACCTGCTTAAGGTGACCCTACTTTGAGCAGGGAGGTGGGCAAGACATCTTCAGAGGTCTCTTCCTATCTCATCCAATTTGTTGTTATTCTGTCACAGACACTTCATTTTTCTTTAGCAGCTTGAATTTCTTAGGCTTATAAGTACATGTAACCAGTAAGACATACATGGCTGTTTCTCAAGCGATATTGATAACACAGTATTAACTACAGAATTTGTTTCATACTTGGGTAACCCTGTTGCAGCCTGCGACATCTCTGTATGGGTACTAAAAGTAATGGGAAATATTGAACAGCTCCCATCAGTGTAAAACTATAATCATCACCACTGACAAAGTTTACCAAGAATATGGGAATATGATGTACAGATGCTTCTTATAACTTTCCATCTTCCCTCTCATGGATGGTGGATGCTTCTTCTGGTAGGAGCTACCCTTTGTATACACATGAGCAACTTGTGTCCATGGAAGAATCCATTGTGTCTAAGAGGTCTGAATATAGCATGTGCTTGAAGAAGTAAGACAACAGCGATGAGAAATTTGTACAGTTTCTACTCAGCAATAAAGCAAAGCTCTGTCACCTGTACTGCAAAGTAAACTTTTCAACAAAGAAAGAACCTTCAAAGCAGTTATTAGCATCTGAAGCAAAGCTCTGGAGCACTAGAAGTGAAAGTATCTCCTAGAAATGTACTTCAAGAAAAAAATAATCAGAATCTTGAACTTGTAAATACCAAAGCTCAATATTTAACACAATGGGGGGAAAAAAATCTAATACAACATACTTTAAAAACTTAAGCTGAAAATTTTAGAGGGATAGATGGTGGGAGTTCATACCCATTTGGAGACAGCAGGGAAAATTAGCTCCAAAAGTACAGTGAGGCTAGTCACTGGTTATTTCTGAAATGAAATGACTCTTAAGCAGCACTAAGAGCTTCAGTTAAAAATTTCATTGTGTTTAAATGGACAACTAAAGCTTCAGAGAAATTGGGTTCAAGTAAATGGAGAGGTTCCCAGCTGTGTTCACTGGCAGATCACCAGCGTCAGAAAGAAGATAAAGATTACCATTTGTACATCGTATTAAATTGCATAATGTCAAATTGTCCTGATCTTATCCCTAAAGAAAGACATTGAAGAGAGACAGAGTGGGGCTTTTATCACTGCATCTAGTTTAAGGAGTAAAGATATGATTCATACTGAACAGAAAGGTGGGGGAAAGATAATGCATTATGCATTTAATATGGAGGCTGCTAGCCCACTGAGGTGATGTTACTCATATACATTAATAAAATTATGCATGCACCTTGCCCAGTTGTGTGGAGTGAAATTTCTTCTAGAAATATTATGAGATAAGATTGCATGCTGCAAAGTAAACTTCTGTAAAGGCTTTGGTTTGCACAGGAAAACGTCTTTATATATACTATGGTATGTAGAGTTCTGCTCGTTGGTGGGGTTACAATTGAAACTGTTATTTGATTTTTGTTTACTTATTTTTTTAGCCAAGGTAAAGGTACCTGTGATTTCAATAGAGATTCTTTCCTTTTTTTTGGGGGGGGGGGAGGGGACTAACCTAAATAAATAAATGAAAATACTTTTTGTGCAGCTGTTTTAAAACTAACAGAGATATTCGTGTAACTCTCTACATGAGAGGCATAATTTTCTTAGCTAAAGCAAAAGCTGGATTAGTCAGGAAAATTTTATGGGATTCAAGATCCAGAGAAAACTTAAATTGTTTGCCCTTGGTCTGTTGTTCTTGATCTCCTTTTTCTTTTCTGGAAGAATTACTGGATTGTCTTGGTAGAACTAGTTTAGCACTGTAATATAACTGGCAAGATTTCTTCTGCTGTATCCCCATTTTTCTAATCCACTAATCAGTAAGGATAATATACTATGATTAAACTATTTTCATCTTGCCCCTAAAGAACAAAAATATCTATGGGCTGATCCGGAAGTATCCTGTATTTCTATGACAGAAAATATGAATGATAGTGTATCTCAAGTTTTTCTCTTTCTTCCATTAAAACTTATATGTACTTTTAAATCAGGCAGGACCAAACTGAACAATTTCTGTTTCTCAAACAAAATCAGTTTCATTTGTCTGCTTACTAAACAAAGCAAAGAGCATGCTGGACTTTTTCTGCTTTCTTGTTTGGGGAGCAAAGTACAGTACAGAAATAGTCAGCAAGGCACGCCAGTGGGCCTAATTTGCACACTTTGTCACAACAGAGCCAAGCAGTTATATACACTTTATTCAGAACTAGTATGGATATTAAATCAAAATAGCAGTGTTATCTTGGATCTCCACATTTTCCAGCTCTGCATCTCCCTGCACAGCTCTGAACTGCCAACAGTAGAGGGATAAGCACATATTTATTGAAGAAAAGGGATGTGTGAAGGACTAGGAAGTAGTCTTTTGCTCAACTTACTCTCCCACTTGCAGATGCAACATGTCTGCAAACAGTTATTTTAATTAAGAACAGCTTTAGCTTTATAAGCCTGAAGTGGTCTCATGATAAACCCAGTATGGGATACACAGAACAGTACTCCACCCTAACAAAACATGAACCTGCGAAGTACCTTGGCATGCTCGTGTGTCTATCGTTCATCATAACTGTCTTGTATGGCCAATTATTAGGCTAAGTCTTTCTAATATTAGTGAATTTATATATAAATCCATGTGAGTTTATGCATGTGTACCTGTGTGTATGTTCAGAGAAAATACTATAATGACAGTAAATCTGCTCTCCAAGGCAGGATGATCTTGGGGATTTAAAAAAAATTCCAGCTTTTGTCTTGTAATTATTATCAAACAATTGAGGATCCAGTAGTTCCCAATGGTGGGGTTTGTGAGCATTTCACAGCAACCGCTTCCATTTTTACTAAGAGATTAACTAAGGATTCCTTCCGGAGTCTGGGGCTGCCATTGCACCTTGGCAAATATTAAATCACAGAAAAGGTAATGTGCAATAGCCATCTTCACTGTGTCAAATGTTTTTCACATATTTTCCCCTTTATTCAAAAGCATTATTATTTCATTATCTAGGACATTAAATTACTGTATTAATTATTTTCATAATTTGTATATATTTGATATAGTATCTATTTTTAATTATCAGAAGTCTTATTTAATTTTGACTTCATTAAAAAATACATATGGAATTGTACACATACTCATCTCTTCTACATGTGAGAAGATGCAATATTCTGTTAGCTGGAAATAGTCAATTAAAATGTTCAGTGCATAAGCACAAAAATGTTTGCCCTTATCAAAGATAATACAGAAGAAGGATGGTCTTGTGGTTAAAACGTTCAGTGCATAAATACAAAACACAGCTTCTCAACAAATATAATAGAGAAACCTTATGATTAAACAGAGGGAGGTAAGCCATCGCAGCTGCATTCCTGGCTCTGCTAGAAGCTTCTGATACAGCTTGTGGTAAGTTACACGCACAAGATTTTCAAGCAGAGGTGATACAGGTGCCATGCTGGGAATGTGAGTGCTGTTACTTTCTAGAAACAGTGCAGTACGAGGAAATTTTCAACACTGCTCTGCTGGATTTCTGAGTGTTCATTGCTGTCTCGGTGCACTGATGTCACCTGTACAGCAGCTCAGGGACTTTGGGTAAGGCAGCAGGAAGCCTCATGTTGATAGACATACATATTCCTCCATATTGCCCAGAACTTCTGAGTGCCGAGAGATCTGGGCTTGGGTTTTGTGGTCTTTGAGATAAAAAAGAAGTTCTATCAACAGTTACTGAACTAGTGGCATCACATAACAATAATTTGTTATTGCCCTGTACTGTTGAGTGCAATAACCCTGCTCTCTCCCCATGCTCCCTGAGGAGCCCTTGCATTCCGCACACACATACACACAGCTCCCTCTTAGGTTTCAATGTGCCAACAAGGTACTTTGGTACCCTCCCTTTTCCCTGGCAAGAGGCAGTGTGTACCAGTCCCGGATTCCAGATTGGTGGGACAGGAGGGCACATGTGACAGTAACAGCTGAGCCCAGTCACCTGGGTTCCTCCTGCTTTCCTCTTCCTGATTTTCACAGGAGTTGGGAATTTTAAATCTTTTAGATTTATTGAGGGCAACACAGAGACAGACAGACACAGAGTATGTTTTTTCCACTATCTATCCATACATTGAACTGCATTTACTCAATATGCGAATTGTCTGCAATTAATTGTATAGACCTTTCAAACATGAATGTAGGTGGCCTTTGTCTCCAGGGCTGAACTCTCCCTCACTGTGGTTCCGGTGCATGTGAATTAATAATAAATAAAGGAATAAAAGATTAAATAAAGGACTTGGGTGCCCTTATGTTTCTTAATGTTAGAGTTTAAGTGGGCCATAAGCAATGATTTGCTCAAATGGTCAAATGAAGTAGGGGTTTTTTTGTCATCTAGAAACTACATTTAACTTTTTAGAAAAAAATTATAGGCAAAAAGGTTCCTCCAGGTCAGCTTAATCACCTCTAATCCCAAGCAAATGTTTTGGAAAGTAATCTTGTGTTGACACAGCTCAGTCAAATGTTAGCTTCCTAAATCCTATACTGGATCTAGCAACAGGTTCCAGCCACTTGCTCTTGGCTGCCCATGGTGATATAGCAGCGTTGTACCTGGACCAGTCTCACCACAAAGGGAAACTGGCAGTGTTAGATGGGTACATCTGGTTCCTACATGAAGAGAAACCTGCCATCATGCTGCCTGTAGATTCATGTACTGCTTATTGAATAGCTTGGTTTAGCTTAGCCTTTTTTTAAGTACAATGATTTGAGAGTTAGTTGCTTTTGAAAAAAATGAACCTGAGTGTCCAGAGGAAAACTGCATATTTTAGTTATTTCTCCCAAACTTTTTTTATAGCAATTGGTTGCCATCATGCAGGGATGCACAGACATGTAGGACAAGACCTCAGAAATGCTCCGCTCCCTCTCATTTTGACTGCTTTTACTAGCTGCATGAAAAATTGTAAAAAAAAAATTTAAAAAAAGGACAGTGCATTAGTAAAATGATTGCTATAGCATATTTTGACATTGCCAATAAGAATGCTAGACTTTATTAAAAAAAAAAAAGGAAAATTCCACAGCATTGCAGCTAGATGATCATGAAATAGTACCAGGGGACACACATAGCTACGTTAAGATAACTTCAGGTCTGCAATCTGTGTGCTAGAAGAGAAAGTAATGAGAAATAAGTTTCATTTTTTTCAGAGAAGAGAAAACTTACTGCATAACATTTGATAGGGCCAAAACTGTTCAAGAATTCACACAAACTTAAAAGAATGATTTTGCGAAAAGAAAAAAGGTTTTTTTCGTATTATTTTTTTTTCAGAACTGCTGAAAGATTTTGTCTTTTTCATAGCAATATGTTTCAGCTACTCTTTTAGGAATGGCATTTGTTATTTCAAAGTTGACCTTAAAAAAGGAATGAAAAAAAAAATAAAAAAGAACAAAGGACTTCAAAACTGATCAACAAGTCAAAATATTGAATTTTAGAGCAGATGACTTTTTTTGGCAAATCCTAAATTACTCTTTTATTTCCCCAAAGGAAATCTGGTTTGGTTTGTTCAAACTAGTCGTTGTGTTGTTTTGTTTTTCCTTCTGTTTTTTGCCAGTTTCATAAAGCAAAATTATTTTTCTTCAGTTTTATTGTGGACCTCTTTGACAACAGAGAAAGGGATTTTCAAAACTTTATTTGACAGGAAATACAGATCTGAATCTAGTATGCTGACTGTAACATTCATTTCTCTGCCTTAAGAATAACCAAAAGCTTTAAAACTTGCTAATTTACAATTGTAAAAGTCCCCTTAACTAACATTACCATTCACCTAGGATAAAACTTGTTAGTTTTTTATATTGATCAGGTATAGGCTGGAAATTAAACACCTGCTTTTTAAATGTGTTCCTCCTTCTCACCCTTCCCATTATACTAATTAAAATTACTATAGGAAATACTAAGTGTTTGCACAGGCAGATTAAGATACATTTAACACACTTTTTTTTTTTTTTTTTCTAATCATTGAGTGTACTTTCTAATAAAACCTAATCCTTAGCAACTCTTCTAACCCTGTTGTTGACGGGCAGAGACATTGCAAGAGTGTGGTACTAGAGATCTTTTTCCAGAAGAACAGTTTTTTCCCATTCTACATGCATAGTGTTTTATTCCTAAAGCAGTATTTTCCCTACATATGTTACATACTCTGCCCTATAAGCTATACCTCATGGTCTATCCCTGTGTTAATGTTAATATCACACTTACATGACATTGCCTGAACCATGCTGCTGAAGATTAACTTTGAAAACATTTTGGAAAAGATGTTTGTGTTCAGGAGTAGTTGAGTGCAAAAACATCTCTGACAGCTACATTTCAACATTTAATACACAAAAGTAGTCCAAGGTTAATTGCTCTGATTACTGCATTAACCAGAAACATGTGACTTTTCTTACATTAAAGCAAACTTATAATATACTTGTTCCCTTCTTATCTCCAAGGCCCAAATACTCTATCGTCTGTCACAGAAATTTACTAAGATTTACTGAGTTCTCTCAAAAGTATAACTACATTTTGTTTTACATCCATTATTGTAAAGAGCTTGCCATAAACAACAAATATCACAGTGTAGCTGACAAAGACTGTCTTAAGCTGATAAAAGTACAAGCAATTCCTTGCTAAGGCCGGAATTGTCATTTTGTCAGCTTGATGAATCTGAATTTCAGATCTAATTCTAACAAAATGAGGATTTAGTTATTTTTTTCCATACAATCCTACAGATCCTTTCACAATAATGAAACTTCAGTAAAAAACATAGTACTGCTAAAATTCATTCTACTAATTAAAACACAATAAATTCCACATAGTAAATGGTGTTCCTTGTTCAGTATTAATCTATATATACCAGCAACTTTTCTGGGCTGAGTAAGAAGGGCTGTTTGAAGTATGAGCTGGATGAAAAAGCTATACTTTTCAGAGAGGAGCTGAATTTTATGCAGTAGTTTCTTTGGTATTACTTTGTTTTTTCTTTTCTTTATCAGGGCATTTTAGTGTCTTTAGTGTATTTCAAATCTCAGCACTACAGAAAAGCTACAGGTTTTGTTTCATACAATAGCTTTTGTTTGGTTGATTGGGTTTTTGGGGTTTTTTTTGTTTGTTTTGTTTTCTTTTCTTTTGTTTTGTTTTGTTTTTTGAGAAACACACAAACTTCCTCATTCATTTCTCGGGTTGAAAAGAAGAGCCAGAGGTCCTTGTGTTAAAGAGACTGCTACACTGATACTTAACACAGGTTACTATTCCCTAGAGCACAGATGAGTTTTCTATCCAGTTAGATATAGTTGGTGAGGCGTTGTTTTATTTTTGTTGGTTTTGGTTGGTTGTTTTTTTAGTGGATAAATGTCATTTAAATGGAAAAGTAAAATTCTCTTAGAGGTCCTAGCTGCAGTCAGTGCCTTAAATATCTTTTTTTTCACTGTATTCATAACTCCAGCCACTGCTTGTGAATGAAGAAAATGAACACAGCTATTCTTGTGGCATACTCCTGTTTCTAATTGACAGGAGACAAAACAAAATACAGAGGTTGAAGGAAGGGTTTACAAAGCAACTTCCTTTCCGGGATGTCCAGCTGTTTAGCACTAGATCCCCCAAGTCTTCCTATTTGTAAAATAAGGGTATACATTCTGTACCTCAGAGGCTTACCACAATATCTGATTGATCAATGGGGTGTGCTGAGAATTTTTCTGAGGTGCCAGGGGGTTGTTTTGCTGTGTTCATGTCTTTATAGTGGAGCTAACTATCTTGTATGAGGTTACCCAATAACTTTATTGTGGAAAGCTTAGAAATATTGCTAATGACTAACCAGATTCTCCAGGATCCAGCAAGGGTTATTCATCCATTTCTGACTTAAACATTGTTTCACTTCATCCATGTCTATCATTTCCAAGCAAGAATGTCAGAGACGAGCAGAAAATAATGTGCTGTACTCTATGGCTTGATGACACATTAAAGAGTAGTAATGGATAAACACCAAAAAGTCAGTACCATTCTTTGGTTTAAAGAAATCAACATTCAGAAGTGAATTCTTGAATATACTGGTATAAAGGACAAACCTTTTTGAGCCTACAGTGAAAGAGAGTGTAGATTAATCAAACAGTCTCATTGACTGGCAAATTGGGGTAGAAACTTATGAGAAGATTTTTCAATTTATTTGCTTTGCCTTGTGTACTGTTTTCCAGGCAGTGGCATAATCCCCAAAACAGGCCAGAAATGGACATTGCACAAAACCCAGAGTAATGAATACTGCTGGACTTCTGCTGGAGAAGCAACAGAGGTCTGAGAGTTCAGAGGCAAGGAGCAGGATGGGGATAGACAGTTATTCTATGTGAGATGAAGATGACAAGCAATCCTGGGTGAGGGAGTTTCATCAAGGGACACAGATAAAAGAGAGTAACAGCAATTAACAGAAGACTTGAGATCACTTTCCTTTTCCTTAGCTTTAAAGGGCTGGAACATCAATTAAAAAAATATATATATGAGTTAGATTGACTTGTGTTTCTGTGCTTATGATATAGTTGGATAGTCTCTGGTAAGTGATGAATATTTGGCTTGAGTTACGGTAGGTGGTGAGAAAGCTTCTGTGTCAGAGTCTCCTGAACCAAGGAGACCCTTCTACATATAATGTAGCCTGCTTTGATTACTTTCTAATTCTGCCTAGATTAGACTAAGGAAACAGTTTGTGTGCAAGGTCATGTAACACTTCAGTGACTGGCTACAGAGGAAGAGATGGAAAAGCTTAGTTTTAATCTAGGATTCTGATGCACAGTAATTAAATACAGAAGCAGTGAAACACAGACAGGTAAAAGCTGTTAAAAGTCTGAAAAATGTGACACAAGGGTCACATTCTTGTGTCTGTATAGGATCACAAAATAGCACTTAAGTTGTTTTAACCTCTTCTAGAGATATTGACTGGATATTTTTTAAGAATGTTTTAAGAATATCTTATAATTGTATTTATGTAAAACTTTTGCTGGAATGATTTAAAACTTAAACTTTAGGACTCCTTTCCTTTCCTTTCCTTTCCTTTCCTTTCCTTTCCTTTCCTTTCCTTTCCTTTCCTTTCCTTTCCTTTCCTTTCCTTTCCTTTCCTTTCCTTTCCTTTCCTTTCCTTTCCTTTCCTTTCCTTTCCTTTCCTTTCCTTTCCTTCCCTTCCCTTCCCTTCCCTTCCCTTCCCTTCCCTTCCCTTCCCTTCCCTTCCCTTCCCTTCCCTTCCCTTCCCTTCCCTTCCCTTCCCTTCCCTTCCCTTCCCTTCCCTTCCCTTTCCTTCCCTTCCCTTCCCTTCCCTTCCCTTCCCTTCCCTTTTTCCCTTTGAGAAACCAGATGCAGATTTAAGAAAAAAGGCTAAATGAGCAACCAAAGTGAAGAGATCAATACTAAGGAATTCAATTAAATTTTCCTCACAGGGGGTTTGCTTCAAATCTCATTGAAGTCAACAGAAAGATTCCCACTGACTTCAGTGGGGTTCTGATGAGGCCCAGGGGACACAGCCAGAGGGCCGCATCAGTGTTTTGCTGACTTAGAGTTCTTCATCTCAGTCACCTTCTCTTTTTTCTTTACCTTTTTCTTTACTTTTTCCCCATGATAACCCTTTTTTTTTATTTTCTCAGACTTGCACTTTGGGTCTGCAGAAAGTCTCTGTGCCCTGAACATCTTCTAGTGATTAAAATCACCTCAAATCTTCTCAGGAGTACTGTACAAACAGTGCAAAAAAATTCCTTAATCACCTTTCCTGCTTCTCGTGTATGCTGGTCTGTTTTAGCCGCCAAAAAGATTCCTATGTTTATGCAAAATATTAGCTGGCTTTATTTTTATTAAGGGTATGGTTTATTAATCTTAATAAATCAGTTTGTCGCTTGTTTTCTGACTGCCTCTCAAGAAAAAGGGGGATTGACTGTGTGGTAACACTGTTTCTGTCATGCCTGAATAGTTTAAGGTGAGGCTTTGAGTAGTTTTATTGCTTTTGTTTATATAGGTAAACCCAATCCGCGCATTTGAAATGATTGATGAAGTGCAGTCCCACTTGGAGTGTTTGTCATCATTCATGTGCTGAAGTGACATTTCTTTATGTATTTTGGCATAAACATATGCAACTACTGGCAAAGCATTTGACCCTGGAGTCTGACTATTTGTCATTCTAATCTTTTTTTTTTCTACCCAAAGTCAGGCAAGTTACTGTATATTCTATCTGCATTCATGTTGCTAATTATTCAAGAGACAGTAAAACAGTCCTGTGGCTAGAATTGCATAAGTTGCTGAATGTGCACTCTTCTTTTCACAAGTTAGGTACTTTGCTGCAATATAAATAAAGTTGAGTTGTGTGTAAATGTCAAGAGCAACATCCATACGGAGCTACAGTACTTTTCAGTAAACTTTGAAGCCTATGCTTTGACAGTAGAATAAGGCAGAACACTACATATGGAATTTAGCAAATCAAATGTGAGCAGAGATTAAGTAAAATACATTAAATATAAATTGGAATATAATTTTCCAATAACATAGTTACAATGAAAAGCAAGTAACCAATAATTCACAGTGTGTGGACAGAGATAAATGGATGGTGTTTTAACCTCCAGGCTCAGGGTTCAGACTGTGTGTTGTCTTGTTGGAAAACAACTGATTATTTATTGGGGAAAATGTCAGAAAAAAAAAATTAAACTGTAAAGTAATTTTTCCTGAAAAGCAATCACATGTCATTTATAAAATATATCAACATTTTTTTAACCAAGAGTCATAAAAATGTGATACCTTCTCAAAATGTACTCATCTAAATAACAATTCTGAATATCTGAATATCTAAAATAACTGAGATAGATTTAGATATTTGGACATAGAAAGCAAATTATGAATGTGATTGACAGAAAATCAGTTCAGATCCTTAGATCAAAGAGTATGTGTCCTGAAATGACACATTTAAATGAGTTTCATTCTAAACTTGGATAATACTTTCTAAATTTTCACTAACATGATATGAAATTGTCTTTTTTAAAAGTGATATAAGGAAGAATTCTGCTGGTTTTGCCCGAAATTTCCACACATTTGTATTCAAAGAAGCCTCATAGAAATTCTTCAGAAATACAGTGTACTGATGAAACTTTAAGTCTTGGCTTCAAATGTTTACCTAGAAGGACAGCAGACAAAGGCAGGACGCTCAGCTCCATGTGAGATGACACAATGTGTCTATGTGTAGTTGAGTCCATATCTAGAGGATGGTTGGCTCTGGAGAGGCTGAGGAGTTCTCCAGTTTCCACTGACCGGGTTGGCTGATGGTCAGTTCACTTGCCCTCATATAAACATCTCGAGTTCCATGAGATCTCCAGCTGCAAGGGAGTTCTAGCACTTCAATGCAGGGATCAGCTGCAGGGCACATGGTCCATCTGCCACTCCTGAATGGATGTCTCAGACACTGTAAGATATCTCTGGTGGCACTAGGTACTCGTGCGTGCAGCTTAGTCAAGTCTTAGGTCACCAAGGAGTGTACAGGAAGTTCAGAGGCCTAGGCTACATGGAGACAGAAATAAATATATAGTCACCTACATTTAATATATTAGGGCTTAACTCAGTTGCTGAAATGTGAGCATTCAGTGTGTTTTGACATATCCTAGTGCCTGGCCTTCAGATGGTCTTGCAGAAAGTTATGGATGTGCCTCCATATTTGTCAGCCCCATACAAATTCCACTAGATAAATAAAAAGGCACTGAAAATGTATTTGGATTTAATCTTGAACCAAATTCCATGCTTTCACAGGAAAAAAAAATCTAAGAATGTAAGGCACCTTTGTTATATATCTTTCAATTCATATTAGGCTTTGAACTCAGAGTCTACATAATATGTAGGGTAGTTATAAAATGTTTGTTACAAACGTAACAATATATTCTACCAGTAGCAATCCAATACCTGTACACAAGCCTTATGCATAAAATTATACTAAGGTATTTTTTTCTGGCATTTTCAGAAGTTTCTGAAAGAAAGGAAAGCTAAGCATTTGGAGCTACCTCCATTCTCCATGCTCTGAGACTAATAACCATGGCCATGCATTTCCCTTCCTTTCTCTTCTTTTATCTATAAAAAGATAGCTTTATATAGTTTTTTCTTATTACACTTGTCAAGGACTTTGATTTCTTCATAGTTCCCTCTATTAAAATTTTACTGCATTTCTCTCACAGTGTTAAATAGAATCTATTTCGAGCATTTTTTGAATACCAAAAAAACAGACAAAGGTTACCATCATGTTCACAGAAATAGTTTTATTCTCTTTCTCCCCCTCAAAATAACCCTGGCATAAAAAGGGAGAAAAGATGAGAATGGTTGGGATTTTTTCTTGGGAATACTTGCCCTTTCAATGGCGATAGATTTCTTTGTACTTTTTGTTATAGGACATGACACATAGTTGGAAAAATGTCTCAGAAACGCTTCTCATTATCAAATCATAGTCTGCAGTAAATGTATCATGGCACTGCTAACACCCATGCTACAAACTGTTTCTGTAACGAAAGATTAACAAACAACGTGCTGCAGGTGCACTGTTGTTTTACCTCTGGCTTGTTTTCTGGAATAGAAATCACATAAATGATGCCTTAAAATATTTGTGGGCCGAGAAGGAAAGAGAGGTTACTTGTCAGGCTTGCTTCTATTCCTGTCTGGCTTTTTTTCTCAAGTTTGACTCCCATTGGGATGTCGCTCTTCTGGAATAAGTGATACTATGTTGCATTACATATGCAACAAGTCGTGTGTAAAGCAAATACAGTACCACTTTAAGTGAATGTCTCTCTTGATAAAAGAATGTATTCCAATTACATTAATCCATTAATGGTTCATTTCCTCAGATAATTGGCTACTTACGTGCATCTTTATTTGCATCCGCTAAATACATAGCCTAGAGTTATCAGTATCTATGTTAAGGCTAATGATTTCATCCTAGGTTAGCAATTCCAAACTAGAACCAGTTAAAACAACATAATGTCAATGAATAGATTTACACACATACAAAAGCAAAACAAAACAAAACAAAAACAAATGAACAAACAAACAAACAAACAAAATGTTTCTTGATTGATTTCCTGCCTTCCAGTTACAGCTTAAAGCTAATTCTGTGGGCTTTTGATTGCCTTTTTAAGAATGGTATGTAAAGAAAAGGTAATGTCCCATTTGGCTATTGCATTAAAAGCACAACCTTATAATTTGCCATTAGTATTTTCTGTTGGTGAATTAATATTTAATAAAAATCACTGTTTTGTCATTTAGTACCTGTTACTGAATTTTGTACCTGTTACTAGGGAAAATTTTCATTTCTCAGCTAAAGTTTAGACTTATTCCATTCTGAGAATAATCTCTTACACTTATTCTTTCACAAGTATATGGTCTGGTATATTAAAAATAAACTCCAGGTCTCACATTTCAGACATTGTGATAAAGTTTGAACTCAGTCTCCAAGTTTGACTTATTTATAGCATTCAAAATTTGGTTCATGTGTGTCTATTGGTTACTGATGACGACACATAGGTGCACTGATAATTGTTAAATTATTATCCCTTGACAGATAGATATAGGGGAAAAAAAATCCTTTATTTTACAATGCAAGAATCCCCAGGTTTCCTCCTCTTCTCTTCCCCTTTTTTCTCTGTCTCATTTACACCTTTAGTTTAGTTTATTTTTCATCCTTTTGGCCATGTTATCAGCTGCCCAAAATATTGATGAAGCCTCCTGAAATTTTGGCAATGTCCTCCTGAAGCTCCGAGGATGTGTCAGTGTCCAGAATCCTAGAGATGTTAACAAACATTTTCTAAAAGTGCAACAAAAGATCTGGTTGTATTTCTCTTTCATACATTGAGATATGCGCTATGGGTTGAAGGTGGAATTTAGCCTTCCCTCTTAAAACGGAAAAATTAAAATCTTCATTTAAAAAATACCACCACATTTTCTGCAGAACACATTGTATTTGTGGTATGTTCATTTGCTTGTTTACAAAAAGCAAATGACCCAAGCCCCAGAGTGTTTCAGCTCTTAGTGAACTTCAGAAAAGAAATTAAAACATGTCTTGCGACTCGCATTGTGGGGGCCGTCAGAGCAGGTAATCACAGTCAACCCCTCTGGCTTTAGAAATCTTTGGAGAGCCAAGTGCTGCAGTGCGCAGCAGCCTCTTGTAGGAGTTCAGATTCAATGGCTGCTTCTTGTTTCAGGCACCGACTCACTTCTGAAGAATGAAAGGTCTACCAAGTAATACTTTCTGCTGTGAGACAAAGAAAAAAGATGCAACATTTGATCTCAAAATTTCTGCCTGCCCAGAAAAATGGAACTGCTGATGACAATTGAATCTCTCTTCCTGAGTATATAATGTTTTTCTTGCACAGTTACATGAACCTAATAACCATATCAATCAGGGTTCTTGAAAGTAAAGCGATATATTCTACTGAAGTGTATGAGGAGATGTTGAGGTTAAGAATGTGTTTGAATTTCTGGATGGATGACAAGGTTGTTTTTGATTCAAAGTTAACTGGGAATAAGAAGCAGCTACGAAATACTAGGCAAAGTGTACTCAGAGAAGGAACTGAAGTTTGCAAAGAGAAGGAAATATTGCTTACATGGAAGACTTTGTGTTTCAAGTGCTCCTGGATTTAAACATACATAGATAAATCTGTGTAGTTTTGCAACAAGATCCAGCAATTGCACTCATTTGGTATATTTGGAATTGAAAATGCAGCAGTGGTAGAAACAGTGTAAAGTTTCAGTATGTTCACAAGCTAGAGGTGTAACTGATCTGTCATTGCCTCAAAACTGGCAAACTCTTTCACTCTCAGAAGAAAAAAGTCTGAAATATGGAAACAGCTAGGTAAACAGGTAAAGAATGCCAAATTTATGTCCAGCCCCTGGCTTCATGAGGGCTTACCATGACTTTTGGACAAGAAACTTCATCCTAAAAATAAATAAAGATAGCTTTTGGCCACATTTTCTTCAAACTAAACCTGCAAGTACTTGAGACATTGCTATTTCATGCTCTTGATTTTCTCTTCATTGTTAATATGGATCTACCCTTTGTTGTTCTGGACTTTGGCATCTTTGGTGATTTTACTCTTCCCATCCAAATTCCCTGACAGAGGTGATCACTCTCTTGCAAATCCTATTGAATGACTCTAAAATGAATATGCAGTCTGTCTCAGCTCTCTTCAGGGTAAGGCTTCATAAGAATGTTGAACATTTTGAGACATAACAATAGTAGCATTCAGGGTTTAGTCTCTAAACTTTCAAACCAACAGGTTGCCCAAGTAACTAAAGTTATTAAAGTGTTCAAGTCATTTGCAGCTTACACTGCCTCAGTTCCCACCTGCAGCAATTCTCAAAAGTATCTCCCTAGGAACAGGTGTTACTTCAATATCAAACAGCAGAGGGAAGAGGTTCGCTTTGCTTTTACGGTCTGGCAGAGTGGAAGCAACCGAAGGCTTCTCACCTTTGCTGAAGTGTGTTCACTTTTGTGTCGTTGCTTAGAAAACAGCTACTGATACGCTGACTGGAATCATTTGTCATTCAACCTTCAGAAAGGAGTGTGGAAATTCACCATGGATGGCTCTTACTGAAATAATAGGTGAGAAACTGTGCAGAGAACTTTTTCAGGCCTTGTTAGCCCAAGGATCAATAAAAAGGACAGAAAAGATGGCCAAATTTGAGAATGTTAGATCCTGAAAGCTGCTTTGCATTAACTGCCACAAGGAAAAAGCAGCAAAATTCAGTATCTGATTTGGAAGATGAACACTGGGAGAAGACTGAGACACTGGAGATTGAGCTTCAGAGGAACTGCAACAGAAAATGGTCTGACTGTGTCATCACTTCTGTTGAGACATGCCAGGAGGCTCATGTCTTTTATCTTTCAGACAAACATGTATTTGGATGATTTCACAGCTCCTTTCTGGGGTAAGAAACTGTGTTTTCTTTCTGCAGTAACATGGTGTTACTCTGGATTTCACAGCAACACAGAGTTGAGGAACAGTTTGGGCAAAGACAGATGAGGGCAGAGTGTTGCGCTTCCAAATGCTGCAGTATAGACAAGGACTGAGACAGGCTTGGACTTACCATGGCCCTGGTTTAACACTGGGAAATGATAAACCAGATTCAAGTCTCTGCTTCAGATCAGTCACTTGAGAAAGTAATCCTCCTTCCCCAACCATGAGGTTATTAGGTTCATTCCTTTCAGGTTTCATGAAAAGCTCCAAACATGAGCTTATCTTAACATAGGAGAAACATTCGGATATGTCAAAAATATTTGTGGAATGGTGAGTCTTTCCACCGCAGTTTCAAAAGAGATCCATGTACTAGAACACTTGGCATTTTTCACATTAAGCCAAGTACAAAACAAATAATCTATATTGTTTATATAAAGGTCTATGGTAGCGTTTGATATTATAGAAGAACAAAAATTCCAGTGCTTCGTATCTGTTCACAGGTTACATTTTTGTCAACCTCTCCCAGTCTCTAATCTGAACAGAGACATCTTAACATAGTGGTCAGTGGCTACATTTGCACTAGCAAGTAATTTAACACAACAGGAGTCGATCAGTAGGCCGAAGGCATTAATGATGACGTTCTCACACTTAAACACATTTCAGCAGTTCTGCTTCACACAAGATTTAACCTTGTATCCTGGACTGAACATCCCAGCCATGCATACAGTTTAATGTTGTTCAGAGAAGCAGCCACTGGTGTTTCTGTTAGTGACTCGATCACACTTTATGAAAACCTGAGTTCTCCAAAAGCAATCCAGCTCATTCATCAAAATAACTGTATGAAGCAAAGCACTCTTCACTTAGTCGGAGTTCTATTTCAAAACTAGATTAGTGCTCAGCCCAAAACACTAATGTACACACAACCTCCATGGCTTTATGGAGAAGCTGAATTTTTTAAAATGTGTGAGTCTTGAATTAGACATTAGCACTGAACAGAATTCAAAACTTCCTGTATTTCAAAGTGTACATAAGGAATTAGGATGTATTTCTTAAACTATAAAGAAGGAAAAAAATGCTTCAGCACACTGCATACAAAGTAATTGTTGCAGATTAATAAAATATTTGGCAAGTGTCAAAAAGATAATGAAAATTTGTCTGTGTTATCCAACTCATTTTGAGAGAAAATTTACAATATTTATGAGGCTTTTTCTTCTATCTTCTGAAAGGTGTTAAGAGGGCACTGACTTTTCATAACATCTTTGCCTAAATTTGGGGAAGACTTTTGTGTGTTTTGAGATCAGGTTCACTTTGAAAAAGCACGCAAAAGTTCAAATGTGTACTTGGAACTCCAGAAACCCTCCCACTCCAAATGCGCGTCTCTTTCTCCTCTACCCAAACAAGCCCATGACTTTTGCTTGTCCTCCAGCAGTCCAAATTTGAAGTACATCTCAAGTCATCTTTGAAGAGATTGTGTAGCTTCATTACCTCACCAGCTCATCAAGAGATGGGTAGATTACCTTTTCATCCTAATATTTTTTTGTAAGTCTGACACTTACCTCTCTCCAGATCTTCCTTTCTCTCTTCTAATATATATGTGCACGTTGGTGTTTTCTTCCTATCATGCCCATAATTACTCCTCTGGGTCTCACTATCATTCCTTTCAGCCTGTAAAGTGGCCTGGAACACAATACAGTGTGTCTTTTTCATACAAGACTGTAAAAAGAAGTGTCTAAAGTTTTCAAAATAGGAAAATTAACCTGATCTAAACCAAACTTTAATGTTGTTCAAAGCATTTAGAGAATAGAAGGAAAATAGTCTGATCCTTTCCAGACACAGAACAGAAGACAATTAAAATTGCTGATTCCATTCAAGAAGCTGTTGGAAACCTCAGTTCAGAACCTGAAGTGGAAACAAAACAAACTTGAAGCTTCTGAACAGAAGGGGAAAGGTTGGAATTTTTTTCCCCTAATGCAAACAAGGATCCTAGTGGACTTCTCTTTGGTATCTGAAAAAGAAAAATATGTATGTTTTCTAACTGATTTGAAGTAGGAATTTGTTGAGGTTTTCAAAGCAAAATGAGTTTCAGGGAAGGATCACAACTTTTCGCAGTGTTAGTGATTTTCATTGGCTTTATGCAGTCAAAATTAAAAATTCTTTGTCTGGTCCCTAACCTTTTGAGAACACTGTTTCCTTTTGGCAGCTGCACATAGCTAAATTGAGTTTCTTTTGAGTTTACCTCTTCTGTTTCTCATATTCAAATGACACAGGTTCTTGGAGCTGACCCTGTTGTAAGCAGGAAATGGACTAGAGACCTCCTGATGTCCCTTCCAACCTGCATTATCCTGTGAGTTATCATCCACCATGCTTCTTTCTTTGCTTCTGATTACTGATTTTCTTCTGTTTTTCTAAACTTCCAAAACCTTCTCCTTCATTAAGAAAAGCAAAAACAAAAAAACAAAACAAAACAAAACAAAACCAAAACCAAACAAGCAAACAAAAAACTAAACAGAAACTTGCATGTCTTTCTGCATCTTCTGTTGTCACAGAGAGGTAACACAAGCTCATTTCACCTTCTTTTAAAATAGTATGAACACCATAGAGCATTTATCTTGCCAAAGCCCCACATGTGGAAGAGCTGGACTCTTCAACTGAGTGCTAGCCCTTATCTCACCAGTATGCCAAACCATGAGCCCCCATTTCCCCACAAGGTTTGTTTTTGCCTACCTCAAAGACTCTACCTCATTTCATTCGCCCCATGGCTTAAGTTACCAACTCTGTCCTTCGTGCAGCTCTACAGTCTTAGCTGAGGATGGGCATGCCTCCTGGATTACTGCAGTTGGTGTTGTAAGTAAAGCCAGGACGGGAGAAGGGAAAACCCTGTAGCCCAAGGCAGCAAGTTACCACCAATCACTTGCCTGGAAGATACTCTCACTGTTAGGTTAGAACTGCCTGTGTGAAGACTCTTACCCCACAGCTTAGAAAATATAGCTAGAGAGGTTTATGAGAACTTTTGATTAATACTTATTTTTTACCCATGACTGTAATCCTCAGTAAATACCTTCTTCTGCATTCATATTTGATTTTAATTTAAATATTCTATTTCATAATATCAATAAAAGCCACAAGGACAATGCAATTCTGAAAGTGTATTATTTTTTCAATTGTATCTTTCAAGAGCTAGTAGTCATTTGGCCTTCAGCTTTGTGTCTTATAACTTCAGTCAGGGCTTTCTCGAATTGCCACAAAGCAATGTTCTGCGGCCCAATTAAATAATATGCTAGAGAGTCACTAAACCATAGTGATAAATACTGCTCATGGCAGCATTATTGCTTTGAACTGAGTTGATATGGCTCTTTTGAAGAAGATGTGTATACATGCATGTTGGTGCAGTGAGTCCTGAGATTTACTGCAGCGAATTGCACTGCCAGGTTGCATGGACTGAAACCTGTTGTTGGGTTGTTTCAAAGGAATTTGAGATAAGTGGAAAGCTCCTGCTAAAGATGTTCATTTTGTTCTGCCCTTTGTAAATTTCTTGTGCTGTTATTCTTGTTCAAATACGCTCTCTGGGCTATGACTAATGGAGAAATAAAAGGGACATTCTTTGGCTTTTTGATTGGCCTTCCTGGTTTTCATTCATCGATATCTTTATGATTCTCCTGTATTCATTCTTCAAGGTTGTCTCCGCAATTATGACACATTATTGAGGCAATTCAAAATAATATATAGACTTCTTAGCATTTCCTCTCTACTGATGGCTTCCTTGTCCTTTCTCTTTCTTTTTTTCTTTTTTTTTTTTTTCCATGATGATTAAACACAGGTAAAAGCAGTCTGTGCTTATTCAGTTTTGTTCATATTCTCTGACTTTCCATCTCAGTATCATTCTTGATTTAGTGATGTAAGGCTGTTTATGAATGTTATGTTTTCTTTTCACAGTACACAAAAAGGAACAAATAGCAAACCAGAAAAGGCACAGGCTAAAGTACAGAAGAAGGCTGGGTTTCTTTTTTCCTCCCTATTCTAAAGAAACAGAGCAAACCAGCTCTGAGTGTCACTCATCACAATACTCTGGTTTGATTTCTACAAGTGGTAGAGGTAAAAGCCTTAGCTTATGCAGGGTCTGGGGCTTCAAAGGAAGAAATTGCTCAGAAGTTCTTTCACTTCATCAAATTTTAATGGGGAATGAGTAAAATATATCCACACTTATTTTGTATCTGACTCTTTCTGTCACTCTCTTGCAAGTATTAGCTGATAATAGGAAAACACTGACCAAAGTGTACAGGCTGAGAAGCCTCATGTTGAACACTATGTGCTTACTAGGGGTGCTTATGACCTACAAATCCTGCTCTTTTTTTTTTTTACAAGAACTATAGGATGTTCATCATTTCTGAAAATGCTGTCATTGCTCATATATGGATCTACAAAATAATTTTAAGGGACTGTTAAATCTCTTTTCTAGAAGAACAAGTAACTTGACTTACAAATAAGATCAAGAGAGAGAGAATGAAAATAACACTTTACAGGTAAATATTTCTAATTCCCATGAGGCACAATCTTAGAGTTCTGGAATTCTAACAAATATATACATTTTCTGAAAATAATAAGATGGGAGACATGGTAAAGCAAAAACAATATAATTGTGAACAATCTAGGAAACTGAAAAGTAAGAATATCACCTAAGGTCTGGAAAACTAAGGGGAATGAAACTGATTTTCTAAATATTATCTTTGCAAACACCTTAATGCAATATGATGAAATATGTAAGTGATTCAGCAACAAATATACAAAAGTAATGCAAAGGAAAAATACATGAAAGGTGTTATTTCTCCAATAAAGAACACATGTCAGTAAATGAGGATTAAGTGATGTGCTTTGAATCTTACTTTTTATGAGTGGAATTGCAATTTTAATATTCAGTTCGAATTAAAATACTACAAATCCTCTGATTTTTTTTAATGAAACACGAATAACTATTACCTAATGCTCAGAATGACTTCTTGAAACAATTTATTTCTTAAATCAAAGTGATGAAGCGGAAGATTAAGGCAAACAGGAGGCAAGTGATTGTGAACATTTTTAGAAACATTTCTATTAAAAATAACTTTCTGATACTTGGTTTTCTTATAAAAATATGGACAATTGTCAAAAAGTGTGTAGTGATTGCTAAGAACCGTAATTGTTTAGCAAAGCGAAAGGCTTGCGTCTGTTTTATTATTCACCTCTCTGTGATTACACCCAGGCTTCTGGGGTGGAAGTGCAACAACTTAGAGTGACGTCTAGCCCATTTAGAAAGAAAACTGGGGCTTTTGCCCTTCTTTCTCTCTATATTAGCTCCCGGAAAACCTTCAGAGTTATATGTAACTCAGCAGACCCTAACATCATAAGCTGGAATAGATAGTCCATTAGCCATGTGTTAGAATAGCGAGAGTCTCTTAAGGCCGTAGTTCCTTGTTGACCTTCAAAAGCTTTGTAGAAGAATGTGAAAGGAAGAGAGAGGCCCGAACATTGTATTTAGTGTATATTCTTTCACTGCCTTATCCTATCTTTCCTTGTAAAGAATTTGCTGTTGCTGTTGTCTAGCCAACAATATTTTAACTAGGATCTGACAAGTACATGCTTGAACTCTTTCCACTTGGAGTCATGTTTCATAAAACATGAACCTAAAAGTGTAATGACTTGTATGTATATAATTTTTAAAATATTTATTTTCAGAATATCCTTGTATTTTTCCAGTATGCTTTCTGTGTTACATAAGTCTCTTGTATTCTAACCGCCTATTTAGTAGTCAAAGAAAACTGTGTTCTGTTTCTAAATGCATCATTTCTACACTGTTTGTATTCAAGTGCAATCTCTCTGGCTTTAACTCCTTCAAGTCCGTTGAAATATATTTTTAGATGTTGAAAAAGAAATGGAGTTTTACCAAGATTTAAAAAACATTTAAAAATCAGTAATGCAGCATGTTTTCTTACAGATATCAGTGATCAAATGTTTTGTCCTTATGGAAAGAAAACGGAATAATCTTAATGAATCCCTGTATACAGGCATTCTAACTATTTCATTTCCTGTTTTCAACTCTTACTGTAAATCTGAATTTATCTCCTAAAGGATATCAGAGTTAATGGTGCTGGGGTTGGATGGATATCTCAACTGGAGAATAACTGTTTTTCCTTTTCTCACATGTTTCTCACCTATTGTATGTTTTTGTAACTTCTTTCCTCATAAAACATTAAAGTAATTTGTCTTAGGACAGAGCACTATCATGTTGGTTTTTTGTTTTTTGGGACATTTTGAGATATTATCCAGCTTTACTAGCATATTGTATTCTTTATTTATGCATGGAACTCCAATTAGCATAACTGGGAGTTGCTTACTAAAAAGAGGAGAAAAAATAAACTATTACAACACCAATTTTCTAAATGACGTGAAGATTGGCAGATATGAGGTAAAATGTTAAGATACAAAGAAAACTTTTGCTGATCATGGTGTAAACTTTCCTTGTTTGTTTAGTAAATCTGTCATATAAAAGTTTTAGTTATTTGCTTCTGAGGTGTCCTGTCCAACACCCCTACTGTGGGCAGGGACTTGTTTTGTTAGACCAGGTTGCTCAAAGGCCCATCCAACCTGACCTTAAACACTTCCAAGGATGGAGCATCCACAACTTCTCTGGCCAACCTGTCCCAGTGTCTCATCACCCTTATTGTAAAAAATTTCTTCTTTATGTCAAATCTAAACCTGCCCTCTTTCCATTTAAAACTATTACCCCTTGTCCGGGCACTACAAGACTTGGTAAAGAGAAGGAAAACAAGGAAAAGGAAAGCAGGAAAACCTAACTTCTGCCTTTTACTGAGAGTGCAGCACCATCATCTGTTCTGCTTGGCATCAGGAAACAGGGACCTGAGGAGTGTCCTCACTGTGGCATGGGTCGCGTTTGGATCCTAATAAGCACTCTGCACCCAGGCTTTGCTACTGTTTTAAAGGTGTTAAATCCCTTGAGGGAACCAGAGCTAGAAAGTGTTGACTTTTATAAGCTCTGTAGTAGAGATTATACATGGTACCTATTCTTAGTCATAACAGATGGTAGCATGCTTTTCCTTCTTTCTGGATACTGCGTAAGATTAAGGTCATACAGAGGTAAATCGTAATAAACAAAGGGATCTGTAATGGAAAAAACTGGTCTAAGTGAGATTTTTAAAAGGCAGGAAATCCTGAGCTATGGTTCCTGCTCTACATACCTATCTCTGTCTCTCTGATCAAGTCAATCTGCACTCCATCAAACCAAGGGCATAGATTTGTATAAACTTGTTCCAAGGAAATCAAATAACTGAGAGAGAATTGGGATAGTCTCCCAGAAAATGTGAATGCTCAGCAAGCTCCAGGATAAATCTGATAGATCCTATGACTCAGATTTCTATTTACCATTGCTGTTGGATAAATTATGTTGCTATGAAAATGAATTCCCTGGTAACAAGTTGCTTGGTGGTATGTATTGTCCTGTATTTGTTCCCTCTTCCCTCAGCTACCCTTACTGGAAGATATATGTACTAAGCAGGTGCTGTAGCAACTCTGTTTTGCTAAACATGTTCTACCTGATGTAGATTAGTTTGACAATTAGCTAGATTTTCACAGACATGTATTTAAGAAGTTTGCATGGCAGAATGTAAATAGATTAACTTTGCTCTCATACTTTTAACTATCATATTAAAGATATAGAAACACTTTGTTAGAAGAAGGCTGGATGGTAATAAGATAAGGCATGCTGAGCACTAGGAAACTACAAAGTGTTAGCCACAGAACCAGGGGTTGTCACCTGTTCAAATTTTATTTGCCTGAAAAAGTAACACGGGAAGGTTTATACTGTAAGAAGTTGATGTCAGAGACTTTATCAGATCTATAAATAAATATGCAAAGCAAAAGCTGATATAATTTGAATTATTGCCCTAAGAATGTCCAGAATGGCAACAATGGTCACAACCAGCAAGAGAGTCAGAGTATTAATTTGTGACAACATCACCAAATCCCACAAGGCAAAGAAGCAATGAGCATTACATTCAACCATGCTTTTTGCTGAGGCCTCAGACAGGAGAGACCTAGCAAATCTGTGCTGGCCATGCCTCTAGATATAGGACAACCAGAAATAAAACCAATACCTGACAGCATTTTATGTGTTTATGAGGGTATTAGTAGGTCTACATAATGACACTAGGCATTGCAGGTGCTACTTGAAATCCACTTTTAGCTTAGTTATTATGATGTTTCAAAGCATCTGTAAGTCTGTGTTACACTGACATTGATTTTTAATTCTTAAGTTTATTTAGTAAAGGAGGATGTGAGGAAGTGAACCTGTAAGATACCCTTTCTAAGGCAAGTAGGGCTGTTTGTTTCCCTGTGTAGAAGCTGTTGATTCATAGAATATTGATCAGCTAATACTGGATAAAGAACTGATGACTAAATAATATATATGAAAATACATAATCATAGTATGTGGACCAGGTAGAATCAAAAGCATCCAGTGAGCTTCTACAGAAACTTAAATCTTCATTCAACTGCAGATCCTTGCTTTCACAACTCTTAACACCATGTGATAGTTTACAGCATGGTTTACAGCTGCATTTTCAGTGCAACGTTATGTACTCACACATATTTTTGATTTGTATGACTGAAATATGCATAACTATGAGCATGCATGTTAAATGTCAGGCCATAATTTTCTTCCACAGTCTCTTTATTTGTATCATCAACAAACATAATTCACAACCATTTTATAAACCTTAGCAAAATGCTGTCAAACCATCACGAAGATGAAAATCACCACAAATTTAACCCTGCATCAATTGCAATTGTGAAATGTGTACCATTTGTAAAAAATTGTAAATAAACAAATAATCCTGAAATTAATATACATAAACTCATAGAATGGTTTGGGTTGGAAGGGACCTTAATGATCATCTAGTTCCAACACACCTTCCATGGGCAGCAACACCTTCCATGGGTAGGGACACCTTCCAGTAGACCAAGTTGCTCAAAGCTCCATCCAACCTGGCCTTGAACACTTCCAGGGATGGGGCATCCACAGCTTCTCTGGGCAGCCTGTTTCACTGCCTTAGTCATCTCTTCCTTATAGCTAACCTAAATCTACCCTCGTTCAGTTTAAAGCTATTACCCCTTGTCCTATCACTACATGCCCTTGTAAAAAGTCCCCCTCCAGCTTTCTTGTAGGGTCCTTTTAGGTACTGGAAGGTTGCTACAAGGTGTCTCTGGAGCCTTCTCTTTTCCAGGCTGAACAACACCAACTCAGCCTGTCTTCACAGGAGAGGTGGTTCAGCCTTCTGATCATCTTCATGGCCCTCCTCTGGACTAACTCCAACAGGTCTATGTCCTTCTTATGCTGGGAGCCCCAGAGCTGGACACAGTACTGCAGGTGGGGTCTTACTAGAGCAGATTAGAGGGGGAGAATCACATCCCTTGACCTGCTGGTCACACTTCTTTTGGTGCAGCCTAGATATGATTGACTTCCTGGGCTGCAAGCGCACACTACCAAATCACACTGAGCTTCTTATCAATCAACACCGCCAAGTCTTCTCCTCAGGGCTGCTCTCAATCCATTCTTCCTCCAGCCTGTATTAGTGCTTGGGATTGCCCCAACCCATGTGCAGGACCTTGCACTTGGCCTTTTTGAACTTCATGAGGTTCACACGGGCCCATCTCTCAAGCCTTTCAAGGTCCCTCTGGACAATATCCCTTCCCTCCAGCATGTGAACTGCACAACACAGTTTGATGTCATTGGCAAACTTACTAAGGGTGCACTCAGTCCCACTGTCCATGTCACTGACAAAGATGTTAAACAGTGTCGCTCCCAACACCAACCCCTGAGAAATGCTCCTTGTCACTGGTCTCCACTTGGACATAGAGCTGTTGACAGCAACTCTTTGAGCTTTACAACTACACACAAAAGTAATGGCTCTTTGTTTAATAACAGGCTTGTTCTTTCCCCAGATTCTTTGCTCACTGGTGATTCACCTAACATCTTTGCAAAACTGCCCCTCAGTGTGTTCTAAAAATCAGTGACTATAATAACCTATAATTAATTTAATGCAGGAAAAAGTTTATCTTTTAATTATACAGGAAAAGAATCAAAATGAAATCTGAATATTTATTTACTTCTCAGGTGTTTGTTAACCCAACAGTGTTGAAACATTTTAAAAAAGAAAAGTGAATACTTATTCTGTTTTTAACAGTGTAATTTTATTGACTACCAAAGAGCTACTCTTGATTTATACCAAATATATCAAAATCAGACCCAGTTCCTCTATAATATTCTTCCTAACATATCCTGTATGGATGAAAATCTAAGAAGTAAGATTACGAGAATTTATTCACGCATATTTGGCAGCCTTTTTGTATTTATTGGTCTAGCAGATATCATTCGAATTTGATACCTTTTTGCTAAAGAGTCAAATAAGTTATTTGCGGTATGAATAAGTATTTGATAGCAGATTAGACAAAAATAAGGCATGAGATATGAGTTTGCAGATGCAGTAAAATGACTAAAAGGCCGATTTATTCCTCATGTAACATTGCTGAAGTAAATGAATTTGATCTTTATGTTGAAAATCCAGTTTCACACTTATATAGACTATTTATATCAGAATTGTTTGGGTTTTTTGTTTAGTACTAGCTCTTGTAACAATATCCTGTAGGATGAGACCAATTACATATTCACTTGTACCTTTTACATATGCAACACACAGTCTGTTTTTTCCAAATATATATCACCCTAACTTAGGCCAAGGAAATTCCAATGCACTTGCACAGTACATATAATTAGAGATCATTAGTCCAATTACTGAACATTAGAGATTTAGATGAGATATGACACTTGAGCTAGAGAGAATTCAGATAAATCAAAAAGCTGCACTGACGTCAGGAACTGTGAGGAAATACAGTTCTGAAAATGGCAAAACCACAGGATCACCAAAACAAAGTGGGAGAAAATTGGACTAAGCTGAAGGCTAGAGGAAAAGCTCTGAGCAAAGAACAGCAGCCACTCCATAACATAGAATGGTGAGTGGGATCAGGTAGATTAATGTAAATGGGTCAGCAAGATTTAGGGAACAAGGATGTGCAAGTAGGCAGATGGATCACATTTTAGTGATACAATCCTAGAGGCACATTAATGAGCCAAAATCAAGTGGGGATATAGGTACAGAAAGAAAGTGGTCAGTCTTTCTGTCTTTTGCCCCTGGGCTCTGAGCCACAGCAGCAGCTCCTTCAGCTGATTTTATCTTCCCAATATTCCATTTTAGGTGATTGCTTCCATAACATGGTCTTGCACACTAAAACGCCAGGATTTTTTTATTGTTTGGACAGATACGACTGTGTCTCCACCTTTGATGTAAGGCATTCAGTTTTATGATGTCTGCACAACTAGTCAGGTTTCTGATGACTTAAATTTCTGTATGTCTAAAGGTCAACTGGTGGAAAAATCACCTCTTGTCTGAAAATATACCCATCTGCAAAGAGCCTGGTATTCCCTCAATGCAATTCCAATTGCTTTGAAATCCACGTAAAAACTGATGTAATCTTGGAAATAGAAAATCGAGACAGAGGATGTCAAAAACATGTATAATTAGCAGGGAAATTAACTTAATGCTGAGAGGCAACAGGTGCCTAGCCCAGCATCCAAATGATCGCCTCATTTTTGTATCTTTTGGGGTTTATTCCTTGTGAACTGACAGATGAGATGTAATGATGATACTCATGAAAAAGAACCAGTTAAAAAACCTGAGGAAATCCCATGAATAAGCAAGAAACAGCCAAAAGACTGGCAACCTTGCTCTCAGCAGCAATCAGAGAAGGGTCTATGTTGATAAGCAACAAAAAACAGGAGAAAAAGGCACCATCTGGCTTTACCCTTCCCACAGAAAGGTCAAAGTCTTCTTTGACTCTGGAAATACCCAGCCAGTCACACAGCGGGGCCAGGAGATCCCAGGGTGAGAGCCCTGGGAAACGTCATGTTCATGCAAGAAGCTTTCCGAGGTAAGACATATTTCCTTCATTATCTCCTATGTTTAGGGACAAATTTGTAGTCAGAAGAAAAGTGTCTGTAGAGACACCTGCTCTAGTCCCATGCCAATTTTAGGAAGAGGAAGCTTTGTCCAGTCTTTCGTTTTTTTCTCCCATTTCATACTCATTGCCTCCCTAACCACTGAAAAGCACAAGCACACCAGGGAAGTAAAAGCTTCTTGATTTCAGGAAAAGTGCAGTAATGTTTCTAATAAGGATTTGTGTTAGTTTAGACTTGAAACGACATGGATTTTTTCAAGCCATTGCACTTCTTCCACACCCCAAGTTTTGCATTATTTGCAGAGTACCCTTATTTGGCATGTAATGATTTCGGAGCTGTTAAATCTTTACATTATCCCAACAACATGTCAATTAAGGGAGGCATTTTATACAGATTACAAAGATTTGTCTGAGGTGGCCACAGCTTTGTTAAAGCTGTTTTGTGGACATCTTCATAATTAATGGAAAAATCATTAGGAATTCAGTCTTTATTAACCCCTGTAGCTGCAGGGGCCCATTTCATCTTAATTGCATTCATTTGGCACTGGCAGTATTATACAGCATAATCACTAATAAATGATCTTTTAATTTGTACCAATCAAGAGAGCTTGCTTTCATGCCAATATTCCTGTTTCTTTGATGTCGACCTGTCTTGATTTTTGATCATTTGAACTTAAGATGATTTACTGGAAAATCAATATCAATACCAAATCTGCTGTATTCATACATCTGTGGTTAAGTTCAATTTGACTGTATTTTGATTGAAATAAGTAGTGTGTGATTATCCATTCAGATTTTATGAAATAATCAGGTTGGGAGATCTAGTCCTGTATTCTTATTCAAAGGCGAATAATTAGAAACTGTAGGAAAACTGTGGAGCTGGGACAACATTAGAAGTAACACTTCAGATCCCACTAATTAACCAACTTTGTTTGTAATCTCCTAAAAGCCTCAACCAATAAAGTAATATGCTATTACCCATTTAGCAAGGCCAACAGGGGCTTTGGCTACACTTGTTAATAAGAAAATCTGAGAGAGTTTCTCTCATTATGCCCCCTGTCAGCACTGTCTCTGCAGTATAAAATAGCCATCATTGTTCTGTTGGTCAGTTAACCAGAAACCAGACTACTGTAAAAAAATACTTTACAGCTAATTGAAAATGACTGAAACATTCCTTTATCAACCAGTTGCTTTGTGCTATTTGAAGAAAATATAAATGTTGGTGTGGGAAGGCAAACACAAAGTTCAGTCTTTTTAATTAATATCTTCTACTTGAACTAGAATTACTGATTTAGCTAAAGACAAAAAAAACCTTACGGCTATTACTTAAACCACTTGGTTATTAATTAAAAGTATAAAAATACATATCTTTCCTAATACTTGAGCACTTACTTCCTAAGTAGTGAATTAATTTATTGAGAATTTATGAGCAGATCTGTTAATTACTATGAGTAATATAAGGCCTTGTCTAAACTATTGCTGCACTGTTGCACTGTGATACAGCTCCACTACTGGCTGTGAAATAAATAAGTAATGTAGCTCATTCTGAGGTGGGAGGGATTAATCTGGACCACTACAGCTGCATCACAGTAGGGATCATCAGGGTTCCTCCCGCTCTTGTGTCACTGCCTCAAACCCCAGCTGTTTTGCCTGCATATACTGTAGTTCACTGACCTCCTTCCGTAAGTCCTTGGTAATTTTGGACAACGAAGTCTGGAACAACCGCCAGTTACAAGTTGAGTGTGTGTATACGTGCAAGTTAGTTGACAATTCATTTTACGTCATTCCAATTTTCAGTGCAAATATTATAAATCCAGGAAATGAATAAGTAGAATTAAACAATTGATCACCAGTTGTTGAAATGTGTACATGAAGGAAGCAAATAAAACAGCTTTAGTACTGCCATGCAGTGACATCTCACAGGAGACTCTCCAGGTCTGGGGGACAGAGAGGGACACAGAAAATACTTTAATCTGAAACTACAAGTATGAAATTGCCTCCATTAAGCTTGACTTCCTGATTATTGTATAGAATTATCAAAAGGCACATTTAAGGCTTTTTTGATGCCCTAAATATACATTACCATGCCTAAACAAATTTAAAATTAATAATGACTGGCCTTGATGTATAATGCCTGTTTAGTTACTGTGGGATTTCTTTTTTCACAGGAGCTCTGTAAAGTCATCTCTCCTAAAAGAGGGATCAGTATTCTTGCCTCGAAAATCATCCTACCAGAGCTACTTATTTGGTAATTTTGACAGATAAATATTTATAATAGCATCTTACATTTCTTACAACCTGTTTCTGGAAATTCCAGCTGCCAAGGTTGCTGCTCATGACCCCCACAAACTGAGTTTTATGTACAGCTGCCAGAAAAAAAAAAACTTGCTATACTTCTCTGTATGGGAAGAAAGACAGTGTTCACTCCAAAATTAATTATTCACATTCAGTGTATTGATAGAAATACACAAAACTTATTAAACCAAAATAATGGTGGGAGTAGGAGCGTATTCACCTTTACCAATAAATGCCACAGTTCATGATTACTAACATCTGTTTGGGCAGTTCTTTAGATTCTTAAGTCTTCAACTTTTTCTGATTTTTCTGCACTGACAACTCTAATTTCCCTTTACGGGTAGGTTGGGCAGGTTTGGCTGTTGTTTGTTTTGTTTGGGTTTTGGGTTTTTTTGGGGTTTTTTTGTTTTTTTTTTTCATTTTATGATCATGCGTTTTCAAAATTAGAGTAGTATTCCCTGTAATCCAGTCCATCTTTATGCATTAATCTTTATTCAGCTGTTTATATTTGTCTTGTTTGGACTCTGAATAACTGATTTCTCCAGTTGACCTCAAATGTACTGAATTACTTTGCTTTTTTGGTCTAAAAGTTACAGGTTGTCACTCTTCTGTCTTTTAATGTTCACCTCAGTGGAAATTCCAGACTCTTGCTAGCATTTTAATACATTATTTTAATAACAATGGTTTAAAAACTCTCCTTGCTTGCTGACAGTCAGCACATAAATAAATGGATTTTATCACCGAATAGATTCATGGAATCACAGCATGGTTGGGGTTGGAAAGGACCTCTGGAGATATGTAGTCCAACCCACCTGCTAAAGCAGGTACACCTACAGCAGATTGCACAGGAATGTGTCCAGGTGTGTTTTGAATGTCTCCAGAGACAGAGACTCCACAATCTCTCTGGGCAGCCTGTTCCATATCTTATATTTTCATATAGAATCTCACGGCAAGGACATGCATATGTTCCTTTGTTATTATGACATCTATTACCACGTGTTATGTTATTCTGATTGAGAATATTAATGGTTTTCTAAGGGACTGTTTTTTTCCCAGCAGTTAATATACATATATACAAAATTACCTGGAAATCTCAACTTTTCTTCTCAGAGAAGTCTCTAATATCTCCTTTCAAAATAAAAAAAATGTGTAGCGTATGTATTCACTTTTATAGTCACTCAAGAGAAAAAAAAAATTAAATCTCTGTCTGAAAGAGTCACTTATTACTTATTGTATAGCTCTACATACAATTTTGTTTGAATTGGTCCTGTATGTTATAAAGTCCTTACTGGAGAAGGCTTAACAAATTTTCAAGGTAGTATTTGAAGAACTGCATGAAAAGATGAATAGCTTCCATGCCACTTGCTGCATGAAGGTTCCTTGTAGCTTACAGGATGAGCTTGGAAGCTCACAGAACTAAACCCTAAAAATTAACTTGACATAAATAAGAGCAATGAAAGACTTTTGAACTCTAGGACTCTTTTTAACTTGGATTTAATTTTAATAAGACAGAAAATTAATGAGAGAAGCGTAGTGGTTTTATGCACCAGCATATACCTCTACTATTTGACTGCAGGTCAGCCACTGCGCATCCCATCAGAATGACATCAACCTTTTTGCCTCAAATCCTTGCTAGCCATACCGTTTTCTTTTTTCATGTTTATTATTCTCATCATGGATGAGTGCTTATGTCTGTTCTGAATTTGTTCTCCTTTAATTTCCATTTATGTTCCTCTTGTCCTACCTTCTTGTACTGGTCTGAAAATAGCAGCTCATGTTGACATTATCTGTTCCATTTAATATTTTAAATACTTCAATTAAATCATCTCTTAAGTGATTTTTTCCTTCTAAACTTCTTAGATTTAGATGTTCAGCTTGTCCTCAGAACTTACACTTTCAACCTTACCACCTTTTCAAGAGCGGCAATCTCACATCTATAGTATATATCAAAGGTAATATTGTTCAGCTTGAGTGTTGTCTCTAACTTTCTTAAACATATATATTATGCTGCCCTGGCTAACTGTCCTAGATAGCATGTCTTTGGAATCACTTTTTAAAGGTTCTTGTCAAAGTCAGATGCATTAGTTACATTCTATTTGCCTTTAAATGTGCTTTATATTTCTGAGACCAGAGTACATTAGTACAATCATGTAAATAGTTATTTAGTGGATGGAGAAAAAAAATTTAAATTCAGCTTTAATGTTATTTATTACTATTATTCCTCTATATTTGGGATTGCCTTCTTAATGTGTTTTATTTTTATAAGAATCTAATAATTTTTAATTTGTCACTTTTATATTTGTAGTTCTGCACCTTCACATTCTTCTCATGCTATTTCCAATTTGGGTACAAGTCACCCAGTAAAGTACCACTACGGACACATGTTCAGATTTTATAGAAAATAGTTAATGCAGAATATAATTTGCAAAAATATTGTAACAAATTAGAGGGCATGTTATTTCCTTTTGTGATATCCAACCAGTAGAGCACTGTTTAATTTCCATAGAAAGATTCAGAAAGAGCATGGAAATTATTCAAGGACAGCAACCTGGCTGTATCCTTTTTTTTCCTGGCAGCCCTACCACCAAAAAAGACTGTCTTACCTGAAGTGTGTGTTAGTCCTTGGAGACTCTCTAAGAACTAGAAGGTGAAACATCTTTTGCCTGAAGCTTCTAGAGTGCTTGCTTATGGCTTCCTGCTACATTGATGCAAGCAAATATCCAGGTTGCTGGTGCCCTATGGCTCTCAAGAAAGCACTCTCTGGCAGGGTCTTGTAACTGAGGAATAGTTAAGGACAAGGAATTTCTGTGACAGAAAGACAAGAAAGGAACACAAAGAGCTGGAAGATGGCAACTTTGCATCAGGTTGGCCCCAGACCTTCTGCATGACTTTGGCAAGTGACTGTGACGAGCTGGAAGTTTTACCACTGACTTCAATGAAAGGAGGATCTGATTTAGTTACAGCAAACTCCTCATTTTCTCATCTGTTAAACAGGATAATTATCCTTACTTAATTCCCTGGAGTGCTACAAAAAGCACAATAAATTTCTCCAACAGGAGTTGTTACAAGACACACCACCTTGGAAAGTTATCTGAGCTGGCTCTCAGCACAGCAGCTCCAGAGCTGACAGCACAGCAGCCTCATCAGCCGAGGCATGCGGTTCATTAGCACAGATGGAATGCCTCACTAACGGCTTTGACTGTTTCCTAGAGCTTAGCTGAGCTTCATACACATACTAGTTTGCTGAGACCTAGCATAAGACCCATTGCAGAACGCTGCACTGCACAATGTAGACACGTACGCCTAATCCTCAGATGAAGTCATGGTGCAGTTGGCAGAGGGTCTGAGATGGTACAGAAAGGCTCAGGAAACTTTCACTCACCTGTGGTGAACCTCCAAACCACTTGCCAATTCAGAGAAGTCCTGAACTTGTTCCTGGAAGACTTTCCTTTCACAGCATCCTGCTTGCTCCAGAAGTGGGTGAAGGCACAGCACAGAGCCAGTCACACAGCTCCATCATCACAATTTCTCTATGTAAAAGCAAAACACTTCATTTCTCAGTTTGGATTTGCTCAGTTAAGCAGACTGAATGGAGGTTAGAATCTGTCCCCTAAAATCTGTGACCATTTTCTTCATAATTTAAGCTAAATATGGAGACAACCATATTTACATGAAAATGAATTTTAAAAAGAGTTAGAGCATTCAAAAATGGAAAATATTGTTGTCCTATAGTTCTGTTGCTTGCAAAATAGGTGAGAGATTTTGTTTTGCATTTCTCTTGTGACACTTTGCAAGGCACAAGAAATGTATTGGATTTGTTTAAAAGTTGCAACTCTGTGATTTGGAAAAGTCTTTTAAAACTGGGGTTTAAAAAAAAAATAATCCTATCTTACAACTAGCCTTCACAGTGTGCTCTTGGGCACCCTTTTTGGCATTGTGCTGTCAATGTGTTTGATTTGCTATCTGCATGTGATGTTATGTGCCATATTGTCACAACTTGGGAAGAAGCAGTAAATTGAAGTCGAGTCCTCATTGGAATGAAACTCCCATTTTAAGAAGAAATTCAGATCTATTCAGTTTGACCTTGGATCTTGAATTAAACCTTTAGAAATTCAACTTTCTCGAGGGAAGTATGAGGTTTGTATGAGTCTGGATGTATTAAAAGCTTGTACAGCTCTAGTACGGCGTATGTGCCAGGGTGGTTAATTTTTAATTTAGAGGACAATGAGAAAATCAAAGGGTTTCACCTGAACTAATTTTCACTGAGTTAATTTGTAATACTCAAAGCCGGTTTATAAGCATTTAACAATCCATTAAAAGCAGTATTAAAAGCTCAGTTGTGATTTTTACTGAAACATTTTTGTATGTTTAACCTGATTTCTGAATGGAACTTTTATAGTTTGGGGTGGTATCATAAAAATGCACATAACTCTAGGCTGGATTCCAATTTTGTATTGTAATAAGCAGCATTTTATGTATGGCTCTGTATGCACATTCAACAAATCATTCAGCAAGAAAAATCAAGTGGATGTGGTTATTGAAGATGAGGATAGTATTTACCTGCTTGAAATTTGATGCATATAATACATAAGGGGATGTCCTTGCTTCAGTCATAAAACTAATCCATTTAGATTGTCAAGTCAGGGAGCTGGATACAATAGGGTTTTGCAAGATTACAGCATGTCACCACCTGACTATCGCAGAGCAGCACCCACCCTGGAAAGCAAAGCCAGAACCCTTGCTTCTGCCCCACCTGCAGCAGACTAAAACAATTACTAAATCCTCTCTCAGGACCAGGAAAATAATTTTGCCCTGCTCCCATGCAGAGGCAACACCTGAGATTTCTAAAATGGCCAGATGTTTTGCTCCTTCTTGCTGTCATTGCTGAGCAAATGCTGACTTATCATCACTAAATCTGCGTGCAGCAAATCAATAAGAATTTGAGGTGCTTGTTTGTAGAAGTAACGGGATCATTTTGGTACGCTGTTAAGATGTTGATGACTCATTATGGTGTGACTTTAGGAATTGTCAAGAAATATTGCTAAGCTAACCTAAGTCTGGATAATGCAGAAATTACAAGTACACTGAGGTATGTGTGTCAGACTAAAAGGGAAGTAAAAATCCCCTGGTGCCCACAATTCCTCGCATTGCAGTAAGATGTGGGGTTTAGGCTTAATTGCGTTTTATGTCTGTGGTTTTCCAGGGGAAAAAAAGTGGACCAGAGTATTTTCTCACAGTAAGGAATGCAGAAGTTTAACTCCAGAAGTTCCTCTATTTCTACAAGGTAGCAGGTGGAAAATGTACCATTTGTGACAGGTGATGCTCTGTGAGTGTTGCGCTTTTGTGCCCTGGAGTGTGGGAACATGACAGAGGAGAGGAACTAGCCACAAGGACTGAGGAGATGGGACAAGGTGGAGGTGGATGGGTTCAGCGCAGGATGCACAGTGCGTGTTTTCACAAGTTGGGAAAAGTCACATAGTATGGCCAGCCTGGCAAAATGCTGCCTGTTTTTTCATAACTTTCTCTTTTTTTGGTTTTTAGGCATACTGCAAGGTGTGAGACAAAATTGTTCATATATTTTACGGAGTCCTGTCTGCAACATGGTGCTGAATAACACACTATGACCATGGATTCCTCCGCTAACTTGCAGAGAAACAACAGCATAACCAGCATCAGTGGCCATGTCTGTAATTCAAACCTTCCTCTCAAATGATCACCTCTCTGGGACACAGAGGGAGTTCAGCACTGACAGCCCCTCTTCCTTTGATGCCAAAAGAGCATCAGTGTATGCTAACTGTGGTAGCTTTTGTCTTATGTGGACTTTTTTCCATCAGCCTCAAAGATAAAGCATCAGATGGATGGTACTGAACGAGGGACTTGGGAGCTGAAGCCTCTGAATACTCTCAAACTAATCCATGCTCCAGAGTTGTTTTCCTTCTTAAGGGAGTGGTAATATACACACAAATGTGCAAACTAAAATAGGTGAGGTAATCTGGGACAAATGAATTATTATATAAATTGTTTGTGACTTTTGAAGTTCACAATAATAGCCATAGGAGCAAAGTATTTTTAAAAGCACTACAGACTCCAGTAATGTATGCACCTCTTCTGAGAAGTTGTTATTACTATATGATCACTTTCCATATGTAATTAGCTTTTTCTTTTTTTGCTGATTCACTCACTTCCTCTTAAACCTTTTATGTGTGTGATTGCGAAGTGTCAACTTGCACATGGGGATGGGGGCAAAGATATAATCAAGCTACACATCTGATCTGTAAGTCTGATCTTTTAGTCAACAGAGGCAGTTTCTGGTCTTTGTCACTTGCAGACGAAGGGGGAAAAATTCACTGAACCAACCAGTGGGTTTTTTTATGAGAGAAAAGTCAGAAGGGGGTGGGGAAGGACACTGAGAACAGCAGTCTTTGTTCAGTGAAACAAATGTTAACACCAGAATACAGATAAAACTTTATGTATTATTAAAGAATACATTTTGCTGTTGGAAAAATGTAATGCAACCTGGAATAATTTATTCAAACTGGTAATTCTTTTCATGTTGTCACATTACAAAAAGTCTTGACGTGTCTTGTGTCTGACTGAAAATGTAAAACACTGTAGTAAAGGCAACTGATAAGAAGGACTACATTTTATTTAGCCTGAAAGCCACGGCAAAAAGAAATAAAACAAAATAAATTTAAAAAAAAAAAAAAAGACACATAATTTTATGGGAAATGAGAAGGGGGAAAAAAGCAAAGATATTCTGATAGGTCATTTTTTTTCATACATGAGCATTTAGTCTGCAGTAATCTACCAGGACTGTCAAATTTGATTGAAAGATAATGTAAGATTTTTTTCTTGTCACAATTTATAGCATGTATCCATTAGGAATAATTATGGTTGCATGATTTTGCTAGCTGTTATCTCTACAAGTGTTACTAATGGTTTTATCAATTACTCCCTGTCCAATAACTGCATGGTTGTAACCTAATTTAAAGACACTCTATCACTGGGCTGATTTGTGTAGTAGTAAATGACAGCATTTGAGACACCAGCCAAACGACTCACTTCAGTGACTTAGTTAGTCTCTAATAATTAACAATTAGTAGGTACCTAGGAAAAACTCAAGAGACTAGAGCTCCCATGTTTCCCTTTCTTGTCTAAATACAAGACATTACTGAGACTATGTTCTGTAAATATAACCCTGTAAATAAAATCTCCTTCTTCTGTGGCTGTTAGAAATGTGCTTTCATAAAGGTTAATATTTGAGGAATAAAATGGAACCAAACTTTAGTATCTGTGATTGTAAGACATATTGCCAACCTAAAGAGGAGATACAGGATCATACTTTTGGTTTTGCTATTTGTGCTACAGTTCAAAAGCAGAGGCTGTGTGCTAAAATAGTGCTGGCAAAATTGTGCTATTTTCTTCAACTTTAGAGCAAAAATGCTGAATGCGCAAAAAGAAGCACTTCATTACAGATCATTAGTGAGGTTTTATGTACAGCTCAGAAAGGTATTGCCTGCTCAGAACAGAATGGAAAGAAGACTGAAATCTATTTTAAATGAGTCTAAAAGATTGTATTCCTCCAAGGATGTTATCTCTGAGGATTTTAAAGAATTATTCCATTAAAAAAATATCTCTTCCTAAATAAGACTTTGAACTTCAGGTTTAAAGCAGGTTCTTCTACTCTGTAAGTAACTATTTCTTTGTAGGCACAAAGACATTTAAAGTAACAGTGAGTGAACAGGGGTTGAGTTTTTGCAGTGCACAGTCCATTAGTATATTTGAATTTAGCTTGATGGGGCAAAATTGCCTGGAATAATTCATCATTTGGGTTATTGTGTCAGATCTTAGTACATCATCTCTTTCAGATTATCCAAGATCCCAAAGTAACAATCTTTCCCTAGGAGCCTTGAGGGTTGTATTATATGTTTATAAAATGCTGCACTTTACCCACTCAACAGTCTGATGACATTTTCAGGCTTACACGCAAAACCAATATCTGCTGTGAAGCTTGCACACTCTTCGTAGGAACATAGGAGCTGCCACACTGGATTAGATCAGCGATCCGTCTAGCGTGGTCCCGTGTGTCTGACAGACGCCAAATCCCGGCTGCTTCAGAAGAAGGTGTGAGAACCCTTGTCAGAAAAAAATGTAGAAACACCTGCCTGTAAAGGGTGTTGCTCCTTAAACCCTTAGTAAGTGCTTGTTTTTATGCCCTAAAGCATGACTGCATATATGCTTTAAAAAGTACAAGAGTTTTGTTATAATTCCAGGAGCTGTCACTATGCCTGTAATATTTGTATTACATTCTGGATCTCAAGGCTATGTCTAGATTGCACGGCACAGTCCCACTTCCCTGATCATTACCCAGTTTGAGGGCTGACACAGACAGGCTGCAGTTGGCTTTTGGGCACTGTGGCCAAGTTTCTTTCTCCTGGGAAACAAGTCCTGGCTAGAGATGGGGGGAGATGGAGAATATCTAATTCCCAGCCAGACATGGGCTCTCAGATCACACAGTTTAAACATAGTCAGAGAAACCAAATTGCAATTAAGTAATTCAGTTGGCTAGGTTTGGGCATTTCTGAAGTGTCTTTTGTTGCATTTTCTTTGTTTTTCATTGACCTCACGCTTTTGATTCTTAGAAAGAGTAAATAGCCTAATTTTTTCCCACTCTACATTTGCTATCTTCAATACTCTGACCACTTTCTTCTATTCACCCCTGCTATAAAGCATGCAATTTCAGTCCTTTTTTTCTTTTTTTCTTAACTTGCGTTCATTAATCTAAGCCTTTCATTGTCATTTTGGAGGGTCTTTATTTTCAGAGAGCACAGTATGCTGAGGGTATACCATTAATCTATCTAATGCTACAAAAATAATTTTGGTTTGGTTCTCTGCATCCAAATGCTTCTCTAGTGCAAATATTATTTAATCAAACTAAGTGACAAAATTCATGCCTCTGACTTTATCTTAATCTGATGATGATATTCATCAAATAGCAGAGCATTTGTCCATTCAGTGAGCTGATAAAACAATTTCAAGTTTGGGTTACTAAAGCCAGAGATGATCTTCAAAATGTAGATTTAACCTCACCCATCCTTCCTGATTCATCTGCATATTCTTTTGAAAACCACTCATTCAGTATCTGTAGCCCAAATGATGTCATCAGGCACAGCATGCAGCCACTACAAGTGGGACAATTATAATTTTTGTAGCTGATTAATCATCATGAAAAAGTAACAGTCAATTGACTCAATCATACATCCATGGTGATTAATCACACTTCACTTGTGTTTTTTACAAGTATTTTACCGACAGTGCAGATGTTGAATGATTTTTCTCCTTGAGCCTTTTCCTTGGTCACAGATGTTAAGTAATCACCTTGTCCTGATACTTGAGTTATCTAATTTTTTCTTCTGCTGGCCTTTAAAAACAAATGTGTTTCTTATGTAGAAAGAAAATGTCAAATGAGTTACTAATTTATTTACAGGTCAATCAATATCTGAAATCACCCCAGTTGTCACCTGTACTCATAGGTGTTTTCAACAGGCACATGACTCTTAAATTTGTTCTCTGTGATACAAAACAGCAGGGGTACCAATAAAACATGGAAAGAGGTCGGTAGCAGAGTCCATCTTACGTTTAGACCACAGTTAGAGCTTCTAATCCAAGTTAATGAAAATTCTCAATTGTAACTAATTGGCATACAGCCATGCATACAAGCACAGAAGAATCTTCTGGCACCAAAATGTTGAGGCTTGTAAATACTCACATGACCTGGTAGACTTCAGTCTTAACCTCGGTTAGAATAGAAAGAGAAATTGCTGAGATGTCACAGCAGTTGAAAGTGTCTTGGTGTATTGCTAATACACTGGTAATGATATTTTCCATTAAATGACATCTATACAGATGAAGCCATGAGCATCTACAACAGTCGTCTGCCCTATAACATTCTACTACTTCATATCATACATGCATATACAGAGATGATTTTGTAAAAGTCTTTAGGAATCCCAGTTGATATCCAGGTGATTTTCAAAGACATTTTTCAGAGCACCCCTTATAGATAAAATTGGTATAATGTTTCCCAGGCTGCCCTCAGTATTGTAAACTGGAATGTGTAGGGCAAATAAAGTGTTTATCTCAAATGATGGAAGCCTCACTGACTCCAACCCAAAAGGATTGTACTGTCATCTTTGTCCATCCTTAGATCACCGTTAAGACCAGTGCATACACTGGAAATTTCTTCCATGAAAAGATGACACAGTTGCATTGAATTCTGCACTAGACTCCAGTCTTGATACTGTTAATAAAGAGCCTAAGGTTGGGTATAATTGTTAATACACTAATTCTAAAAATCCACTCAAATGTCACTTATAATCAGGATTTTCTACTGTGCTAGGACCCCTGGGGAAACCTTTGAAGCTGTGAATGGTGTACACGATGACAGGGATGAACATAAGAAGGTAGAAGGCCACCGATGCTGTTTAGCTTAGTTGTATAAAACTATCACGTTTATAGAAGCTTAGAAATACTGGCAGTTAGGAAGATGGAAAAGCAAAGCGTGCAATGGAGAAAACACCCAGATCCAGAAGGAAAAGCTTTACACTAAACCCAGTTATTTCAAAGCATTAGGGGGAGAGGTGAAGAAACCTTATGGCTTGTAATTTCCAGCAGAAGTACCAAGGCAGAAAAGACATTATAAAAGCATTTCATTGAGAAGACATCCATGACATGAAACTTTTTAAAACAATAAATCAGAAAATCTTAGTTATTTCATTGGCAGTAGAGGTGAACCTTATATCACATGCGAAAAAGCAGGATGGATGTGAAACCTGTAAAAGGAGAATGAGAGAAAAAAAGTAACTTAATATGTAATATCAAAAAATCTCTGAATATAAGTCAATGAATATATATTAATTGAGTTTTAAGTTTATTAAAGCTGTGCATACTTATTGTCTCATTTTATCATATCTTTAATATTATTATGCATAACCTTTTGAAATGTAATGTTGTGTATTTCCTTGCAGTGCTTGTTGCACCTTATTTATGATTAGTGCTTGGGCTGGTGTGAAGGGAATGCATATCCCTCTGTAATGAAGTACAGGAGAGCTGGGTGGACTTTTCAGAGTCATAAGGCCTGTTGTAAAAAATCTCTCATGAATCTTTTACAGCTGTAAGTAGCCTGGCACTGGTAATAGCTCTGCTACTATGGGAAGTTTGGTGGAAAACATTTTTTAAAAGCTCCTGAGAAAGGGAGGATGTCAGGATTTACGTGTGGTAGTGCTGGGAACAGTCGTTTTCAGCAAGGGTAAGTTTTCTCAGTCTTCATTTGGGATAACTGATTGCCACAGATAAAAGCAGCTTGCTCCGCTTCCTACTTGTAGTCAACACAGGGTTTTCTCACACTCCCACCCGACTCTATTTTTTACACATCAGAGTATTTCATCTGAGCTGTAGGTTGCTCTCTCATTACTTACTTGCATGGATTTCTTTAATTATTCACACTAAGTTTAATCATATGCTAAACATAGACAATTCTTCTTTAGAACTGTATTCTTCTTAAAGACAAGGACAGTAGTCTTTGTAAAAAAGGATGTGTCTTTTCCAGTGCCTGCGAGTATGAACCCAAATTTGCTAAGGCATCAAACTTAAAAAAAAAAAAAAAAAAATATCAAAAAAACCACACATCACACATGAAATAGAGAGTCACTAGGATTAGTAGCTGGGATGCCATGCTGTCAGTGCTGCTCCTGATCAGCTGTTGTAGTGCCCTTCTGGGCAGGTTTCCATAGAGGGATCAGGGGCCAGACTGGGAGCTTCTCTCCCAAGCTTCCTCTTTAGTAAGAGTGCAGACCACAAAGGGGATTTCAGACCCTTTCATGGATGACAAAAGGTGGGGGCAGCAAAGAGAAAAAGAAACTGGTGTTGGAATTGCAACTGAAGGAGGGAGAGGTGCCATCCTACTCTACAAAGGCTCAGGAAGGAAGAGGAGATTGAGAAAAGCCAGGGTAGATGAGCTGAAGACTTGTGAGGACAGGAGATTAGAACAGAAATGAAACACTTCGAGAGTGGTAACTAGGGCTAGTTAAACTGGGATTGTGGGGCTAAGAAAAGAGATGAGGAGCAAAACATGGTGGGAGGAGAACTGGGAAAGCCCTTGAGGTTGCAGAGAGGCTGAGCCCACAAGAGCCCATCCTCTTCTAAGGCTGAAATGTGAATGAGTTTTTCCAAAAGTCATGGTAAGTACACAGCTGTGAAACCTGCTGCCACCGAGACTTAACCCCTTCTAAGACCAGTGTCCTGGTGACCCAGGCCATGGGCAGTGGCCGTCCTTCAGCTCACAAAGCAAAGGGCTGAGTAGTGGGTCACTTTCCAGCCCTCCTAACATCAGTGCGATACCAAGCAATGGGACCTTTTGTTGTAGCAAAAGGGGAGCAGGATTCAGTTTATGCCTAAGCAACAACAACAAAAAAAAGCAGCAAGATAGATTGGGAAATTAAGCAAGCACATGCAGGCGTTCCAGAACCTCCTTCCTAGCTAATCTTGGTGCTAGAACCTCTGAGAGCTGTGCAAGAGGCCTGAGCCTACCTTGTAACAGGCGGCTGAATTAGCTGGGCCCAAGCAGTCTATTTAGCAACAATCTGTTGGTTAAAATCCTCACGTCCATGCTGATTGTTTTTACTTTCAGCTGAACAGCATTTTCCAAAAATGTGCTGATCAGCTCTAATTATCAAGGTTACAAACTGAATCACTCAAAAAGTAAGAAATGCCAGAATCCATGCTGCCTGGGTAACCTTAATGCTCGCATGTACACCCCCTTGTACATGCGTTATGATACAGTCTTTAATTACCTGATTGCTTGTTATTTTTTCCCCTCTATCATTGGAGGCATGGTATGCACCTGCAGCAAGGATGAATCAGAATTAAATTATGAAGGTGGTTGCTCTCCTTAGACATCCTGTTTTGGTTGGTGTTAAGATATGTAGGTTGAAGTAGAGACAGCAGGAAAAGAAAGGATAAGGCAAGGATTATAGCAAAAAATCCTGAGCAGAAGACCTAATTCTATAAAAGCCTCTGCCACAGGTTTCTTCCAAGGTGCTGGTCAAGTCACTTAAGCCAAACTTTGTGCAGGTGATCCTTTAGGGAAGACCCAAACTGGTCTGAAAAGCAACATCTCAGAAGGAGGTGAAACAGATTTTTGAAGCTGGGAAATACCACCTTTATTCTTTGCTTTCTGGGTACCTCAGTTTAGACCTTGGGTTTTGATTTACAGAGCTTTGGAGCAGTCACACCTGCAACCAAAATCAATAACAGGAGCTGTACTTTTACTGCATAAAGGATTGTACAGTGCCATGCTAACATCTCAGGTAATAAAAAAATTAAAAAATCTTAAACACTGCTAGCTGGGAACACAGAATTACTGGAACAACTGGACCTTTATCTTCCTGTGCCCCACTTCTCCACCTACGCAATGGGAATTATAATCAAACACCTCACAAGACAAGGGTATAATGCAAACAAATTTAATGTATATCTGAGAAGCATTCAGATTGTAAAGTAAAAAAAACACAAATAAATTAATAGTTTTGTCTCCAGAGTAGAGGTTTTGGAGTGCAAAATACGGCACAAAGCCAAGAAAAACAATTATGACATGCTAGATAGCTAAATAGTGAGGTGCTCATTACAGAACAATGATCTGCACTGCACCCTGAAGGAGCAAGGGGATCACAGGGAAAAATAGTAGTATCTTTTTCTCTAACTGAAGATTGTAACAGAAGACATGGATAGAAAAGTGATGGTCAGTGTTTGCTGACACAGTAAATCCATTTTCCTAGAATTGAGAAATAAACACAGAGCCATGATGAAAATGCTGATTCAGTTTAAAGTCTTTCTGCCAAGCCAAAATTTTAACACATTTTGGGGAAACAAATTGTCACAAATTTTCAGTTCATACACTCAGGATTTAGGCCTGCCCAAGCATTATTCTTTTCCTGAAGGCAACATGGCACCATAGGGTTGACACATATCTGGCACTGGGTACTCTGCTTGCTTTAACATTAATGTTATTTTGCCACCACACTTGATTTGGTTACAGTTTGAACTGCTAGGCATACATATATTGCAGCATCAATGTCTTCAGAGGGGGAAGCCAACATACGTTCTAAACATTACCTTTGTGTACTTCACTTTGCAACCTTAATAAAGTTTTCAGACCTTTTCTCTACTCCTTTGTCTGTTATATGGAGGTTTGTATAGAGCTGCTTGCAAGGGTTCCCAGCACACAAGCAGCAAAAATCAAGTATTTTCACTAACATAGTTAGCATGTAGGTTCACTCACTATCTAGTGAAATTCACCTACACATATGATTTCTGTTTCTCAAAGTTACTTTTTTATAGTATTTCAACTCTATTACTATTCGGATTTTGTCTGGTGGTTAAAATAAATCTATCAGGACAAAACTTTTGCTTTATACTGATGGCTCTTTGGAGACATGGATCTCTTTTTTTGTTTTGCCTGCTGAAAACATCATTATATTATTCTGAATATTCCTCCTGATCAGAAAAAAAACAGAATACGTTCTTTTCCCAAAAATATTAACACATTTTTTTTAATTTTCACTTTTGCAGATAGCAGTAAAAATCTGAAAACAACATTCATTGTTGTTCTTGATCAAAACCTTCAGAAGTTTCTCTTTTGGAAAAAACTAAATTTTCAAAAATTCATTTTGGAGCTTGTCTTTTCTTTCTTCATTCATTATAGAACTGCTCTGTGCCAAAAAATCAATTTAATCTCCCGAAAACCAAAATTTCAATTCGGTTTTAAACTACATTGCACATTCAGGCCCTGAAATCGCAAAAAAAGAAATGTAATGGCATTTAATTAGGCAGTTACCATCAGGACATTGTAGCACATGCTAGTTTGTTGAAAAAATATAGTATCAAACTGAGGAAAAATCTGTTCAGAACCTTGGCTACATAAACTGCTGGATTACACAATGCAAGAGGGATGGAAGCTCCTCTAACTTCTCTCATCTCTTAGGTTGACTCCCTTATACCTGTAGACTGGTAAAAAAGTAGATAATAATTATTTAAACTTTGTCCATTTCCCAGCTAACATAGCACTAATTTTGACTGAGAAACTGAGCTGCTAGAACGGTCTATCACAAAAGACAAGACAGACATTTGATCTTGTTTCAACTCCATAAAATGTTCTTTAAATGTACATAACTTTAATCTATATCTACTCTTCAGCCATTTTCACTGCCAATTAGCCTACAGAAGCTTTCATACCAAGGAGATCCAGGCCCAGAGTGTTTTTCCCCAGCAGTTCCCACAGCCATAAACTGATAATGTTTTTACTGACCTTCCTGAATTTGAAGAGGGGGAACCCATAGTGGGAGAAGGTTCCTTGGGAAACAAACAGGTAAGCCCGAGTGCTGCCCAGAAAATTGCCCATGGCTCCAGGAGAGCAGCGGAAGAGGAGAGAGGCATTGCTCAGAGTTTGTGCATGAAGAGTGTCAGCAGGCTGCTCTCGGAAGAGAAAATGCACCTTCACCCCTCTTGCTGCTGATCCCTTTCCTTTTCTTATTCTTCTGGGCACGTTGAACCAAAAAGCATCAGACATACCTTTTTTCTGAAAAGGGTCTTCACAAATACAGTGATCTGTACAGCCAGTTGTTTTCATTCTGTTGATGATTTCAGTTTAAAACTGTATTTAGTTGAAAAGCAGTTAAAAACACTTGACAATGGCACCATTCAATATCCTCCCATGACATGTTAGTATCAGCCTTTTCAGGATGCAGAAGAAAGGACTGTTCTCTCAAATAATTTGGTTTTCTGCAAAGTATTTTTATAAATTTTCAGCTAAAAAAGGGTCCAAGAGGAGTAATTCATCACTTTGGCACTACTTATACACCTAAAATCAAGCACAAATGTTTTTAGAGTATATAAAATGTAGACTTCATGGAATTCCCTGGCCAAAAGGACAGGAAAAAGTCTCTGACAGTGCAATTTAAAGCCCAAAGTGCTCAGCACAAGTAATCAAGTTCAAGATCTGAACTGGAGGAAGTCATAGGAAATAAACATAATGGATCTTGCAGTTGGACTGGGTGATTTTTCTAGGTCCCTTCTAATAGAACTATTCTATTCTATTCTATTCTATTCTATTCTATTCTATTCTATTCTATTCTATTCTATTCTATTCTATTCTATTCTATTCTATTCTATTCCACCTTTCTGAAGGATTCACATAGAAGTTATCTGTCTCAGATGTCAGTTAAGTAACTTTCTTAATTTACTTTTCATTCTTTCATATTCTGTACTACTGAATTTTGTTTGCACTTCTTATTATACGCCTTAAATTCTTATAGTCAAGTGTTAATGTGTGCCACAAGTATGTATAAAGTACATTTTCTCCTTCATTAGGCTTTTGGTTTTGGAAACTCAGCAAGAAAAAAAAAAAACAGAATTTCAACAGTTGACTAATTTACTAGCATTAATATTCCTTTGTATATATTTGGATTTATACTTTCTGTGTTTCATTTTTTTGCTTTGTTGTTTTGCTGTGTTGGCTGGAAGGACTGTGCTAAAATTCACCTGCCACTCAGTTTAATTTCTTGTATTTAGAGCTGTACAACATTCCATGTAAAGCCAATCAATACAAGGATTTATGAAACATCGAATCAGAGCACTCTAAAGGAGGAAATTATAGTCAGTTCTAGTTATTAAAGATTTCCTATACTAAATTTAGTATAAGAGAATCCTTATACATCTTCTTTTAGGGTATTTGTCAAGTGCATAGACTGAAGAAACAATTGTGGTTGGTTCCACTGCAATGTGTCTTTATTTGTTGCTTGCTATTTAATGCTAGCTGGAAGGAAACAACCCATGTCATGCAGAGGTGAAATAGTGATTCCATTTTAGTCACTAGCAGCTCTTCCATTAATTTCTTCTAAAATTTCACCTGATGTGCAAAACACTGTGCAATGGAAGAAGAAACAGCAAGTTTTATAAGATGCTAGGATGAAAGCATAAATGACTCTGCATCCTTATTATATTCAACCTTCTTACATTGCAAGCTAGATTACATACATGGTATGTATGTATTCATACATATAGGCATATATATGCTTTTATATAACCTGTATATATATATGTGTGTGTGTATATATATATATATATATATATATATATGTAAGGAGAGAGTGAGTGAAAGAGATCTCCTTATTACCTCATTTAAATGTAGGGTTTGTAGTTGAATGAATTTATTTCTTTCCTGGTTTAAGAACACATCTCATAACCTTTTTTGTTTACCTTCAACACATATAAAAGACTTTTGTCTCTACTTCCATTCTTTCTCATGACTAATTATAATGTTTTATAATGACAGTAAATGTTATGAACATATTGTTTCTCAGAGCACTCTGACTACCTAAAACTTCCACAGAGACTTTCAAATACTTATTTTCAGGAACATTTGAAAATATTCCTTTTTTTTTTTTTTTTATTTTTGTCTTGCAGTTGACAGATGAGTTATTACTTTGCTTTTTTAAAAAATAAAATTACATGGAGATAAGAAATTGTCTGTCAACACTATATACATGTGTGCATATACATATACACAGATAGATATATTTGTGTGCATACATGCACAAGGACACACACACATACAGCATGAAGTCTGGTTACCCAGTACAAGAATAAAACTAAACAAAACACTCATCTGCCACAATATACAGAATCTTAATCATTTACAAACGAACATGTAAATCACGTTTCAATATAGAAAAACGTAGATCATTTTTAAACACTTAAAACAAGCAAATTGCATGCACATGTCAGTGCAAGCCCAGTTACTTGGCTAACTTGTCCATTCTTGTAGACACTGACCTGCAGTTTTTTAGGGCACTTCATTTTTTTGGTGTCTCCAAGTGTAATTTGAAATCTTGATGAGTTATTTGTTTTGGAGTTGTGAAAAAAGTCTCAAACCAAAAACTATTTTCTAGTTTCTATTCTTTCCCTCACAGTTGTCAAATATTTCTCTGGTACTTCACGACGCAAGTAAGCAAGTGAGTTGCCACTGAGCCATTCATGATTTTAAATATTCTCTCCTGAGGTCCTGATTTGCCTCTTGTCCTTCCTTTGCTTACAAATTGTACCATAATGGGACCTGAGAAGAGAAATAAAAAGCAATAAAAAAATTGTTTCTTTGGGCTAAAGACCACCTAAAAAATTAGCCCACACAAAAGGTACAAGGGACAAACCACACAATTTCATTTCAAAATGGCAAGAAACAGTTTACAATCTCAGTTTTAACAAAAAATGTTAAGAACAGTATGATAACAAACACAAAGAAGAGGAGAATGACATTTGATTCAGGTTTTGTTGCCTCTTGTTTCTAGCAGACATTGGTCAGCATGCAGAAGGCAAGATTTCAAGGGTTACTGTTTATTTGTTTCAGTTCTACCCTTGTTCCTCCAAATGACTCTTTGCTTTACAGGAAGTTTCCTCAGAAACAATTGTCAACTGCATTGTGAAGATTAACTTGTACACAAATGACCCAAAATAGATATTTTATCACTGCAATTCATATACATCTACAAACTTCCATCTATTACTTCCATCAAACAGCTTATGACAATAAAATATTGACTGTAGCCACAGCTGGTTTTCTTGTGAAAAGGAGTTATTTTAGGGCTAAGCAATAATATATATGTTTCAGTCCTCATTCAGAAAAATGTGCAGTTTTTATCTTGTTAGTCTATATTTTCAAATCTTTGTGTCTCCCCTGGGACATGTCATATGGGAAGCTGAGATAAACAAAATAATAACAAAAAGATATTATAGCAGCAAATATTTCCAGAGAGTGAAATTTCAGAATAAGATGACCAAGAAATGGTGAAATCTGTTTCTGATTATGTAAGAAATAAGCTGAGAAGTACTTAAAAGTGTAAATAGGGATGAGACCCTGCCTATATCGGTGGACAGGATCAGGTTCTTTTTTGAGCTCAGTACGTGCTGTAAGTATTCAATGCCAATATTCAAGACACAATCCTGTAATGTCATTACAAGGTCCCATCACAGTCACTTGCACATTTCCTTTGGCACAGCAAATTTTATTTTGATGGGGGACAGGTCAACAGTCAAGAAATCTCTGCCCTCTAATAAGACAGGAGGATAAGAAAAATACTTGCTAAGCACTTCGGCTGTTCTCAGATTCATAAAAAATACCATGTTGTGGAGATTATGTTTCTTTTTCCTGTTGGTCAGCTGCTAGAAAACCTTTGGGAACTCAGTAGGTAAAAACTCCAGGAACTCTGCAGTGCTTCCTGCTCTCACCTCAGCAAAGGACCTACAGCAAACTTCTAGTGCTATACATTTCATCACAGGCAACTTTTCCCATTATGTTGGAGGGTTCTAGAGGTGGGACAGGAGGAGTAGTCCTTTCCCAGACATTACAACTCAAACAAACAAACAAACAAATAAAGGAATCTCTTCAGATCTTAAAAAAGGTGAGAGCACAAAAAACACAATGAAGTAGAGGAGAGTGGCAAGATGCTGTTGCCTCCAAGAAGGGGAAGGCATTTGGGACCAGAAGAGAGAGGGCATCTGAATTATTTACTCTGGAAGTTTGGGTTGGACTCAAACTCATGCTCAAACCCCCAGCACCGAAGAATGAGCACAGCATGTTTCAGTTTGGGCATTACACTAACAAAATATCACAGTCCTGCTTTTTCTCTGATTTTGCACCCTTCACACTGTGGGAGAGTCTTTTGATCAATCTTAGTCTGTATCCCAACCTTGCGCAAAGGTTAAAAAGAATGTATTGATTATACTGTGAAGTGTGCCAATGACATTTCTAAGGTTGTGTAGTACAAATCTATAGATAGCTTGGGAGTGTTCATGCTTGATCAAGTTCTTGTTATTACTGGGAGAAGCTCAAACTTTAACGGATGAAAGATGTTTCTTAAATTACCTAAGTCTGTAAAATATTTTTTCCTGATTCAGAGCATTTTAACTTCCCCTTACTATTAACGTAACACAAATCACAGATGAGTCTGCAGAAAAGAACCAGGATGAAATTCCGGTTATGGGAGAATTGTCACCAGCTTCAAAGTGGTCAGTACGTCACTTCAAGTTCTTGATATAAGCAAGGAATATAAATCTTAATTTGTAAGAAAACACTGATCAAGGTAGTCATGTCAGATCTGCTCCTGGGATTTTTTCTGCCTCTTTTGCAGCTGCCATGTCACCCCTCGAGCCATTCTCTCTGCTTCTGCAATGGGACAAGAAATTCTGAAGCTTAGTAGCCTACTGCTATACTACTGTGCATTAGTAGGTCCAGGAAAAGTGGCACCAGTGAAGCTTTGTTTCTCACACATCCGTGTGCTATGGTCTGATCTCCCAGTGCCGTGTCATGAAGGAGCTATGAGTGATGCTCGTCGTGCTGCTGGGGCATCACAGCACTTTTCCTCCTGGGCAGGTTCTCTGGTTTGACAAGAATTTTGCTGCCTTTGAATTTTTTCCCTGAGGTTGACACAAGATCTCCTCTCTCCCAGCAGTCTATTTTCATGAACTTTTTGGGAATCTTATGAGTGTTAAAACTGCCAGCCAGCTCTAAATCTTTAAAACTTGTCTGGTCAGATAGATACATGTACATAGACTGGCAGACACAAATGTTTAAGACTTGCTTCTGTAGATAGACAAGTTAAAAAGAATTAGACTTTAGGCACATTTCTGACAGGATTCCTCTGTAGGTATACAGGCTTCAGTCACAAGAGCTCAGAAACTTTTGTCAGCCCTATCCACCCAGGAACTGCTCAGTTCCACACAGTTTTTATTGCTGTTACAAGTCATTCTGGAGCCTACTGACAAAAGGAGAGAAAACATGCAATAACCCTTCAAGGGAATAAACAAATCAGCCTTTGAGTCTCAAATCAGTGCTGAGACACAGGTCTCAGGGCTGACACTTGAGCTCCAGACTTTAAAATCTGCTCTGCCCGTGTGTCAGCCATGGCTGTGAATACCAAAAGGCTTTCTTGCCGACAGGAATCATGGATGCCAGAGAGAAGTTCAGTTCATGAGTCACTGGCTAAGCAGATGTCAGAAAGCATATCTAAAGTTGATTTCTGATGGAATATCAAAAGAGTGTCTCTATCAAAAGGTGTCTCTAATGCTGAAGTTTCTTCTCGATGATGGCTTGCCACTGGTTTATAGCCTCTTTCTGCTCCGCACCCATCTACCATGAAAGCTCCTGTGGTACTGCCTTGCATGGCTGCTCAGACAGAACTAGATCAGATCCTTTTAAATGAACTGTATGAGCTAGTCACCTAACCAAAAACGACCTTTAGGTTTTGGGCAGAACTAATATGCTGAAACTACCCTTATTACTATCCCTACATCCTGAGCTAAAGAGAAAAGAGTTAGTAAATACAAAGTACACTTTATTAATAGGAGGAGAACTCAAGCTTTGCAATTTCTTCTGAGAAATTATTCTCTCCACAAGGTCCTGAGCAATTTCTAGCAAAAACTTTACCCTATAGACACAAATTTGGCCTTATTCCCGGACCCACAACTCAAAACCTGATAGCAGAGACTCAGGTTCACTAAGGGCCTGCTGTTTATGAGGAGTTCAGGAGACTTTGATCCAGGACAAAAAGATGTCTGCAAGATTTGCATATAAAGGAAATGCTTTTTCTTCCTGGCTATTCAGAGGTACATTTGATCTTCTAATCTTCTGTTCTCCACTTTTTTTTTTCCCTGTCAAATAACTAGGTATTATCTCTGAAATATCTCAATCAGTAATAATAATAATAATAATAATAATAATAATAATATAATGCTGTGCTTTGATTGACCCTTTTATTTTGAAATCTTGAAAACACTTAATTCATAAAGATGATAAGTATTAGCTTCCTTTTATACATTTGGAGACCAAAGCAAAGAGTAAAGTAACTTTTCCAAATCTACTTTGCAGAGCTGAGAATGAGAGCAAATTTTCTTTTGTCCTGTTCCTAGTACCACCCTAATTCCATAAAATATAAGACAGGTTATATGATAAAGCACACATGTATCACATATTCAAATACAGAAGGCAGGACTAAACATGCTGAAAAAACTGAGAAATGCTCCTCAGTAAATTCCATGGCACATGCTAGAATCCGTGTCAGCTCCAGTAGACTGTGTTTTCTCTGTTCTCCACACAAATTACTGCAGCTTAAGATCTTTCGCACTTCACTATATTCATATTTCTTTTTTAAAATTCACACATTTTTATCTGTTCTATCTGGAATTTAATATTGTGGTGTTTTTCCTCTTTCAGAACTTATCATTTCATCACCTCTCAAAAAAAGCTGCACTTGTGGTAGTTATCACTTCATCTTGCAGAACATGCAAAATGCAGATTTTGGTAGGTCCCTCGTCAGTTTATTCCCTATGGTCCAGAATTTTTTTTTGTTAATATTGTTTCAGGTTTTCATTCAAACAAGTTTATACATTTACCAGTATTTTTCCCAAGCTTCATGACTCTCCCACAGAGACTAAACTTCATATACTTGCTGTTCTTAGAGCTATGTCCTTTCATCTTTCTAGAACAAAGCCATTTTGAAAATCTCTCAGGCTTTTTGTAGCTTTCGATAATAAATCCAGAGGGGATTTTTTTTTTTCTTTCCTGAGGCTCTCAAAGGGATTTCAAATTGTATGAGGGTCTCACATGCATTGAACAAACTGTCCCTCCCCTCCCATTTAAGGTTCACTTTACTGAGGTTCAGGCAACATCTGTAGCTTGTTTTAGGGGAATTCTTACTTCTGCACTACACAGGGCAGCTACCTGGAGTTCAGTTCATATGCTCACCAGACATTATTTCAGGATAAGAACTTCCAGATGAGGTTCCATAGAGCTGTTGATTAGACAAACATTTTATTGCCTGTCTTCTTGTGATGTAATTGTTGGTTGCCTACAGAGGGATACAGGTGGACCACTGCTGGAGAAAGAGAGATTATCTTATGATAATTAAAGTTATCTGAGATGTTTTCAGGTAGATAGATTCCATGTTGTCTTTCTTTCTCCACTGGTGCAGAGTCCTTTAGCCAACACGTATAGGTACACCATCAGGAAACTGAGGCTACTTTGCCTTTTATCTCCTGCCTTATGACATATAAGGATTTACAACCTTAGTAGGTAGATCTGGCTTAAAAGATAGGAGTATGTGTTTGTGAGATACACACAAACATGTAATGAGGTGACATGGCCAAAATCATTACAAAGATGCCTCTTAATATTCATGCCATAAAACTGTGCTATCAGCACACCTGTTCCTGGTGACTTTCAGCAATATGGCTCCTATGTTCTGTTTTATCTATTTTGTTGGTTCTGTTTCTTTTTCTACAAAACGGACTTCCAGGAAGAACCAAAATATGTAAAGTCTGTATTCTAATGTGAACACAGAGTTCAGGTCTGTGTTTCATTTGTATGAGCAGTTCATGGTGATGTATGTTGAGTCATTCATTTAGTTGCTTGCTTTTGCCCCTTTAGTGTTTTTTTAACCTTGATTTATTTATGACTAACTTAGTACTCAATACCATGCAGTATGTAATGTGTTAAAGACTGAGTTTTAGAATAGGTGTATCATGATGGGAAAAATGGCTGTATTCCTCAAGGGGATGCCAGGGACACTGATAAGATTTTATCATATGCAAGAAATTATTGAATTTTATCAATTCCACTGTATTCAGTAAAGAACAAAGCTGGGTCTCAGGTTTACCTGCTCCCAGAATCTCTGCATATTTTTAATAGTGAATATATTCATGTTTTGTCCTCTTATAACCTTTACATGCTTTTTACATGTGTCCAGGTTCTGTGTCTTCTAAACCAAAAGTGTGACAGGATTAATTGTTACGCTAGTTTTATTAACTAAAATTATACACTACAGTTCTAGACCATTTTGAGAGAATCTGATTTCGAGAAATTTCCTTCTCATCAAAGGAATGAGTGATTTGAATATTCCTATGAATTATGTGTTTTTATCTCAGCTAAACTAAACATCCCAGCATCTTAAGGTCAATTTGTGAGACTGGATAGCAGATGATTTGGAGTTGAATATGAGACCTAAATAAGCTCGAAAAGGGTGAAAGAGTGTGACTTTCCTTAAACAAGTGTGTGAGTACCCTTTTCATCACTGAAGCATATTTTTTTATAAGACCAGATACCTAGTGTTGCTATTCACTCTGTTAACATTTTGGTCAGCAAGGCACAGCCAGAGGGAAGTCATGGCTCTCTAAAAGCCTCCTCTGTCCCCCATCCAACCAAGTGCCAATCATTATAGCAGATTCAGTACCAGAGAAGGAATAAGCTCCCAAAAAGAATAGTGTCATTTCCCTGGAGGACTAAAGAAGGAGAAACATTGCTGTGACTGTATCGCACTGATTTTTGGGAAATCCCTCTGACACAGCTGCACTTTGATCTTCACGCACAGTTAGGAAAAAACAGCTGAGTCAGATATTTGTGTTCCTAAACTATTTTGTGTGTAAAATCACAGATTCAGAAAGAATATGATGGGGCGGAACATTTTTTACAGTGCAATGCAGCTGACACAAATCTAGGAAAATAATTAGAGACTCTTTCTGTTGCAGCTGAGTTACAGAATCTAAACATTAATATAGTATAGAAGTTGGAAGTGGAAAATATCTGGTGAATTGTCAACTTCTTGCCAAAGCAAGATGCTTCTGAGCTAAAAAATGTAACTGATAATGGATAACCTTTTATGGGTTCTGTTGTTATTTGCCAAATTACAGGCAAGGAATAGGATGTAAGTCTTGAGATGACATTTGAGTTGTGTGTCTTAAAAAAAAAAATATATATATATGTATATATTACTAAAGACAACAACTCTGTCATTTGGGAAAGGTCATGATTTAGTTGCAAGACTGTGAAATAAGGATGCTAAGCACTGGGGTAACGAGTTAGAGAGAAGCATTCAGCTAAATGGCTCAATAGAATGGAGGACATTACTTTTCATTTTCTGGATAAAATAACATTTCAAAACTCTTGATGATTTATCTGAGTAAATCAGATGTTTCCTTAAATGAGAACTTAAATCTATAGGATCTTTCAGAAAAAAATCTTTTTACTTAAAAGAACTCTTAAAATATCAAGCCTTCAAAATCCGATCCTGAAATACTTACCTTATCTTGATTTTATCAGTATCAATTGTATAGTGATCAGTGAAACCCAACAGTAGCTGAGATGAAATAACTGAGTTGCATGTAGACAGCCATTCTTGACAAATATGCTATTAATCAAAAAGACAAAAAACTGTAATTATGAAAGAATATTATATTCTGTAGAAGACAATATTTACTGTACATCAAAATGAAGGAAGAGCACTCAAGACACTCTCTGCATTTTGATAGCTTAGAAATGTAAATGGTTTGTATAGTATTAACCAGATGTTTTATTGTAACTTATAGCAAAGTATTTTTATCTTCTAAAATTTATTTCACCCTTGTGAAAGAAGTTGGATTGGCATCATATGGGACTGGACTCCTCAGTTTATCAAAATTACAGATATGTTGCAAGCAGTGTAATTTTCCATAAGCTATCTTGTTCATGTCTTTCAATCCCAACCTACGTATAGCACCTCCAAAGATAAACATGTTTCATTCTCTACGCTCATTCAGCCCGTGATGTGTTTGCTGAGCTTGCCAATCAGTGTCCCTGAAAGAGAGGGAAGGGGGGGCTGTTTGATGTAGACATTGAGTTTTGGACCACCAAGTCATGCCTCAGAGTTGTTTCCATTAACAAGCCAAAACATACTAACACTTTCCCACCATGATATTTGACATCGGTTTTGTCTCTTTACCTATGCTCATGACACGAAATAGCTGAGCTGTCTCAGATGATAACGCATGAAAACTGCTGGCAAGTGTTAATGTATTTTTTTCTTAATTCTGACTGCCATACACCTCCAATTAGCCATTACATAATACAATCTGTTCTGTATTTGATTTGAGCTAACAGATTCTAGTATTATGGACATATATAAGCACCTAGAAAGATGGATAGACCCAGTGCCATGGAGGTGATAGACTGCACAATCCAACAACAATCCCTGTGTCATTCAGTCTCCTGTTGAGTGTGAATTTAAATCACTTAAATCCTGAACATTTCTGTCCTTTGAATATTATAAAATTTAAATCCTTTAAGAATTCCTTTGGAAAAAAATATGAATCAAGAACAAATGATAAGATTAAGAAAGCAATTGTTCACTTGGATTTAAAAATCCATCATGAATTTTCTAAATCTCAAACTGTTTAGTTAGGTTTTAGTATTCACATTTGATGTGTTTGATCTTAAATCATTCAGTAATAAAATGGAAAAAATACAAATCAGCCTGGTTAAATTAGAATATTCATAAAGTGAGATGCCATAAGAAAGTCATTTAGTATCTTAGAAAGTTCACTTAAATAGTTCAAATAGATGAAAAATACTCCTCAATAAAATATAGCATATATATCAGGATCAACATCAACCCTTTTCCACATCCATGGGATTTTGTGCATCTCTGGGTGTTGAGAATAAGCCTCTACTAATATCAAATTCCTTGGAAGTCTCCTAAACTTCTGGACACAATGACTGAAGAATGGATGTTCCTGGTCCAGTTCAAGCCCACAGAGAAGCTGAGCAGGCAATGTATCTGCAAGCCTAAAATTAGAGTGAGGCATGCCACCATCTGTCATTCCCACCTTATCTTATGGGTGTTCAGATGATTGACTCTTAGAAAGTAAGCACTTGTCCTGAGTAGGACTACACTATTTTAGATATTTTTACCTTTTAGTTTTCTAGCTTCACTTTTTCATGCTAGATGTAGGACAGAATATAAAATAATGTAAAAAAAAAAAAAAAAGAAGTCAGGAAATGGCAGAATGCTCTCCTATCATCAATAAAAGTGGGATGGAAGAAAGTGGTGGAAAGCTCAGAGGGACAGAAGACCCATTACATGTGTTTAATGAGAAAACTGAGCCTCTGGGATTTGTTCACATCCTCCCTGTGAAAGGCCTTTCAGAAGAACCAGATATGCAGAGGACTTTGCTCACACCTCTGGCCTTTTTACATGACACTTTTCTTGGCAGGCAAGAAAGAAGCAAATTGCTTTCATAGTGTTTGCTGCTTTTTGGCAGTTCATATTTTTTTCATGATAATAGTGACTTGAAAATTTTTAGAAATATAAAATACACATGGGAAAATTTCATGTTTGGAAACCATGGAAGGAGTTCCAATAGTTCATATTAGTAGAGAATCCTTAGGCCAAATGTTGACCATGATCCTGTTCAATCTTCTTCAACACTCTCAAAGTGTTCAGAGACATCTGGCTTATCAGTCCTGTACCACAAAAGCATGATCTGAAAACAGTGCAGGAGTGTAACAGCAGACTTAATTTATCCTTCAGAATCATTGTTTCAAACAGTAACATACAAATTGGTAGGACACAGAATGAACATAGTATGCCAAACTGAATGTAGAGCCTTTTTTTTTTTTGCTTTTTTATCTAACTTTCAGAATTCAGTTGAAATGTAACATTCAGTGATAGCGAAGTCAGGAGGAGTGCAACTTTTACATCTTATATCAAAATAACTTGAACTACACTTTAAAGTGTTCACACTAGAGAAGTTGAAGCTTCTAGGGACTGGCAACACAAACCTTGAATGTCTTGACTGGTTAAACTGAAAGTTACTTATGAGTTCAAATTGTTCATAAATCAACCTCTTTTTTCTCAGCTCTTTTTCTAATCCACTATGGGTTGGGAAAGTAACATCTACATCAGTAGGTTGAAGATTTTGTGACAAGATTTCTTTTGTAGTCAAATCTCATGTTTCATCAGATGTTTAAATCACCAAACTTACATTATATGGACAATGTAGTTTAATGGAAAAAACACTTACCATGGTTTCATAACTTCCCACTTTGGATACATCGCCAGCGTACCAAATATTCAGTTTGCCTAAGCTTGTGTATTCCTTTAAGCTTTCCCATTTTCAGAAGGGCCATTAAGAAAGGTTTAGAGGTAACTTTCCATTATTTTCAAGAATTTGTCTGCATCCTGATATCAGACAGTCACCCCCCTTTTAAAACACCCTATTGCCATCCCATCTACAGATGTGCATTTAATTTTCATATGTCATATATTTTGGTAGAGCTAAAAGCCTGATTTTGAGAATTTTTGCTTTTTCTAGTAGTCTAATGGAAGTGGTAAGGAAGTCAACATATGACTAGGGGTGTAGAAGAGCTATTCAGTGAGTATGCTCATCAGGGGTATTTAACCACCAACTATCTGAAGTGTAGCAAGGAACATGAAGATGGTGCTTAATGGTTTTTTATCTGGAATTTAAACCAGACACTCAAATAACTAAAAGAGAGGATAAAAACATACCAGAATGATTTAATTCTCCAATTTAACATTCAAACATTAATCCAAATCTTAGACTCTGTTTACAGTAGGGTAAGGGCTAGGGATGCCTCTGTGCACTGTGTGAAACTAGACATCATGCTCTTAATATGTCTCAAATTTATTTTGCCATTTTTTTCAATTATCTTTTTCATTATCTAAGAGGATTTGCAGAAACACATTTTAGGTCATTAGATGTTCCTAGAAAAGGTGCATAGTTATTCCTGAAGTACAATATTTTTGTTGCATATCATCCACTTGCATTCACAGCTAAACACTGTATACATAAAACTGCAATGGTAAAGAAGGAACCTCTCTCTCTCTCTCTCTCTTACTCTCTATGCCTCACGCACACACAGGCACCCACACACACAGACACATACAAAAGGAAGTTTTTGGAACCAAACTTCCCAAATTGTTCAGATGTTTTTCAGGCAAAATGACAATAAGCCGAAAAACCTTGCAACCACAAAAGGACACAACAGCAGGAAAAGGGAAGTATCTGCGCTGTGACACTGTACCTGGGAACCCTAGGGTGCAAAATACAGCCTCACACTGTGAAAAGCAGATCACCAAAGCAGACTCGCTAAATCACCTTCCATTGATAAGTACACAGGCCAAGTACCCTCACCCTGTAGCAGCAAACAAGCGCCTACCTATTTGTAATGCTGCAAACACAGTTAGCAACATATTTGTTAGCAGGTGTCACTGTGATGAGAAGAGCAGACGGCAGTCAGGCTGTAATTATTGTGTGAACCCAATAGGCGTTACACACTTCATTTTGGAACACATCACAGAATTCTTTAATAGCTGGCCTGATTATTAGGATCTTACGTTAATTTGTGCAGAATGTTATAAAAGTTAAGCAAGAAGATATTAACATTATACAAATGAGCGTGGTTCTGCCTGTTAGCTTGAACATACGGCAAGAAACAGAATGACACCATCCAACACTGCAAATTTACATTTAACAAAATTGCTAAGTAACAATTTTACAGTCATCTTAATTTGCATCACTGAAACCTGGCAGCATTTCACCCAAAACACATTAGCAGGAACTATTTATAAGATCAGTATCAAGGTTTTCACATAAAGACAGTGAATTAATATGATTGTTAGAACAGTCCTTGCAATGGTGATGCCTAACTCCCTTAGAAAAGAACAGTTAAGGATCTCCATCACTCCTCTGTGAACACTTGTTAAAACAATTCATAGCAAAGTGAATGTGAAAAGGTACATTGGGGTCAATGGTGGGAAAATATAATCCAGCTTCTCAGGGCAATGAAATATCATCATATTGTGTATTATTTAGGGTGTGAGCATAAACACTTCACAGGGGGGGATGTTTTTAATCTAGATTTGTCCAACATGGTACAGAGGAGCCACAACTTGAGTTGATTTTGTCATTACATTTGTGCAGCAGGTGTGAACTAATGGAGGCAAGGTCCTGATTCCTCAGCTCTCTGCGTCAGGAATGAGCTCCCCTTCAGATCAGGTCCTGCTTTTCTCCCCAGTGCAATGGGAAAAGAAACAAGGAGAAATGGTGCAGACCTGGTCTTAGCACAGAGCCAGACCACAGCAGGAGACGATGCACCAAAACCTGGAGACAAGAAGCCTCTCCAGGTCATGCAGTTTAATACATTAGTACCAATAATTGATTTAAGTATAGAAATTTAATTAATCTCACTTACCTTTGAAAGAATTATATATTCCTACAAGGCCAAATTTTCCTCTCAGATATGTTCTATAGTTCTCAATCACATTCATCTACTGTACTGACATACATACTTTCCTTTAGACCAGTTGGAAATCTGCACACCTAAGGAGTCTGGAATACTGAAGCGAACTGCTGTCACGTGGATTTTAAGAAAATTTAAAAAAAAAAAAAAAAAAAAAAAAAAAAAAAAAAAAAAAAAAGACTGAGTTTCTGACAGAGTACACCACTTGTACGCTGCATTATATAATATGAATAATTTATATTGCTAAAAGTGCTTCCTCTGAAATACGGGTAGAAGTGGGTAATTGCCCATGGATAATACTTTATATATTTTGTAGGAGGAACATATCTCAACCCAAGAAAATACACTGGTGCTAGGGCACAACTTTCAGATATGAATGACTCAATGAATCATGAATGACTATGATTTTCTTGGGATCTAATGGTTTAACATGCACTTAAATGCATAACAAATGCATGAAAAACCCTATATGATCTAAATGGTATAGCACAGAGTGGACTGTGAACCCTCCTGAGGACTTTACCTGTTTGAGGTTTAAACAATAAATGAACATATACTCACTCGGGCAGCTTTTACCTGGCTGATGGTGGCATCCACCTCCACTAGAAATTTATAAATCTTTCTGAAATCTTTCTCTGTTGCTCTGTCTTAATACTGACATGCAGTGGCTGCACGGTGCAACAGAGGTTTAGGAGAATGGTACAGCACAAAGAAGAACAGCATTTAACACATATCAGAACTTGTTATACCACACAGCAAGTTTCCGTAGATGTTGTTTGAACTGGTGTTTAAACACAATGTAGTTACCATTCATTCAAATATCCGTGCAGTTGCACTCAGAGGGGTTTTTAACAAAACACATATCATAAACCTGAGGCTTTTATGAGCTACAGCGCGAGGTTGCCCATACTGCAGGATCTAGACTGACACAAAACAGCACAGGACAGAAAGCGGCAGGTAAGAAATGTTCCAGAAAACACAAAGCAGTTTTATATTTTGAATATTAGCCTTCAGATCAGATGATCACTTTGCAGTTGGGCAGATCAGTGACTAGCCCACTTCTACATTGTGCTGAAGGCTCCTCTCTCATCAGTTGTTCCCCTTTCCCACTCGCACCACTCACATCTGCTGCTGTTACTGCTTTTGCTTTTGCTTTTGACCCCCTCATCTTGGTAAAATGAGTGGAATTTAATTTTGCAGAAGCTTCTGTATCTCCTGTGGATTGGTTATTTAGCTCAACAAGCCTACCAGTGTCTGAAAATGAAATTGGTTGTGCCAGGACCGACCCCTTTAGAACAAGGAACGCACAAGGCAAGCCTATCTGTTTTAAGTACCAAAATCTGTCAAAACCATGGAGCTCAACCAGTTTTATTATTCCTAATTCTGTCTTGGTGGGTATCACTTCTCTCTAGTTATGGTGTTTCTCATTAACTTCCATAATGTCTGGCATACAGCCACCTGACCTTCTTTTGGAGACCGTGTTTCTTCCAACATAAAATGATATTTTGATATTACTCCTCTGTTGGTCTGGAGCAAAACAAGGGAGGATACAAGTTGTTATCTTCTACAAACAACATAAGTATCAAGTATCTGAAGAAAATAGGTGTCCATGCACTGATTATAGTCCTAAGGAATTTGGAGTTATAGCAAAAAGGGGATGCAGTCCAGCTAAGTCCACTTTCCAGCAACATGAGAAAAACTGGAAAATGCAAAGCTGTCTTTAGAAATCATTGTCAGCTTTCCTGAGATTAGAAGTGTTATTATCTGATAGTCATGTATGCATGCACAGTGACACTATTGGGCATAGTTAAGGTGCCTTCTACTTGTTTTTCTGTATTTTATTTTCTTGACACTGTTTTTGAATGCAAATGTTAATTCCAGCATTCCTGTGGCTATAACAAAAATGCACTGCTTACTCTTCTCAACCCTTTATTTCTCCTGCATATCTCCAGGCTTAATTTTTCAGGTTAAATTGGGAAAAGTTGGTTTTGTTTTCTGTGAAGAAAATATATATTTCAGGAGCAGAACTGTCTTGATTGATACGTTATGCATCCATCAGTTGGGTTACATGGACTATGAGTCAGGGTATAATTCTGCCCTGTGTCAGCATTTTCCTTTCCAAGTGCTTGAGACTGTGCATTGCAGAAACATGCTTCTGGGGAGAATACTTCAGAAAATTGTGCTAACTCCTTGGTTCCTTCCATCACCACAATGTCATATTAGGAGGCTCAAAGTGACATCTTGATATATTGCTTATAGCCTCATATAAGGTAAAGTCTTATTAGAAAGTAATAAAAGTGACCTCCTGCTTTTTTGTCCATAATCTTGTATTACGTTAAGATGGAAAATCAGAGCTGGTTATGTTTGCCATTATTTTGTTGTATTTAAAATTATATTGTGCAACACCAAGGTTGGAGTTTGAAAAATGCTAAGAAATAATACTGTCTGAAGCAATATATAGAATATTGATGAAAATAGAAAAGACAAACATAGTTCCCTGTGGTTCATTTTGGGTGTGTCTGATGAAGAAAGAAAATACAATATCTGCCTTCATTTACAGTGTGTTTTCAACTTAAGTATTCACGATGCTTTAAAATGTTGTAGTCCAAAAAGAAATATCCGGAAATATTGTAAAAATCATTTTAGTTCAGAGTGAAACATAGCATGCGAGTATATTGTGCTCATTACCTGGATTACACCATTAAGGGTAAAGGTATTTTGTTAATAAGCAGGGAAAACACTGTGCCTCTGTGCCACCTTAAATGAGCTTTCTCTGCTAGAGAGAATAAGTTGTTTCTTTGAAGAAAGGGTTAGATTTTGAAACCTACCAGGAAATACGACTTACAGTGAAATTTAAATGAAATATTTTTCACATACTTAACTTCAGAAATGTCTAGTATTCTGTCTATATAGGCCAAAAAAATCATAATATAGATTTAATTTAATGCAATTAAAGTTTAGTTTGTCCTGTGTTAGGGATGTTACTCTAGGGGGAACAAAACTGGTTGCAATAGTGAAATTATAAAAGTTGTTTTATGTCACATTAGTTAACATATGCAAGCTTATTTAACATGTGGACCACAAATAAGTGTAATTATATTAAAACAAGGATCTGTAGCTCAGAAGCAATAAAAATAGACTAGGTTGTATTATTAATTCTTGTGTTAAGGGTTTTGAGCCATGTTGATTGGCCTGAATTTTTTGATTTTGTTATGGTACAAAGGGATTGTTTGAAGTAATTTGTCCCCGAGAGAGGCTCACAATCCCAAGCGGGTTTCAATTCAGCAAAGCAAATCTAATTTTGTTTGCTTTATGCAAACCAGAAGGGGCTGTGGTTCATTCTGTTTTCACTGGAGGGGAAAGGCGCACTAATGGGACCTGCTGAAATGCATGCATTGCAAACATCATACCCCTGCATATATTAAATTTAGCTATGTGATGCACTGTGTTCATCATCTCATTGTGTACACAGATACGCTTTAGAACAAAGCCTTTAATAGTACAGGAACCCTACTACATTATGCCAACAGACTATTGTATTTATATTTAATGTTACAACTGGAATTTCTTCCCTTGGATAAAGTGTATTGATATGTGGCCTTTTTTTCCCTCCTGTTACTTGTTATAGTAGACAAGGTACTGAGGACATTACATGCTTAAGCTTCAAGCCATCTGAAGATTAATTATATGAAGGTCTCATAATGGTTTTTAATTTTCCCTTTTTTACAGCCCAGAGTTAAATAGAAGACATGTTCAGGATCTGATTGCCAAAAGAGCGATAATCCCCAATCCATCAGATCAAGGCTGGAAGATAAATGAAGGGGAATAGCACCTGCAAGACAGGTAATGCTCCAGACAATAACCACTGCTTTGACAGATTGCTACCCTCTCTTCAGTGTGGCTCCTTTTTAGGCTTTACAAATCTGGTATTTATATAGCCTAAAAAATATACCAGATCTGAATAAATGGATATAGGAGGAAATCAGCTTCTCTGAAAGCAAAAGGAAATATTGCCATTTATTTCACTGGGAGTCAGAGTGGGCCACTAAAAATGTTTGATGGCAGAGTTGAAGGATAGATAAATTTATTTGCATATAAGTCACATTATTTATTTATTGAATTTTCATAATAGTGCTATGGTTCACGTGGTGTTGCTCAATTTTTTCCAGGGTGCTTCTGTTTTGAAAACAATTTCAATATTACACAGAGGCAGACACATCTCAAAACCCTCCAATTTGTCATTAGACATTTGGCTGCTTGCCTGTTTTACTGATAATATTGCAAAACTACATTAATTTACTGAATGATTTCTGTGAATCATTTCACACAGAATTCAGAATTATACTTGTCATGCATCAGATGATTAACTATTAAAAGCATAGGTTTACTTGTTATGCTTATTGTGTGGTACAGTTCAAAGTTTACTTAAGTGTGCAATTTAAATTCAAAGATGAGTTAGGAATAATGATTCTACTGCTTTTAAATTTCCTTCACGAAACACTACAGGAATATTCTTCCCAATTGTGTTCTGTATTGCCACTTACCGTTCTCTTGAGCTAGCATTCTTCCCTAATTTCTCACAAAATTCAATAGTAAAAAATTTTTCATACTGTAATAAAAATATTTTGTCCCAGTTCCCAAACCCCTGATCAGAGACACATCTTGGATCTGTCTTCTTGCACAGAAGGTCTCCTCATGAGCTAAACCAATCGCATCACACCGGATTGGAGCCCTCCTCCATGTCCCTTCTACAGCTCAAAGGATGCGATCATGGTCTTGAAATGGAGAACATATGTTCTAATATTTTCTAATCCCATAAAGTCATTCAGAAGTAATGCAAACAAGTAAGATTTTACTTCTGTGTTATCTTATAAAGAATATTTGAAAATAATTATATTCTCTATCACTGTATGTCAACTGCAAGTACTTTAACATCTTGGTCAACATACACAGAGGCTTGATGCATTCTTTTCTCCTATATTCAGGCAAAAATTGAAATTTAGATGAAGAAACAGGTTCTAGTTAAATTGAACTTTTTAATGTGAATGTTTCTTCCCTCAAAATGTCGGTTGCTTAGGCAACAAAAACTTCAAATAATGTAAACAAATAAAAATTTTAAATTACAAATGGCCAAGAGGTTTTTTGAGTGGATAAACCTTTTTGAAATTGGAGGAAACACCATGGTGTGAACTGCTCTGATTTAACAGTTTGTCACTGAGAGGGACCAGGCCAAGATCTTTCCATGGTGTAAATGAAAACAGGAGATCCAAGCGAGCATAAATCAATACGTGCAGGTCCATATAACTCCTCAGAGATTTGCACTCTGCAAGGACTACTTTAAAACTATTTTGATTTACTCCAGCTGACGATCTGGCCTGCAAAAAAGGATGAGTACTATTTAAAAGGTTTAAAAAATAAGTACTCTGATCAAAGTCCTTTTATTAGCTAAGGTTATTGAACAAAAATTATCTGAAATAGAGTTTAGAATGAAGAAAAAATGTTTGTCAGAAGAGTTTAAATTGAGATAATTTTACAGAGGGGGACTGGAGAAATGCTGAAATTACCATCAATTACTGTCATAAAGTATTTTCATAGCTAAATATGATTTATTACCTGCTTTTATTTTTATCATTCCTCATTTATATAGCACTAACCACTTTACAAAAATTAATAAAATAGCGCATGCTTTTACAACCTTAAAGGCTAACTCAGATGAACATAAAGAGAAATGAAGGGAAGGGATGCAATGTCACTTCAATAATGCAATACATATAGCAAGAGACAATCCTTGCTCCAAGGGGTCTTCTCTATGAATAGACAAGGCAGATAAAGGAGCTAATATCAATTCCGCAATTTATGGATGGAGAACTGAGGCACTGGAAAATCAAGGGATTTACCCAAATTGACAAAGAAACTCTGCCTGAGCTAGACACTGAATCTATTTTCTTCATGCTCTACTTGAATACTTTTCTGTCCCAAAAGGTTGATGTATATTTAAATAACATAAACTTTTATACAGTCTAAAATACTCAGCAAGATCATTTGGGGCCAAAGCTATTTCAGCATATACTTATCTGAGGGTCTGGCAGAGTAAGATGCCCTGTTAATCCCTATGGTGAAACGATTGAGACTGTAAGTGTACAATTCTGCAAATGTTTATGTAATTTAAAACACATAGATAGCCTTGTCTACATTATTGCCTCTATGAACAGGCTTAAAATTAAACACCTGCATATGTTGTATTGATTAGCAACTGGTTAAGAAATTATGATTTATTACTAACACAGATAACACAGAAAATGCAGTCATACCCATTAAAAAAAACCCACATTTCTGTCCTTTAGAGGGGTTTGGAATATGAGTGAAATGAGTGATAACTAAATTTCATAGGTTTTTAATTGCACAAAGCTCCAAATTATGTCTAAGAAAAGCTTTATTTGAATAAAGTAGCAAGATCTGGTCCTCTGCAGGACTTGCGGAGTTAGCCTTAACCAACCTAAGAAATTGTTGAAAATAATTAAAGCGATAGAATTAATTTGTTTTCAGTAGAATTTTCATACAATATGAACAAAAGGAAGTAGGAAAGCTATCAATCATAAGAAAAAATGTAAAAGGGTTCTAACTTGCGCCATTCAGATAAAACAATTTCTGTTTTCTGGGTAAGTCTCAAGATAAAATCTGGTGAGGATGTTCAACATTTAAAAAAATCCAAATATAGGTAAGCTATAGAAAGACATAAAGGATCTAATCCTGTAGAAACAAATATTCATTTTAAATAAATAAATAAATAAATAACCCTTGTGCATATGGATTGCCCTTTGCTAGATTCTCTTTTTATAAAAAAGTAAATGTTTTCTTCGTTTACTAGCAATAACACTTGCTCTGAATCTATAGGAAAAAAATCTTTTGTTATTGATGCCAAAGCAAAACTCAGGACTTGCCTGTATTAATATATTTTATGCCTATTCTTGCAGTTCTTATTGGGAATTCTGCTGCAGAAAGTCCTTCAGAGTAAAACCTTTACATTTACTGCATAAAAGCTTCAGTGATGCTCTAACTTTAGAAATAGGAAAAAAAAGAACAACTCTAATATAGTGTTGCATAAGCAGTTCAATCAATATTTGGCTTTTTTTCACAGGCTTTTAATTTAAGAGATTTTGGGTGACATTCAATGAATTATTGCTTCTGCAATACCTATATATTGAAAACAATAAGATAATAAAAGTTGGAGAAGATACTAGCTCTGTGTAAATACATGCTTGCTCCCTGTGTGACAGTTTCTATAGAATGGAGCATGAACAATATAATTTAAATTTAGGACAAAGCTAAATAAACTAATTAAAAAAAATTACATATGCACTAATTGATACAGCTTAATATACATATATACATATGCTTATGTGTATATATACATGCATGTGTGTATATATGAAGCGTGCACCAAGACATGGCTCTGGACAATCATTTCCCAGGCCTGGCACTTGCTCAGCTTAGGAATTACTGACCTGTGGCCACAAGGTTCGTAGCCTGAATAACAGGAAGGCCTAATGCAATATCTGTTAAATTTCTGAATAACTTCGATATTTTGTTTGGTTTTCTTGGAAGTAAGGTGCTGAAGTGTTTTGTGGAATTTCTGTGCATCACTAGCACTGCCCAAGGGCTGTTGGTGTTTGTTCTCTATATACAATGCACTGAATGGGGTTTTATTGTAGCAATTATTGTAGTTCATTAACTTTATTACAACTGGATTAAAATAAAACATGGCTTAACAAACTCCAAACTAACAAAACCTGTATTATTTATTCAAAATGATAGCATTTTAAGACTCAGCTATTGGGACCATTTAAAAAGACTGATAAGATGAGCAAAAGTTAAGGTTAGACTGATCTGCAAGAAACACAACACCCTCATCAGATGGAGGCCACATTGCCTGATGTTCCTTGTAACACATTACCTTGTTACACAAACATTATGTTCCTGCCTGAATCCTGCCTTCAGCTCTGTACTATCAGTTCAAGGGTTTCAGTCTGGTTTCTGGTGACAATGTGATATACCACAGCACCTCATTCTGCAGGACCCAGAGAGATTTGCACATCCATGCTAGTTTGAAAGTGACTAACAGGGCAAGGAGTCCAGGCAGTCTGATGACAGAGGCAGTCTCAAGCAACCACCAAGTGACCTGCAGACAGAGTCATACCTAAGTGCAGAACATGTAGCAAGGGACCTCATTAGAGCCATGGGAAACCACTCCTGCTTCTTTCTTTTCAGGCATGTCATTTAAATCCTTTGCTTTTATAGGTTTGACAAATGGGCTTGGAGAGTCATCAGACTTAACAGTGTTAGAGTCAAGTTCCTCACTTGGTGCTTGTCTACTTAGGGCTGCCAACCTTCTGCTGAGGCTCAGCCATGTATGAGTAGCCTGGAGGCTACAGGTTCCTCTAGGCCTAATCACTTCCATTCATGTAAATGTCTGGGCCAACGAAAATGATGCCAGTATCTTCTCCAGAGTCTTTTGTATGGGTGCATTTGAGCAATAGGAGAGGGCACTGGGGAATACCTAGAATGAGCAACTGGCACCACCCTAGGAAATCCATGGAAAAGGCAGTCAGTCGCTTTATATAAAAATCACAAACATCAGATGACATCTGAGAGTTCAGGCAGTCAGAAACTAGAAAGATATTCCAGATGTTAGAGATGTTGCCCTGTGCAAATGCTGGTTGTTACCTGTGCTCTGTGTACAACATGCTGTATGGGGTTGCCATGAAAATGGCAAGTGCAAAATTAGGATGATTGAGCAATATCTTTCTGACAGAGGTTCAAACCTGTAGATACTTTCACATAACATTATATTCCTCACCTGGAATATTTTTTAGATCTCTACTCACCCATGTTCACTTTGACTCAAATTGCAGGATTTATACAATTGCTAGTATATTTGGAGTAGTGATAGGAAATACTATGATGGCCACAGACCTCAGGTTCTGTCATATTAGAAGGAAAACTGAGGTCTCAGTAACTAGCAAAAACAAAGCCCAGTTGACTGGCTATATATGTGTCAGGCTGGAAAATATCTGGGAGACTGAAAAGCTATTTACACAGGTTTACAGCTATTTTGAAAAGACTGACACAAGAACAAATAGGTATAAACTGCCCATGATGAGCTTCAGTCAGGAAACTAGAGGATTTATAGCCAGGAATGAGGTAGACATCTGGAACAACCATCTACCGTTATGTGGAGACAAAAGATTATAACTACTTCTAAGCCACAGCAGCTTGAAATATGTCTTGTCTTCCCAGCAGATACAGGATGGATTTAAGAAGCAGAGAGTTTGCTTTGCTGACCTGCAAATTTGACACTGTGCTGTTATCTGAATCTTGGAGGTGTTGCTGCCAATATCAGCACTGATTTTTTTTTATTGTTTGTGGCCATTGGCAATGAATGGTATTTGATCTGAAACTTTTAAAAATGTCAGTAGAAATTGTTTTGCTGACCAGAAGCTATGTAGTGAGCATGTCTCACTAAAGCCAAAAGATTCTCTAAATGTCTTTCCTGCATCGTGCAATTAAATCTGCATACAAGTTGCCCCTAATATAATTTGTTGCATGCAAATAACAGATCCAATTCTGCCAGCCGTACTTACGTTAAGTAACCCTCAAACAAATAGTTTCTAAGAATTCCCTGTGGAACAACTCACATGAGTAAGTGCTGCTACATGACGAAAGGTAACAAAGCTTGGCTTGGAATGAACAAGCACATTGCTTCTCTTTATTATTTTCAGCATACAAAGTGATGCTACCCAAACATCATTTTGCAGCTGATGGCCAAAAAATTTTTCCTCAGATTTGGCCCACCCCAACAGAAAGAAATCTCTCAAATGTATGCATATATTATTGAACAAGTTTATGGCTTATTGCTTGGTTTTCACTGTTAATGCAGCAGTCACTGGTCCAACTGAGACAAAGGTGACAAAGGCAGACCAAATATCAAATTTTGGAAGCCAGTTAATCATACTTCTCAAAAGCACTTAGCACCAACACAGTTACTTCATCACATTACATCCTCAAAGCCAGCTCTGGCACTACCAATCATCGGTGCATTTTGAAAGGCATCATATCTCTCTAACAGTGAATTATGGATCGCACACCACCTTCCTCGGCAGCTTGTTGAACTACAGTCATTTATTCAGTTGGTATTGAGAGTCTGGGGGCATGACAGTACATCTGACCCCTTTTGGGTAAAATTTGATCTGGCATTTCATTTCACGGGCTCAGCCACCAGTCTGTCAAATCTTCATTTTGCTGGTGCCCACTAGAACTGCTGACGCTTGTCTCTAACTCCTGGTGCTTTCATCTTTCAGTGGCAATAAACATGTCACACTGCTGAGGTGAAACACAATCTGGAATTAAATTTACTGCATATAAAATATGGTGCCCTCTTTATTGGTTCAAATACTTGTCACTCATAATTTATTTGAAAGTGTATGGCGTTCGTGAGGCGAGAGTGCTGCTGGAAATGGAGGCGGGGGGAGCTGCAGAACTCCGAACCACAGCAGTTTACAAGAGCTCTTCTTCTCCTTTAACACCCATTTCCCCATCCCTTGCCAGTCCTGACTGATATAAACACATCAAATGTGATATCAGTGCCTCAGCCAATAAACAGTATGTATCTCAGTAAAAACAAGCTCAAGTACATTTGGCCATGCAGCTGCATGGTAGCTGCAAAGTGGCTGCAGGAAGATAACCAGGATTGCTCTCAGAAGAACAAGTATGTAGGTGTTTATACATGTGCATTGGGGGGAGGGAAGAGTGGGAAGGATGGGAAGGAGCCAGATTTAGCCCTGGTCCGTTTCAAACTTGCTCGCCATGCCTTTCCTTCTGGCACTCAACTTTTTCATGATTTATTCCAAATACTGTCGATCAGCTTTAACTAATACAGTTCTTGTATGAAGCACCTCTCTAATCTCTTCAAACACAGATGCGGAAGCGCAGCTTAGAGCACGGAGGCCAACAAAAGCACTTTGCCTGTACCAGTGATTAGCTTTGATTGACATAGTACACTTCTGCTTTCACAGGCATACTTTAACACCCATAAATGATTGTTTTAAAATGAGAAGCACTGGGTAGTGCAGCTCTGGCTTTAGTAAATATGCAGTACAAATGTAGCAGCAGATAACTGAGAGAATATAAAACACTTGATATTATTTTCTGTCTTTTCTTCTCCTTTTACAGATTTTTTTTTCCTCATCCAGTATTTATTCCTAATTGTCAAAGAAAATGATGACAATGTGTATTCTGCTTAAACATGGACTTTTGGTCCTGTCCTATGTGTGCTTTGTAGTTTTTGTAATAGGAGGCAACGAGAACAGTAGTCTGGTTTTGAAAAAATAAGCTAATGCAGAACTTGAGGGGTTTTCCCTGCTGTAACACACAACTTTACTTGTATTAAATGGTTGAAAATAAGGAAGGATTAGAAAGAGGCAATTTCAGAATGTATAAAGAGATCCAGGCTACAAAGCACAGGGTGCCAGCAAAAGAATGTCAAATATGTGCAGCAAAAAGCATTTGTAGATTCAAGTTCTGTAGCTAATTGCTTAATTGCTGTTTTTTCTGGAATCCACCTGATGTATTTACAAATATAGCCATGTGATGCTTGAATACATAGTTAAAAATGAAGTTCTAAATTAGAGACAGTATCCAAAAAACTAAAATAACTTCCACCCACCAAGCATTTGTAGCCTCCTTATCATTCAGTACAGCCCATTCTTTCTTTTTCCCTCAAAGAACAGTCAAGTTTTCCTCTATGACCTATCAACCAGGCAGCCCACATTCTGATGGGACAGCAAGCCACTGTTTTTACCCCCTTCTGCTGATCTCAGACTCCTGGTCACACATGAAGGGAGAGGTGCTTTCTTTGTGTATCAAGGAACCAAACCATTTAAAAGCACACAAATCTGAACCAGAGTATAACACTACACTTGAAATTAACTGGAAGTGGGGGCAGACAGTGGGGCACAGATGTAATGAGATCCTGGTGAGAAACACCCATTAACAAATGAATAGCCACTGTATGCACAGGTGAAATTTCCAAGTGATTTTAAGATGCAGATTTGTGTAAGGTGTGTTACTAGTAATCAGTAACCCAAGAAGGGAGATACTGCTGACAAAATGGACTCCTAAGCATTTCTGTATTTAGACTATGATATAAAGACCTGAATGTGCATTTTAGTTACATGGTTTCCTGAAATGATGGGACAGACAGGCTTCTTTCCTTCCACTGACTAGGATCTAGTGTCACCTCGAGTTGTGAGACTCCTGGTCTAGTCTGTAAGAGAAAACAGGGCGCTACATGTAAACACTGACACCATACATAGCCACAGTGAAATAAAAGTAAAATGGAAAGATAGCTGATTACAGTACCTCTGTATTCCAGACAATATCCAGGATTTCTTTTACCCTTATGAAGAAGAAATTTCAAGTAATGTGCAGAAGCTGGAAAGTCATACATTTGTTATAATTTACAGAATCACAAAATCACAGAATGTTAGGGATTGGAAGGGACCTCGAAAGATCATCTAGTCCAATCCCCCTGCTGGAGCAGGAACACTTAGATGAGCCTACATGGGAGTCTTTAAATGTTTTACACATAAATGTGTCAGTTGATAACTTGGTATCTTTGCTACAGTATCAGCAGGGGAATAAAATCCACAGAGGTTACTAAATTGGTACAATTGGTTGGATGATAAAGTCTGTGTTCCTAGTTTTCATCTCTGTACATGTGTGTGCACATTTGTCTATGCACGTGTGTGAATGTATATTCCAGCTTTTTTGCATGTATGTGCACATATGTATTCATGTCACAAAATAAAAAAATCAGACAAGTAATTTCTGCTAAATCCACCTGTTTCAATCTCAGTGACCAAAGGCTAAACAAACGCGTGGGGAAAATGCGTGGGGATGTCTCATTCCTTTCTTCATTGAACAGCTGTTTTTTGGGTTTTTTTGTTTTTTTTTTTTTTTTCTTAATATGCAGTATTGCACATCATCAGAAGAAAATAAAAGATGTAACTAAAGTAGCATACATGCTGGCTATCCATGGTCTAGTTTTCATGGGAATGGTCTACAGTTCCACAAGGACCTGGACAAGTTTTATACAGATTTACATGCAGTTTTCTTGTATTGAGAATACAGTCAACATGATTCAACAAAAACAGGACTGAGCATCCACCCAGAAAACAAACATGTATTCTGCTCTTGCAAGGTACACAGGATAAAAATCACAAAGATAAATTTTGCAATAAATATCAACCTTTTTGCATTTGAAAATGTTTTCATTCATTCTTTGACCTCTCTGTCAGACTCCAAGGATACTCTGGACTCACTGCACTTTGCACTTTGTCCAGAAGCTGTTTGGTTACCAATGCCCCTCAGAAAGTGAAGTCTTCTCCATGAAAACTACATACAATTTGGCTGGGGAGAGAAGAGAGGCCTGAACAGCTCTTTCCCAAACAAAGGATTTCTTAAGTGGAAGAAATTCTCTTCGTCTCACCTGAGTGGCTGGGCTGACATCTGGGCAAAAAGAAAATCCTATTCCTATTGTACACTGCTGATGGAGAGCCTTGTTCTCTGTCTGTCTGCTATCTGACACCTTATACAACATGGTACATTTCGAGTCCTCTTCCAATTTTTGTCTTCTGACAGGGATCAAAAATGCCTTTTCATATATGCTCTTCCACATTTAAAACCCATGGTGACCCACTTTTCAGGAAAATCGGCAAGGTCCCTTCCTCAAAATCCCATGCAGAGGCCCACAGCTCTGACAGTTTCCCAACCAGATTCAGGATCATTTCCCTTTGGGTCAGTGTTTTATGTTATCCATGACTGGCAAGAGTCCCTGAGTGGGTTTTCTTCAGTTATTTCTTTCTCTTGTCTTTTTTGCAGCCCATCCATTTTCCTCCAGCTTTTTCATCATCTATGCTTGTGCCCTTCTCTTTCTCCTTTCTCTTCCCAGTTCACAGCCTCCAACGTGCAATTTCCCCTTTTCCACATGCTTTTTGCTTTTGTCCATTCCCTTCAGCTCTTTCTCCCTTTTCTTCTGCACCTTTGTTTGCTTCCCATTTTTCTGCACTTCTTCTTGCAGAAGATTATTAAAATCTGTGGAACCTACAGCCACAAGCTCTGCCTGATTAGGCAACCTGAAATGATAACTGATATATTGTTTTAAATAAAGCAAATCCTCAGATCTACTTTCTGTGAAGTTAAGGGAAGCTGGGCATATTCACCACCACTGAAGTAGAGTCACTTCCTGTTTAATGGCCTAGGTATGTTTTGGCCATCATCTCTACTGCATGAAGATATTCTACATATGAAGCTTTATATGTGGGTAGTTTTTCCTTAATTTCAAATCTGTATGCTATCTAATCAATGCTAATTTACATCACACAGAATACATCAAAACACAATCAAGAAAGGCAACTAACTCCATGCAGCAATCCGTGTCAATCTTCAGGAAGCAATGGAGGGAATTTCTATGTTGCACATGCTTCATTTTCAAGCACACAGATCTCTTCAAGTCCTGTCCTCACTAGATAAAAAATGTACCCCTGGCAGTAGGTTTCAAGAAAATCTTTATGCCCAGTTACTGTCCAGCTGTCAGGTATTGGGCTATCATCCACTTTTGCTTGTGTGACAGGACCCTATGCCATTAAATGTCCTACCCTTGGCCTCCTTGAGTTTGAGGAAAGCATCCAATTCCCGTCACACAAAAGAGGAAATGGTGTAAACTGAGAGAAAGCTGAACACTGACTGGTAAGGGTTTGAGCTCTTTCAAGTTTCAGACTTGCTAAAAATTCTGTCATGTCACATATCATCTATTTCATCCTCTTTCCAAAACTTTTGCACCTTTTTTGAGGCTTGGGTTTGATTCCTGCAATCCTCCAGGAGAGGCAATCATCACGTTTGTGTTTCCTTTATTAGCATTTGTCTTAAAGCCACTAGCACATGTCTAGTTCTCTCTCAGGTTTTTTTTTTTCAGATTCCCAGATGTCTATATTTGGCTTCAGCAATCTGTGTTTGTCATGTGTCAAGTTAAGAAATCTATCTTGGACCCTCTAGAACTGAAGAATTTGGATCCAGTATTCACAAGGGAGGACAGGATACCTTTTGAGGAGAAAAGCTGACTGGTATGTCCCTTGTCCCATCAATTCCCATCTTCCCTACAAATAGACCAGTAGAAGGACTCAGTGCTGAAGTGACCAAGAGAGGAGGTTCACCAGTATCATGCTTATATTTGATGTTGCAGACAATTCTAGATTGGACACTGGGAAAATATTTGAGTTTAGACAGACCTGGCAAATCTATCTATTATACCTCATCAGCACTCTGTTGTTGGTATGAAACGCAGAGTGTAGAGCAGATCTGAAGGACTGTTGACTAAGCAAAGTTGAATCTTCATAAGTAGTCTTCATTGAACATGGACTATGTGACGTATTTAGGCATCCTCTATGCTTTTTGTGGGTTTTAGCGCCATTTAATGTAAACCTCAGCACCATAAAAACACACTCTTGTGATGAGATCTTTTAACAAATACATGGCATTCTATAAAAATCTAGATCCATTTGGCCTCAAAAGAGAATATATAGAGCATATATACATATCAGAATATATAGAACAGCACTGCAGAAAAAAAGCTATGCAAATACTTATAGCACCTTCAGTTTACATTGCACAGGTAGTAGTATTCAAAACATGGTGAAGCACACTTTATTACAAACTAACAATATAAGATCACACTGAAGGTCTGTGGTTTCCTACAGCACACACTGGAGTGTGCACCATGCTAAAATATAAGCAAAACTCCCTTCACTTGAATTAACCTTAATTAGTCAGATTAAACCTAGCCAGATTAAGTTTATACTACTCAACTATGAATCACATAACTGTAGTGTTTCTTTAGCAATACTTAGCAAACTAAACATTTGCTTGTGTCTATAAGCATGTGTGTCTGTAGGCATGTGTATATTTATTTATATACATGTATGTGTGTACATGTGTGTGTCTGCATGCATGTGTATAGATCACAGCAATAATTCAAGGCACTTTGACCCAAGGAAAAGCACTGAAGTATCTGTGTTGAATCAGTTACAATGCTGATCATCAGATTACAGGTGTGTTTTTAAAAGTATGGAGGTTTTTTTTATATTCACCTCAGCCTGGATTTTAGGTTTTATTTGTGGACTTTGTCCATGGAGGAATGAGATGGATGTAGAAAAAAAAAAGATTAATTTAAAAACTGTTGCTTTGCCTACAGTATTCTTATAGCATTTGTGGACATTGATCAAATCTTAAGGTTCCATTAAAAAAAATGCCATCAATTTTTTATTTTTTCTAGGAAAGGAAATAAATCTTTAAAGAAATGATCATTTAATTAATCATAGGAAAAAAATGAGACTAATGCCTAGGAGATCGGTGATTAAGAGAGAACAGAACGGAGGACTGGCCAGCTTCAAACAGTGGTAGGCAGTTTTTACCTCAATACAGCAGGCTGATAGCGATGGACAATCTGTGGGGCAGAACCTGACTCATGCCAGCCCATGTTTTCCCTGAATTGCCTGTCATCCAGTTGACTCCCACCTATCACTTCTGGCAAAATCAGTAATGACAGACAGTGTAGGAAAAACACTCATCATTTCCGTAGTGCCTAGACAGCGCATGGTCCAAACTGGAATAACAAAAGCAGCTAAAACTGAGCCTTGAGGCTGGTCTATGTTTTGCAGGGGGTAGCTGGGCTCCTGGTCATCTTGGTGGATTGCAATGAAGGTCACAAATGTGGCCTCATCCATCCCAAATATAATCTCTCAACTGGCCCAACCAAGTTTGCTTACTTACAAATCTAGTGCAATCTGATTTAATGAGACTCACTAAAACAAATTTTTTCTCAGACATGTTCTTAAGGTGTGCAGGTAGGCAAATTACCAAAAAAAAACACTATTGCAGGTAGTGGCAATTGTCACCTCTCTCAGTAGAAGTCTGGTCTCACTTAAAAAGATGAATCTGTCCTCCCTTCTCTATGCATCCCTATGTATGTTTCTTTTGCTTTTTCAGGAATGAAGCTTGAACACAGAGCAGGAATTCAATTGCTAGTGCTGTGAACGAGACTGCTTTCTTAGCATGCTTTCTAGGGAATGTTCATCAACTAAAGTTAACCTAAGAACACAAAAAGTTCACAAGGATCTTGCTATGACTAGAGATCTTCCCAAGCAGAAGGTATGGATACAATGCTAACCACTAATAATATGCTCCTTGAGGACATGAGCTCTATAGGTCTCACAAGACTCTTCAGCCTGGGAGCACATGTCACCCCAGGATGCACTGTCCCCTCTGGCATTATTTAGGTTTTTTCTTAGGCCTTTGCTTCTGTAGCCATATTTTACAACTAGATCTTCACTTTCAGGTTAGAAAACCTTCCCAGCCCCCAAAGTGTTGCAGCACTATGGGATGAGAAATTTGTATAATAGCTATACCAAATCATATTCTCAAGGAAATGTCATGATTCTGGGGTGGTCTTACTCATGATGTCTGAAATGTGCAGTGGTCATGGTTACACTAAAAACAAAAACAAAAACAAAAAACACACAAACAAACACACAAACAAAACCAAACAAACAAATAAAAACAAAAACAAAAACAAAAAAAAAAAAAAAACAAAACAAAACAAAAAAAATACCCTTACTGAAGTTACTGCTCTTGGACTTTAATCAGAATAATCAACAAAATGACTCTGATGTGCCACTACTCTGATGTGAAAGAGACCAGAGTCTCCTTTTATTCGTGGTGTTTGGCCTTTCGACTGTTTAGCTGACAAACTAAATGCCCCATGTTCCCGGTTAGAAGGAGGCTTACCCTCACAACACTCCTGTGGGGCCAGTTTGTACTGCTCCACTGTCATCTCCTATCCCGAGGTCCTGGCATCCCCAGCTGTGGGTTCCAGAAGCAAAGAGATGTGCTGGTGACACCTTCTCTTCTCCCAGTTGGTAAGTGTTCTGCCACCTGTCAGTCATCCCCGTGTTTTTCCCTGTTGTTATCTGTCCCCAGCAACAAAGACTAAAGCTCTGTCTGGCAAAGGATGGAAACTACAGTGGAGTTTTCACTAGACAACTGTCAACTTATTTACAGGCTGTGTATTAGTTAATATAATTAAGGCATTGATGCTGTAAATTAAACAGTATAGAAGACATTTGGCTGGCATAAGAAATGCACAGCATTTTCCATACACTTGCTTATGAAGCATGAAAAATGAACAAAATGTACAAATTAGAAGTCAAGATGCTCAGAGCTGCTGAAGGGCTTTACCAGTAGTATATTATTTCTGTTCTGAGGAACTTCCAGGACATTTTCATAATGGATAGCTATGAACTTTTCTTACTGCCTTTCCTTCCCCTTTTTTTTAGTGATAGCTGCCAAATTTCATAAATCCTATAATGTTCTGCACTGTAATTAGTTTGGAAGCCTGTAATTGTTTAAGTTTAAGCCAGCAGATAAAGGCTGCCAAACCACTTGAGCAGAAAAGTTGTATTAATGGCTTCATATTATCGCTTGCTGATTTATTTAATCTCTTTCAATCAAATTGTGATTCTCAAACAAAAACAAGAAAAACTCGAGCAGTTGTTTTCCACTGTGAGGAGGAACTGGGCAGAATGGACACACACACACAGACACACAGAGACAAAAGGGCTTTTGTGGCAGAAAGAGTGCGTCGACAGTCCTGAAGGTCAGTCATGATTCAAAGGAAAATATGCTGTGGGAAGCGTTATATTCAGTAATGACCGCTAAAATTATGCCACATTTGGTTGCAACCAAAATGTTTCTCCTTGTGTTACTGCACTGCGGTATCCTGGGACACCTTCCTCAAAGTTAAATGAAAAATAGCATACTATTAGAAGTACAGTAATCTGCACTGTTACAGTTTTATACAGCTAACATGTCTCCCTTCATGTACAGCTTGGTCCTACACTTTGCTAGCTGGAGTACCAGGATTTCAGCAGTGGAAGTGAAAAAAGACAGGAAGTGTATTGAAAAAATAGTATGTGTCTTTGTTGGCATTATTTATGAGGGTTAGAGCAAAGGTCCTTTTGAGAAACAACATAGAGAAAATATTGCAAGATTCATGTGTTATTAATGGCCTATGTGTTGGTGTGCACCATTGCTCTAATGCTGCTATTCAGATATTCTGTCACTCCCTTATATAAGATACTTTAACAGTAAGCATGAACAGAGGACAGCCCAAAACCATGATATGGGAAGCAGGCTATCTAACTGCTGTTACTTCATCTCCAAGGAGTCAATACTGCATGCTATACATAAACTCAGATCAAATACATATATTAAGAAGTCATTTTACTAGTTTTAGAGTAAACACACTCAGTTTTCACAACCAATACTATAGTTTGGTCTAATACTCCATAACATAGCTCCATGAATGAAGTTTTTTTGGTAGCAGTGCAACTTAAGCATATGTTTAAACTTAAAAATATGCAAGACTAATCTCATTGATATTATATTACCTTCTGTGATTGCATTCAGCACATTCTGAAATTCCTTGATGGATTAAAACTTCTGTGAGAAGAAAGTTGTACTAAAGGTTGGACATCAATAACTCACAAGGAGATGGTGCTACCTTTATTGTAAACAGTGACAATTATACTCTCTTTGGATTCACTTTTTGGCTGTGGTTAATGACACTAAAAGAAATGGGGTCCTTGATTTGCCACCAAAGCTAAAAGAACATTTCCGTTTCATGACAGCTCATGAGGTTTTAACACTTGTTTTTATTCTGGGTCAGAGTGAATGCAAAATCTTTCTAAAATTTTCATATGAAGAGAATTGTGTTGACCTTTTCAATGGGAGTCTGGATGTGGAAGACTGACTTTCTTAAAATTTTAGCCATTAAAATTCTGCAAAATATTTTGGCATTTACTGAAACAAAGTTGTTCTGCCTAGCTGTTTTTAGTTCCACAGAAAATAGGCTACCTAAAATTAAGAAAAGCAGAGGCACCACCTGCTACACGCCATTTCCAGGATCTCCAACTTTGAACATACATGAGCATAGGCTTTTAAATGAGATTGAACCTTAAATGCTTTATGGATATGGTTTTGTGATTCACAGCCAAAATAGCCAGATTAAATTTACTACCATTTTTAGGGTGTGTGTTTCAATTTGAAAAAAATATTGTGATTTTTGAGGGTTTATGTTTTAAATTGAACCATCACTCTAAACCTGGTGAGTAGGTAAACAGTGGCAAATTCGGAAAATAAACTCATTCCATGAAAAAAAATCTGTTCTGATGGGTATTGGTTTCATAACATAATATTCCAGTGTTGCACAAAAATAGTAATAGCAGTAGTCTGTGTTAGTTACTAACCAGTAGTAACTGTTTATTATAACTATGGTATATGTAAGCCTTAATAGATATATACGATAGAAAAAGGAGAAAAAAAAATCAAAGGCACTTGCACATATAAAGAAGTTATGTCCTGTTTGAAAATGAAATTTTTAAAAGCTGTTTCCTTACATCAGGGAAATTTATTTCTTTATAGAAACTGAAGGATAAAAGGGGTACTATTTCAGATTTCTGATGTTTTAGACTTTCAGTCATTGATTTTCCACTGACAATTTTTTTCACAAATATTCTTCTCTCTCCTCAACCCATCTGACATTTATAATCAGTACACCACTGTTGATAAAATGTGATTTTTTTTTCTAAATTCCTAAACTACATCTCTTCATCTGAGGAAAACACTTTTTATATCGACATCTTTAGCACAATTCATTATTGTATCTCTTGATATGTGGAAGCATGAAAGTACCTTGTTTTAGTGACTTAACTTAAGACTTCTACATTCTACAAGTCCTACCAAACGGCTGAAGACTTTGGTACACAGAACTTGTACAAGGCCTTCTATCACAGTAGAATTTTATCCTTTATAAAAATAGCTACATAGTGTTGGATTTCACACATACAATCAGACAGAGCTTGGCAAACTGTACTGTATCATTGACAGGAAGCAAAGTATTAAGTACATATTACACAAGATTTAATGTGTTGCATGATGTAGGTGCAATAGAGAAGCAATTTAATTAGCTGGTATAAAAACTGAGAAAGGACAGATGCAATATAACAGCACATCAGGAGATTTCAAGAGGCTCTGTAAATATTTTTTATAATGTCTAATCATAAAGAGACAGTAGTCTGCTGAGAGACAAGGATCAGCTCCTTGCCTCGTTCAGTGCATGGAAGAGAGAGATGAGCTAGAAAAGGGAGCCTCGTTACAAATATAGTCTTGGGCACTGAGCTATAGGAGCCACATGCTTCTTGGATGAGAGACTGAGAAGGTGGCTGAGTCCAGTCAAGATACTTGCAAAGCATTAAAAGTAAGGATAAAGGTCTGTATGTTGGACCAGGTCAGCAGCACCCAAGCACCACATGTCTACAAAGGCACAGGATATTCTGCACATACAGAGCACTGTGAAACTCAGGTCAGGGTCACCATAAGCACTGAGGCAAAAGAAAGACAATACAATTGATGAAGAACTCTTTCTTTTTGCCCTGCATTGCAATATGACTTTGTTTTGCTATGGTACAAGCAGGCAGAAGATACCTGATTGCTCAGCCTGGATTCCCCACAAAAGGAATATCCTGTTAAAAATGGATACAAAGCCTCTACCATTTCCAAGCACCAGCTCTGGTGTGAGAATGTCTGTTGATTTCATTTTGACTTAAGGGCATGGACTCAGGTTTGCCTAATATTTTGTGGTTCTTCATTCAAAGAAAAAATTTTCATTAGGAAGACTAAACAAATTAGACAGTATGTGCAAACACAACTACTCCATTTGTGATTATGTCTAGGTGAGACGCCTATTTTGTTATTTTACTTGAACAATTATAGCTTCTCCATATGATGCTCCTCTTAGTATTGAATTTTTTACTACATTTTGTACTATGTGATTTGAAGAAAACAAATTAAAGCTGAGGATTTATCAGAAAGCCTCACAAAATCCCAGAGATTATTTTTTCCTTACCAATCATCTCAGGTATATCCATGTGAGGTATTCAAAAAAACAGAGAGGCAGAGGAAGCAAGAAAGAGAGATCATCATCTAAATTCTAGAAAAAATTAATTACTAAAATCTTGAAGCCGCAGGGGAGACATATGCCTGTAATCAAATTCTGGGAAACAAGCCCCTGCAAACTCTCGCATTTCCACTTCCAACTCACTACCATTTCATGTTCATTTTGTGATGAAGTGTGAGTCTTATAAAACAAATAAACAAACAAACAAACAAAAATCAGTTACAAAATTTTCACTTTTCCATGCAACAGAAAAATCCCCCCCCCGAGTTTGAAACAGCAAAGAAAGCTGACTTCCAAACTATTCAGAAATGAGGTAATGGCTTTGCGATTTCATTCCTTTGGTTGAAGCAAAGAATAGAAGCTGGGAAAAGAGAGTCTCAAAAAAAGTGTGCTCTTTATGCCCTCCCCGTTGGCTGCCTTCTGCAGCTTTCAGCCCCAGGAATGCAGGGGATGATGTAGTGCAGCCGGTATGTACAGAAGCACTTGCAAACCCATTGTACTTAATGAGACTTGGAAACCAGTCAGAACCAGGGCACTTCTTCTTGTGATGCTTTTCATCAGGACCACAAAGAGGGATGGCGGAGAGGTGTGAAATGTTACATAGTTTTCGTAAATATTTAGGGCAGGTTTTTTATGAACTAGCCGGCTGATTGCCAAACATCCTCAGCTCCCCAGAAACTCCTGCTGAAGATCCCATTGCCTTTAAGGGTCACCTGCGTCCTGTTTCAAATCTCAGCCTCAGGGACAGTGCTACTGCAGCACTGGGCCAGCAGACAAGCAGGCGAAAAAGGAGGAGATGTGGACCAATACTCTTCTCCACACAGAGGAAGGGTTAGTGCAAGAGTCTGCTGTTTTGAAGGGTTTGGATTTTATTTTCTTTTTTACACCCAGCTCTCCATGTTTGTCAATTCTATGAATATTTTATGATTTCTGACTTAGTTCTTCACAGTATAAACTCTAACACTACCAACAAAATATTTAGCCTTAGGTTACACCAAAATCCTCTTATCTGGAGAAAAACAATCAGGGGGTTTGTGCCCAGTCTTTGCAAAAGTGTGAGGTGGCCTGAGATAAGCCCAAATGAAACAGACTTAAAGCAGCTATATAAGCTGCCCACATAGTGGTCAGTCAGCATTGCCCAAGAGCGTATCTCCAAGGTCTACCAAAGAGATAATTCAAGCTCCAGGTGTGCTCTGTTTCCTTTGCTAAAGGACACATTCATAGTACTTTGAATGTGGATAAGTTTGTAAATATATACATCTATAATTTACGAAGTCACCTACTTAAGATTCTTGTCATTTATCAACATGCTTTTGAGACCTGATTCCTCATTTTGCAGACCAAATGTTAACATTTTATTGAATTTATTAACTGAATTAAGTGAGAAGTGTTCCACATTAGAAAGCATAATGTCAGAATTAATCCTCCAAAAATGTGGTGATGGTTTAACTAATATCCTGTAACCTCAGTACCCTCTGACACTGTCCCGATGAGCTCAGTATAAATAATCAGATCAGAGGTTTCCCAGAGAGGTCTCTCTAGAGGGTATCAGTTTTCTCCTCAGAGGGCATGCACCCCCACCTCTCCTGGCCAGGGCAACCACAGAATGCACTCCCTTCCTCCTCCCAGACCTCCATTCCTCCCTCCATCACTCACAGTCATTCCTTAGCAGAACAAGGTGCCAAACCTAGCTGTGGCGACCTTCAAAAAAATACTCTCTTTACTGACTTTGATGCCAGACAGAAGCAGGATGTGGATGCTGAAAGGCTCTTTGAAGGACAGTAGAAGGCTACTTCTACTGTAGAAGTAGAAGTAGAAGACAGTAGAAGACAGTAGAAGACAGTAGAAGGCTACGATAAGTACCTGGGGACAGAAATCCAGCCGCACATGGACAGCCATTTTCCCCCAGCCATCTTGGGGGAAAATATTTTGACAACTTCTAGTGATCAAGACAAGGGGCTATTCCTTTGTCAAGTCTTGCCAGACACAGTCCAACTTTGTACTGGCCAAAGCAACAGCCCTGAACCCAGCCTGTGTGTGGACAGACTGCCATGGAATCCAGTCAAGGCCATACAACCTGTCACTGCCATCTCACCACCATCCTGTCTGCTCTGACCCTCACCTTGCAACTGGAAGTCAGTTAGAAGCAGGACCTTTGTCACCAAGCTAATCAAATCATCTCTCAGCCCAAGCTCTCCTTGCAGGTATGCTATTCCAATTCCAAAACAACAGGAAACAAATTATTTAAAGACAATGCATGCACCAGGTTTTCTCATATCCATTGTTATTTGCAATCTGGTAAAATATCAGAGGCATTTTTTTTCTGTGCAAGAAGAAAGAATCATTAACCTGTTCTCAGACTAGCACAAAATTCTTGAACACCCACACTGGGCAGTGCTACAGGTCTGGATACTGTGCCAGCAGAACAACAAACTGTTTTTCCGTCAGTCTTCAAATGACATATGAAAACATTTAGGGATTCTGACAAAAATAGGAGAGCTAAGAATTTTGGGGATCTTCGTGCCTAGAAGAGAAGATGGAACATTCAGACTCACCTTGGCACTGAGCTAAAGAAAACAGCTATAAAGGCTACAGAGAACAGGGCACTTCCATAACAGACTTCCACAAGTGTCCAAGGTAATCTAATCCCAAACATCCTAATTCCCATTTTGCATGATAAAGCTGAGGAATTCCTTTGGCCAGGAATTGAAAGACCCTTAGGGAAAAGAGGTGACTCCACTGTCCTTAAGGCATGTCATGTCCCGGCTTTCTGAGTTACTCAGTGATCATGTTGGTTCCTTGATGGCTGGACAGGCCATGGCTGCCAGGTGCATGTAATTCCACAAGTACAACACTTTCCTTAGCTCAGACATGTAAACTGCCCTGCAAAAAATAATAAAACAGAGATATACTGTAAGAAAGGTTTCTTTATATGATTTTAAGGACTCACGGAGGCCTGGCTGCATTCTCCTTTCTTTCCATGTTCTGTTATTCCCTGGACATCTGCTGTTAGCTACTATTTGACACAAAATACTGAATTCAAATGATCATTTGATCATTCTTAAATTCTTATAGAATATGCCACCCGCCCAAAAAAGTATTCTTTAACTCATAATTAGAGAGTATCATTAATACCAGGTTTGCAATTTCTCAAAGAAAGACTGCATGCCTTGTTGATGCTCCACTCCACTCAAGATCAAAGTAAAAATTTCATGTTTCACTGCACATTCTAATGGCAAGGATAGCTGTAATGTGAGATATATATATATATAATTTTGTATATATGGTGTATATACATACATTATATATATACTACATACCTAAATCAGTGTTCTTATGATAATTTCTATATTTTTATCTCACATAATCCCCCTACATAACATAGCTTTTTCTGAGTCCTGAAAGACCACTATTTCCTCATGATCTGCTCCTAAATAAATAAATAAATAAATAAAAATTGATAACTGATTATTTCCCAGAGTGTTGTACAGGGCCTTGCCCACTGTCAGTGTGGATGATTCAGAGATGTTTATGGGGGACCCACTATTCTGTTGCAGTATGAGTCCCAAACAAAGCTGACTTGGTCATGAGGAACACATGTGTAACTCTGTTGTGGTTTAACCCCAGCCAACAACTAGAACAATGTAGCCACTTGCTCACTACACCCCATCCCATTCCCACAAGTGGGATGGGGGAGATTTGGGAGGGAAAAGATACTCGTGGGTTGAGATAAGAACAGTTAAATAGGACAGCAAAGGAAGAGAAAATAGTAACCTAATATACAAAACAAGCGATGCACAATGCAGTTGCTCACAACCTGCACCACTGATAGCTCATCCATTCCCCAGCAGTGGTATTTGCCCACTGGCCAACTTCAGTTTATATACTGAGCATGACATATGGGCAGAAAAACCCTTTGGCCAGCTTGGGTCTGCTGTCCTGGCTTCGCTCACTCCCAGCTTCTTGTGCAACTGACAGAGCATGGGAAGCTGAAAAGTCCTTGACTACCTGGCAACAACCAAAACATCAGTGTATTATCAATATTCTTCTCATACTAAATCCAAAACACAGCACTACACCAGCTACTAGGAAGAAAATTAACTCTATCCTCACCAAAACCAGGACAAACTCCCATCAGCTTTTTAGTGTATACCCCTGGGTAGTTTAAACCTAGCATGTAGAATCGCACTTAACCCTATTAGACTATGTTTGCATGATAGATACTTATGATGCTTAAAGCACCTTTCCATTGTTATGTCTATGTTCTAACTAGAATCTTTGATGGAGCCATCTCTTTTGTTGGAGAATGCTTTCAAAACTGCAGAAATGAAATAAATCCTTCTGACACAATCCACTAAATCTCTCATCTTGCTTTCTTATTAAACTTTCTTTTTTGTAGTTGCCAGCAGTGACTAAAAGCCTCATTGAGTTTTTACCTTTAGCCTGTTTTCTTTGAGAAGTATTTACTGGATTTCAGCACCAGTGAAAAGAAACTCACATTTAACAAATGCACCATATTCTGTAGTCCAATCAATACCAACCCTCTTCACTGATCATTTGGCTTAATTCAGAAGAAAAGATGTCATGCTTCACATAAATCACTTTTTTTACTCAAAAGAATCCTTTATTGAATAAACTCTGGTGTCACTTCAGTCAACAAAAATAGAGCACAAAGATCCCAGGCACCCCTTGGTAGCTGGAATTATTTATTCACCTGTAAAGTGATGTGATTCTGATGCAAATGAAATACATTTTTAACTTACATTTTCTCTTCTAATAGAAAATTACTACAGAAGGCCAGAAATGTCCCTATTTAAGTAAGTGGACTTTCAATTACTGTAATCCCACACTGCACATGTATATATAAACCAGTGTTCATTCACAGTCCTAGCAAAATTGAACACACTAGGCAATGCTTCACTTTGTTCTAGTTGGCACTGCCATTGAGGTGCTTTGATTAAACAAGCTGATTGAGTCCTTTTAGAATGACAATTCAAAACTCTTCACCTTCAGCTTTTAGTTTTTTTAGTTAGGTTGTAAATATCACACATTACAAAATCACACAGAGCTGGATTTTTGGCATAAGGTAATAGATTATTCAGTAAGATTTTTGCTCAGTATCAGGTTTGTAACTGTATGGTCTGTCTTGGGGAAAAACAAAACAAAACAAACCCAACCCAAACAAACAGTAACAAAAGAAAAAGTCTCTACAGGACTTTTTTTTTTTTTTTCAGTTGTGGAGTTACAGAAGTACCATAATAATGATACTTCGTTTCCATATTAATGTAAATTATCTACTGGAGCTTCAGGAATGTAAACATATGAAGACTCCATGCTCCCAAATGTGGCTTGAAATATGAGCAAAGGGATAAAAACTTGCCATACTTCATTTTTGGGGATCAGGAAAAGGCTTGTTTTGCATGATGACTGTAACTGCTAAGTTGTAAGCTGCATAAGCATTCAGGGCACTCAGTACATCTCATTTTAAGCAACTGTGTGTTTCAGTTTGCCAGTGACAGGTTCTGAATTCTTCTACAGATACTGGAAGCGTGCGCACATGTGTGTGTGTGTGCGCTGTCATAACCTATCTGCCCAAGCATGGCCTGTCTTGAAAGATTAAGTGCACCTATTTTGAACTGGAGGCTGCATGCCATAATTTTTAGTTAACCCGTTTCCTTCTTAGTGAAAACAGAAATAAAAATATATTGTGCACACTTCATTGCTAGAACCTTTGACCTCAGCTGCCTGTCTAGCTGAGACTGTGATGAATGCTTTGTGTCTCTTCATTTTTAATTGCTCATAAATTGTTATCCCATGAAACACAAAACTAGCCTTGTCCTCATTTTAGTAGGGGTTGGAGGTCAGCCTAACAGTAATACAATTAAGGAGTGTCTTTGTGTGGGGGTGTGGGAGTGAGGAGGGCAGGAGGGTTACAGAAGGTTGTGGTAGTGAAAGATGTATTCCTTTCCATGGAAATACAAAGCAAATTCCACACTTTCAAACAAAAGTCTTTAATGTTTGACAGTGTTGAGAAAAGCTCCTGGGAGGACATTTAGAAGGGTAATAAAGTAGACATGATTTTCCATATCTGCATAAACTTTCTTAAACATACATGTACAAATGGTTGTATATGATAGCACTGAACTTTTCTTTGCAATGGCAGACTTAATCCTATGTGTCAAATTTTACTCGGGCATGCAGGTTCCAACTTGCTGATTTCAGAAGAAATGATAGCCTACCTTTGACTCCTCTATAAAATAATCTAAACCATATCTGTGAAGACAGCACTGTGGAGTCACTTTCCTCTGTTTAATCTATTGTCGGTTGTCACACATTTCCTTCCTGTTCTTGAAAAGCTGGACTGCTCAATTCAAATAATATACGGTATGCCAAGACACAAGGATATCTTTCACCTTCAAAATGTCTGCTAATAAATAACTATAAAATATTGGCTCAGTGATATCATGGAGATTAGCATGCCCAAATATAAACCTCTTTTGATTTTGGTTGAATAAATATCCGAGCTTGCTGAATTTGCTTTTACCTCACACCATATATAATTCTGTTTAGCAAAAACGTTACTGGGCTTTCAGTAACCACGCATGCCTCCAGATTCCTAAAGACCAAACCATTCTGGTAATAGTGGATTCTTGTTCAGCTTAATTTAGGCAATTTCCTTCAAATCCCGTAACAGTCCTTGCTCTTTGTTAACCTTAGCTCTAACAAGGTGCAGTACCTGCAACAAAGCCACCAAGTTCTCAGAAACCTGTCATAGAGCTTGGAAACAGTCTTCTCCAGCCCATGGCACACAATAATTTTAACAGTTGTTTAAAAAATACTGATAGCTATAAAGAAAAAGAGCATTTAGCACCCACTGTTGAATTCTTCCTGGAGGACAGACAATTCTACCACTTAGTCATAGGACCATGGATTCTTTCAGCTCATACAGATTCCAGTGGTCCAGGCAGTGGAAAGTTTTAGTCCCAGTAAGTGACACGCTGATGAATTCAGCAGCCCAAGAATCGGCACCTTCTCATCTGCATGCTCATCAGTGACCTGTTATGTTAGCACATTTTCACAAGTCCTACAGTTTCATCAGATACTGTGCTGAAAGAAATGTAACAAGTTACTAAGGGAGACTACTAGCATCTCAAGATACAAACTTGAACTGCATTTCCAGAGTATTCAGAAGCTTTCCTTCAGATCTATGTCTGGTTATTTTTTCTAAACTGAAATGTATTAACTGTCAATTACTAAAATGTTATCATTTTACTTCATAGAATATTAATTACTTTCTCATGAACACTAATCAAGTACTACTACTAGGAAAGGGAACAGAAACTACTGCAGAATATTGTTCTTCCTCTTGCTTTAGCTACACTAGTAGTAAAAATGGCATGTTTGCTAACAGCACCACTAATATTAAATTATATTTCAGGCCTTCTGTAAACTGAATTCTTACCTTATCTTCAGCAGATAAAAATCATATTAGCATTTTCAGGATTTGGGATGGAAAAAAATGTATTTTTCTGATACATAGGGTCTATCAAATTATACTGCAATGTTTATCAAGACTTCTGCAAGATTTAGTTTTACTTAAAAAATCCACTCCTTAAGACTGGTGATTCTATGAGGTTCCTGGCTTACTTGCTCAAAAAGTAAAGGCCTGGTACCATCCCTATGTACCCAATCTAAGCTGTGATTTAAGGAAAAATGTTCCACCTAAATCACAGATAACAATCTCGAGCATGTACACCCCAGAGTTACTCAGAGTCTTCAGTGCTAAAACCCAGTATGTTTTTCCACACCCTGTGGAAAGCTCCTGAGTTGTCTACGGTTAGAGGCATATGTACTCAGAAACACTCTCCTCTTGCAGGGTAGAAATCTATATCTAAGAAGAAAAAAATTTAGATCAAGACATTGAGTCACCTACATTTTTGCTGTAACTGGAAAATTTAGTTGTGGTCTAACAGAAAAGCTGCACTTGGGTCTCTCTCCTGTTATAATTCGGTAGTTAAACACCCAAAGAATATAAAACTGGTTGCCAGATCTCCCCATCTCAAGGGATATGAACCTAAGGTCACAAAAATGCCTCAAACATCAGGCCAGGGCTATGCTAGGTGCACACTACCTTCCTGCAAGCCAGACAAATATGAAGAAGCCCAAGAAGCCTCTGAGTTAGGACTTCTGCTGAGAAAAGGTATTCCTGGGTGTGTCAGTGTTTTATTGATGATGATGTAATGTTAAACCCATACTCTTGTCAAGGACCGAGGTCTGGAACTCTGGATATGCATCATCCCAGGTGGAAGTCAAGATCCTGCTTCCCTGCTTTGCTTTCAACTCCATAAGGGCCTCACATCAACTGTTGATATCTTTCCTGCCTCCTGCTTGAAATCCCCACATCTGGCACATGGGCTTTCAGCCTTTCTCACCTCCTGAGTCAGTCACATCTGTGCATTTCTGCCAGTGCCTCCATTTCTCATAAGGGCACTTTGCTCCATGAAATCCTACCAGCATGAGAAGCTGGACAGCTTGCATCTCAAACTGAGGAAGGTACTGTGTTGATTTCCTCCAAATTCAGTGGAATTGCCAAGACAGATCTCCCAGAACCTCCGGAAATGCCCATCACTCCTCATTCTTTACTTCTATAGGTATTTTCAGAAGCTCTCTGGAACTTCCTACTTAAAATTTCAGTATACTTTTGTCCAACATGTTTTGGTCAGCCAAAGCAAAAGCACAATTTGTATACTCTGGTGGGCCCTAACATCTACACAACCCAACTACAGACTTAATTGGAAAAAGCCTTGTATTAGCCAGCTAAAAAAGTCAAGGTGTATGTTTCTGATATTTTCTCAGTATCATAGAACAAATGACAAATCATAGTGTTTCTTGTTGAATCATGGCATTGTATCATAGCATTCTCATTGAAAATGGCAGACTGCTTTTCTCTAAGTAAAGTCTATTTCATTCTACTAATGAAGAAGGTTTCTTTCAACATCATGTAAAAAATCTCTTTAGGGTGAGATCAGGTGGGTATTGCTGCCAACATCTAGCCAGGTGCTCATCAGGAATTTCCAGTGATGGGCAATCTGAGTAATAAGGATTTGATGGGTTTTCCCTCCTAATTTTTCTTAGAAAATGGTTATTTTGAATAAGTTTGGTAGTAAAGATACTGTTTCCATAACTTGACATGTGTTGTTTTTCAGTTAAAGTAATTGTTCAGAAAGAAGTCGGAAACCTTGCTAAATTTGTATTGGATAATGAAAGGCTATAAGGTGTCTTGAGGAAGACTGTGAGAAGTGACCTGGCATTCAAATCAGATTGAAAGAAAGCTATCTCCTAAAGCAGTTGTGGTCTGTGGCTGTTTTTCCCAGTGCTACAGCTAAAGACACCATCACCTTTCCCCCTTATGAGTCCCTTACAAGGGGAGGAGTATTGGGCCCAGCAGCGAAGGCCAGTATGGTGGGATGACTGCTGATGGCAAACTTCTGCCAAATGCATCAGAGAGAAGGAAGGCTTCATTAGTAGAACAGATTGCAGATAAAAGAGGGCCAATCCTGGATGAGTTCTTGAAAGATAGTTTCCATGGACAGTGCTTAATAAAGCAGTGGCTTGCCCAAACTATATTCCTGTTGTGTCTGTTCCTTTGATGCTGGGGAAGCCCAACACTTCTTTTGCAAAATACCACTTCTTAGATAAAATAGCTGTCACTGTGCATTGTAATTCATTTTCTTTTTAAATATACTTGAGTCTCTCATTTGGACAAAGTAATGCCTGAGAAATAGTGCATCATTTGTTTTAACACCATTTAGTATTTATTATGTACTACAAAGTTCTCAGGTTTATAAGCTGTTTTTCTTTAGGGCCGTGCACTTTAAACATGGTATGTTTCTCAAAGCAAAGGAGGCAATGAATTTGAGACTTCAAGCAGCCATTGTCAGGACAAAGCTTATGATTCTGTCTTCTCCAGCATGTGATAACTTCTGAAAAGAAGCATCCTGGACTACAGCTGTCCCTTTTGAGCTGGCAAAATAACTCTTACCAAGCAGGGAACTCACAGCACATAGAGGCAGTGGTGTTTGGAAAGAAAGTTGTGTTTGGTGAAGATGCCCATTTTACAGTCCTAGTGTCAGAGGGCAAGACTAGTCAGGTTTTCCACGGCACCTGGCCCTGCTTCATGATGGGAGAATGTTGCCACCTTGTACTTTCTTGCTAGTCTCATCACAAGGACCAAGAGAGCAGTGAAAGCTGTTAAATGTAGTTCATAATGCAGCCATATCTTTGGCCTTAGCTCCAGAGAGCCCAAATGGGAAATAAGGGTCATTTAGAAACAGAGCACTTCCCACAAACCAGAGAGAGGTGTAAAACATACTTACCTACTCATTATTTTCTTTCTCTGAAGTGGATACTGGGTCCTCTGTGACCCATTAGAGCTGGATTATTCTTCCGCTCTAAACAAAGAATTTATCTGATTTTTTTTTGCTAGCTTCTCAAACTGGTGCCAACTGCCCAAAGCGGGAAGACAAACTACAAATCCTGATGAATAGACATTCTGCAAGATTAGCCATCTCTGAGCAGGAGATGTTTGCTTTTATCTATTTAATTTATCAAACAAGAAATGGAAATGAAGATGGTAAAGCAAGATACCAAAATGAAGGAATCGCAGGATTTCTCCCTTAGCTCTCAGCAGGAGTGCTTTCTGAGGGACAAAAGGACGATTAGAGACGTGATGCAAATGAGACAGTGTTCTGGGTGGGGTGTCTCAGCCACTTCAGAAAAAAGAAAAATTCCAAGCAGGTAAATACATTTTAGCTTGCTCCCCTGTGGGTGTCTGGTGCTCAGTGATGCATCACAGGTGGGACATATCAAGCAGTAAAACAAATCTCTACAAGCATAAGAGACATTTAAGATATCAGGAAAATTGAGCCCAGAGGAAAGAAAATCTTTATTTGAGGGTGGCTGTATGTTTTATTGTGTTGTGTTTTTTCTTCTTAACTGTCTTCCCAGAGCACAGGAAGAAAGCTTTTTTTAAAAAATGAACAAAAAGTCCTCTACATACTGCAGAATTTTGTGCCTACAGGTCATGGATGGTTTAAACAGTACATATGGGAAAGCATAAAAGAACAAGTAGGCACACAAGAAAAGAAGTACTGACCTGGTGTAGCCTTTTCCTTGGCAGCTGCCCAGGAGAATGCTGGTCTTAAACAAACAACCTGATGGACTAGCAAACTTCTGAATACATTAGGAAATAGCAGATGTGGCTATTTGCTAACCCTTCTTAAAGTTGCTCACATAATCCTAAAATTATATCTGATGTTCTTCAACGATTAATTTTTGCATAAACAGGATTTTTATGTCCCAACCACATCTCAAATGCTAATGTGTATAAATGACCAATCTTCTGAAAAGAGCCAGAGCACAGGAAGGGAAAGTATTTGGTTCAGATGACAACTTAAGCATGCTAATACAAACTGAGAATCAGTCAGATAAGTTGCACACTATTATTGGAGCAGGAGAGTGGCTTCACACATATTATCTCTCCTAAAGCGCAGTAAATGAAGTAATAATTCATTGTAAGTGATAAAAAGGGATCTGAATAATTGAAAATTTTATCAATTTGTTTACAAAGAAGTTTTTCCGTGTGGTCTAAAGCAGCCTGGTTTCCAATGGAGCCTTGCTCTCTGTCACCATCCCTCTAATATCTTCCTCTGCAAAGAGTCCTGTTTCTGCACACATCTATTCTGACACCACAGGGCAAGGCAGAACCTTCAATGGGACCAGATTGAACCTAGCTGAATATCTAACTGGCCAGCCACACAATTGTGCTAACACACACACACCCTGCCTTTCCTTCAGAAAGTGTCAAATGTGGGTCTGTCATTCAGCTACAACTTTCTGTAAAACTTGTGAGAACTTGATTACTCTTTTCTCTTCTTAAATAAACTCCTTCTTTAACAATTTTAACAACTTAAACTGAAAATAAATCACAAATTGAAGACATACTTGGAGAAAACAGTAAGAGAATCAGATGAATAAAGTAAACACATGAAGTTTAGTAAATTAGAAAAAAAAAAACCTCTACTAAGTGTTGAATCATACACAAAAGATTTTTGGTACACGGCCTCAAAGAACTGGTAAAGAATCACAGAATCACAGAATAACAGAATAACAGAATGTTAGGGATTGGAAGGGACCTCAAAAGATCATCTAGTCCAATCCCCCTGCCAGAGCAGGAACACCTAGATGAGGCTACACCGGAATGTGTCCAGGCGGGTTTTGAATGTCTCCAGAGTAGGAGACTCCACAACCCCCCTGGGCAGCCTGTTCCAGTGTTCTGTTACCCTTACTGAGAAGAAGTTTCTTCTCAAATTTAAGTGGAACCTCTTGTGTTCCAGTTTGAACCCATTACCCCTTGTCTTCTTGGTTGTCACCGAGAAGAACCTGGCTCCATCCTTGTGACGCTCACCCTTTATATATTTGTAAACATTAATAAGGTCACCCCTCAGTCTTCTCTTCTCCAAACTAAAGAGATCCAGCTCCCTCAGCCTTTCGTTATAAGGCAGATGCTTCACTCCCTTGATCATCTTTGTTGCCCTGCGCTGGACTCTCTCCAGCAGTTCCCTGTCCTTCTTGAACTGAGGGGCCCAGAACTGGACACAATATTCTAGGTGTGGTCTCAGCAGGGCAGAGTAGAGGGGAAGGAGAACCTCTCTCGACCTACTAACCACTCCCTTTCTAATACACCCCAGGATGCCATTGGCCTTCCTGGCCACAAGGGCACAGTGCTGGCTCATGGTCATCCTGCTGTCCACCAGGACCCCCAGGTCCCTTTCCCATACACTGCTCTCTAATAGGTCATTCCCCAACTTATACTGGAACCTGGGGTTGTTCCTACCCAGACGCAAGACTCTACACTTTCCCTTGTTATATTTCAATAATTTTTTCCCCGCACAACTCTCCAGCCTGTCCAGGTCTCGCTGGATGGCAGCACAGCCTTCTGGCGTGTGAACCACTCCTCCCAGTTTGGTGTCATCGGCAAATTTGCTGATAGTACACTCTATTCCCTGTCCAAATCGTTGATGAATATATTGAATAATACAGGCCCCAGTACTGACCCCTGAGACACTCCAAGAGATACAGGTCTCCAACTAGACTCCACCCCACTGACGACGACTCTCTGGTTTCTTTCCTTCAGCCAGTTCACCTCACTACTCAGTCATCCAGACCACACTTCCTCAGTTTAGCTGTGAGGATGTTGTGGGAGACTGTGTCAAATGCCTTACTCAAGTCAAGGTAGACCACATTCACCACTCTGCCATCATCTACCCACCTCATTATGTCCTCATAAAACACGATGAGGTTGGTTGGAAGTTGTTTGGAAGCACAACTTCCCCTTGGTGAAGCCATGCTGACTGCCCCTAACAACCCTCTTATCCTTGATATGCCTTGAGATGGCACCAAGGATAAGTCGTTCCATCAGTTTCCCAGGGATGGAGGTGAGGCTGATCCATCTATAGGTACCCAGGTCCTCCTTCTTGCCCTTTTTGAAGACTGGAGTGACATTTGCTTTCCTCCAGTCCTCAGGCACTTCTCCCATTTCCCAAGATTTGGCAAAGATGATGGTCACACATAAAAGAAGACAGGTCACACATAAAAAGACTGTAATACATTTGTTTTGCTGCAAAATCCATATCAAGAACACTTGGACACCAGGACTAAGATCCAACTGAGTCTCTACTTAACAGTTCTATTGCATCCCTAAGCACAATATAAAAACCACAGTTGCCCTTTTTAAGGCATCATTAAGAGAATTTTCAGAACTCTGTGAAGCACCATGAAACACGTGCATTGCTTCCTGATGTGTGACGTCCCTCAGCTGTCCTGCATATTCATGTTGCAGAAGGCAGAAACCTTTCTCATTTTCAGAAAAAGGTAAAATGACCAGGAAGTATGACAGAACAGAGAACTAAACACATCCATTGGTTCGGGACTATTAAATATTCTGAGTGACTAGAAAACATCTTTTGAAAGATCAGTAGGTACTTGACTGCATGCTCAGGAAATCAGTTGACAATTCTCAGTGGAATTCACCTCACCTGGTCACAGGCACTGACAGGTTATATGGCTGTTTTCACAGCCGAGTCCATAGTCCATGAAGGGGCAAACAAGATCTTCCAGAGAGCAAGTCATTCCACCCTTAACACTTTCTCTGGCATTGGATTCATTATCCAGATGTGCCGAACTGTTTTCATTAGCTGCACAGTGATCTCAGACACCAGTTTGCACTAGAGCCTAAACCCCAGATGCCTATAGTTTAGCAAAATGTGCTTCCACTCAAATGCAGGTAATTGTATTAATCAGATTTAACTTTTGAGCTCATAAGAGTAGAAATTACCCTGAGTTCTGAGAAAGTACTGAGCAATCAGTATTTACTGAAACTCACCATTCCAAAAGACATTTTCCTTTTCTTCATAGCTGATTTTCATTACAAACTTTCAGTTCCAGCCTGTGTTATGAATAGCAACAAAATTCAGAAGCAAAATATTGGTGTAGATAACATTTCCTCTTCAGTGCTTGTAAGCCAAAGAAATTTTTAGCTTCTGATGTTGTTTATGATGTTACCTTCAATGGCTGAAGTCTTCTTATTTAATTTTCGAGGGGTCATGTTGGTCCAAACACAGAGGTGTGCTTCTACCATTTCAGCATCTCTTTACTTGATATATCGGCAAACAGTCAAGGAATTCCCAAGAAGAACCACAGCAAATCAAAAACACAGGTTGTAAAATGCATCCTTGGGGCTAGAAATGGTCACAGTGTTTGGCAGAATGGTCAAAATTAGAAATAGGCCCACAACAGCACACAGTACCCAATGCGCCTCTAGCAAAGCCAGCAAATGGCACAGAGCTCTCTCATTGTAGGATGCTACAGTTTTGAAATGAAGCGTCTGGTGAGGTAAAAGGCCTCTGCACTGCCAGAATGGGAAAAACATTGAGAACACTAAAGATCCACTGTGTGTGCTCAGGAAAGTGTCTGCTTGTGGCAAGATGCAAGTGTAGCAGTGCCCCTCACTGCCCCACGGAGAGGAGAAGAGTAGGAGAGGGAGCAGAGTACATGGGAAGGCTCAGTTCTTAGCACCTGACAAGAATTTCAAGTATATTTGGAGAGCTGGAGATGCTTTAAAGGAAAGCTGTACAGCAAGAGAAGTGGTGTGTATATATATATATATATTTATTTATTTGCACTGAGATGTTTGTTTTCTATAAAATAAGAATTATTTTTTTATTTCACCATCACATTCTAGTACATTTATTATTTTGTCTTACACTTCCAGAGTACCCTTCTGCATAAGGACAATGCAAAGTGCAAAGCATAATCAAGACAGAACTGAGGGACCTTATAATGAAGAATTTGTGAGTAGATATGTCGTCCCAGCAGAAGGAAAGGCTTGCAGTTACAAGTTACACCATTTATTTTGTTTGTTTATTTGTTTGAAAAATGAATTACTCTCAGCCACTTAACAAAAACCTTCTTGGTAGTCTGTTGTTTCTCTACTGGCAAGACAGCCCCTGTGCAGTTTACTGAAAATGAGGTCTAACAGTCTCTGAAAGACAGCCCCTCCTTTGCTGTCCTGCTCCACAGTTGTAAAGTTTTTGTTGTTGCTACATTTTCAACCTTGCTGCTGCCCCAGCCTGAGAGCTCCTTTATGACACAGGGAATACCATTCTAAAAAATTAAAAAAAAAAAAAAAAAACCAAACCAAAACAAAAAACCAGCATATTTATAGAAGCAAGGCTGACAAGAGGGGGGGAGTGGAGAACAGGGCATGAGCACTCATGCTTGAAACCCCTTGCTTGTGCAATAATGAGCTTGAAAGCCTTGCTGAAGTGGTTTTACAGCTGTGCAACAAAATGGTGCACTCTCCTCCCTTAATGCTGACATTTTAATGTAGGATCACAGCTATTCAGATTGTCCATTGGAGCTGGCAGGCTGATGGTGTGAGCAACTACGCGCTCTCATCAATGTCGCTTGGATGAAAGCTGCTGTCAGGCTCGATAAAATGGCAGGCTAGGCCAATCTGGCACACATGAAAGGAAACTGGAAGAAAGGCTTAATTGCACCTCCAGCAGATTCCAGTTATTCTGCTGGTCTGTTAACAACACGCAGCCTGGCACGCCAGTCCAGTCCACCGTGCTGTGCTGGTAAGAAAAACTCCTTGAAGGTATGGCGCAAAGGCAGCCTGGGTTAGGCCACGCCAACCAAAGCCAAAGAGACCACGAGCCTACCTTCACAGCTAGACTAGCAGCAACCACCACATTCAGCAAAAAACTAAGAGAAAGGAGCCACAAAATGTGAGGCTGGGTTGGTCTGTGCTTGAGTGATTACATCAGGGTCTGTCAGCACTGAGAGGGTGCCAGGACAGGCTGGACATTCTTCTGAGACATCTAAAGGAAGAGCCAACATGAAGAGCAGAAAACAGTAGGGTACATTAAGCCACAAGATAGGGAGAGGAGACATGATCAATTAAACCAAATACTGTGGCATTCACTCTGAATGGAGTGCTGGGTGGCATCAAGGATTGAAAAACTAAGCACTTGTGTGCTCAGTATGCTGGTAGGGGGTTGGAGAAAGGCAGGAGGCTGAGGTTTACTGTGTTTTTTTGTTCAGTGGTCATAGTGCTCATGTCCTGTTGTTAGAACGTTTGTAAAAAAAGTTTTCCGCTGATGATGGAAGACGACAAGGAAGAAAAATATACAGGGTACAAAATTATTGCCAGGGATAAGGCACAACAAGCCTTTGAAGCAACCTTTTGCCTCTTGTGACTGAGATAATGGTAAGTAATGAGACACTCCTGGATATCTCCTTTTGCTGGCATTAAATTTAATTCAAAAAGAGAACATTCATACTTGCAAGATGAGGCAGAATTATAATACTTATTTCTAAATAGATCACCACAGCACTAGGTAGCCACAGGGTAAAAGTGTTAGTTCATCTGTTCAGTCTGTCTTGGAAGGTGTATGAGGATCATGTGATTTCTTAGTATTTTTATTTGTTGGGTTTTTTTTAATTTTACTTGCAGCCATGTCCAAGGACCACATAAACCAGATCCAAGACTGCAATTTTGTTACTTTTTGACGCATGATAAAACTGAATTACTCTGAACAAATATTAACATTTTCTATGGAGTTATTCTTTTGGAGCACACTCTAAAAATAGTCAAGAAAATTATGTACTATGATACGTTGAGGAAAAATAATATAACCTTGTCTTGTGATGAACCCAATTTCAGTTGCAAAAACCTTTCCATTTCCAACTCCGATTGGATCACAACCTTTACTGTCATCTATACTTTCTGTTCTTATACTATCTGGGGATGAATAGATCTTGTTCCTGTTAGGCATCAGGTACCTGCACATCTAGGTAGGAGAGACACTGTGTTCACCAGTATTGAAACTGCCCCCATTTCTGGAACTCTCCACATAGCAAATTTGAGCAAATGAACTCAGTAGCTCATCCATATAATGACCTGCCAAAAATAGAGAGCACAGGAACTTCCCATAGGAAATGGGTGGCTAGAAAACTGAAAATGGTCCATCAGTCTCGCAAAAATAAAGAGAAATTCTTATTCCTTCCTTAAGGAACAGCCTCTCTATGAAGTAGGAGTCTCCTGTTCTTATACACTAAAGAGCCAACTTGCCTCAGCTTATGGACTCTGCCTATCCTTAGCATCCCAGCTACAAAGGAATTAGACCAAGCACTAACCACATTAGACTCTGTTTTTTCAGCACCCAGTAGCAGAGTAGGCTGTTTAAGAGAAAAATTGCTTTGGATAAGTAATTCTTGTTGTGAACTAGTAATTCTGCCTTGCCTAATTCCCTTTTTCTAAAGTAAATTATGTTGCCCCAGCTCCAGGGTGAAGTCTGAATGTGCCTGGATGTGAGGATGGTGAAGCAATGTATGCATCACCTTTAGAGGGTGGAATAGAGGGTTCCACTTCTTCAAAGTGTATCTAACACTTGGGATAATTTCTAAGAGATTCAGGCTTGGAATCATGTTTGGGGGCTTGGAAATACACAGACCGGAATCTTTGCAGCAGGCTAACGTCTACCAAGGAGTATAGAGCTCGGTGGTGTTGCAACACACATTATAAAATACATGAAGCTTCCTTTAATGTAAAGTCCTTTGATGGTAAAGTGGATAGGTATCAAAATGGCCAAAGCCATTCCCTTCAGCAACAGATGAAGTCAGGAAAGAAATGCTTCCTTAGCTCAGTTGTATACGATGCAGATATTCATCAGCCTAAAAACGACATAGGAATCAATAAAAGCTGGAAGAACTTCCTAGATGCATCCTTTACTAATTGAAAAGCTTAACATGATTGTTGCTATAAGAATAATATACCCAGTGTTGACCTATTTCAAAATAAAAAAGTCATTTTGTGGCTGCTTGCTTCACTTTGTCTACTTGTTTCCTTGAAGACAGCTTTATATAAAATATACATATTCCTAGCCAGCATTTTGATCCAAGAGAAAAGTTTCATCCTTCAGTAGTGCACGTAATAGAATTGGTCAGATCTGAAGCATGGGAGCACTTTTTTATCTTGGATCTTTAATATTTTACAGTTCAGGCAACAGAATTTAACCAAGTCATTGGAGATATAACTAATAAGTTTCCCACACACAAAAAAAGCCTTTGTTTTGTTTTTTCTTTCCTGATTTACCTGTAGTAAAAGTATGGTTTAAATAAGACATAAAATTTACATTCTTATTTGATTATCTCCTGGGACAATTAATGCCCAGAATTTCAATATTTTGGCCACAAAACAGATTTAATAAGAACAAGAGTGGCAGCACTGAAGTCAGATGAAAGGTCTATTAAATCAGTAACCCAACTGATTTAAATAGGACTAGGACTGCACCCTGTGACTTTATGGACACATATCATGCAAATTTTCGGAACATCCTAGTAAGCTTTTCACTCTGAGGCACTTACAAGGTCCTGCCTCCAGCAAACTGTTTCCTAGAGATGCACATGTCACATGCCTACACTTAAAACTCCTCTCTACCCTAAAGCCATCAGGTTCTAGAGCTTGGATCATATAATACAACTCGATTTTCCAAACCTTAAAATTACGAAAAGATGTTGCAAATTTTGAGACAACAGGTTAAAATATTTTAACTGCATCTTTCACCACTTATGGCCTAAGAATCACTTGAAATCTTGTGGAGTACCTATTCTCATGAAGTTTTTATTCCAGTTTTCTATGCCATACAACATCACACACATTTGACTAACTCAGAACATACTCTGAGGTTCAGTCTTCAGAAAGAAGACATTGTTCTCTCTATTTTTGGTTGATGAACCTCCCTTACAAAAAGCAATGTCATGATTAATAGGGAAGTCCTATAAAACAACATGTTGGTGATAATGAGTATGACATTTTAATAGTTTAGTTTACAACATTGTATGCTTTAAGATTTACTTAAGATAAAGCTAGGAACTGACTAGTAATCACATGTAACAGGCACGGAAGGACAAACAAAATATACCTGTATAATAATTACCAGGCTGAGACTGATCTTACACAAAGTTGATGGCTGGTGTATGGTTTAAGCTAAAGTAGATACCTTCTATAGTAAACAGAGAAAAATTACATTTCAGCAGACAATTCCTCTCACTCTAAAATGGTGTGAAAAAGACTCGCTGAAAAAGAGAAGTCATTCTCACCAGTGACTACTGATGGCATCAAGACATTTAGCTTAGAGCAGACAACTAACTTCTGACCAGTTAGTGACATTAATGCCACCTCCACTCGTTAAATTGCCTGGCAAAACAATAAGGAATCCAGTGCATTAGGAGGAGTCTGGAAGTATGTGATTTGTGTATGGAAATGCCTGCACCTCTAATAGAGTCACAAGGCAACAGCGATGCTGAGAGAAGCTCATGAACAGTTTTGGTGACAAGAGGCATCAAGTGATGAGAGGCATTTGCAGTATCTGGCTTGTGGCTGACTTGAGCAAGTTGCATGTCAGGAGAGCGGGCAAGCTGCAGGTGACAATGTGACAATGAAGCTAGAACCCACGGCTGATCCTTGAGAAACCACATACGTCCAGCAGTGGGACAAGACAGCTAGGAAAATAAACGATTGGGCAAAGCACCCCAAAGTCATGCTCTAACCACTTCAGCTTGCTCCTGTTTTTCCTGCCTGGAAAATCAGTTTCTTCTCCTGTAGTTTCCTGCCTCAGTCAGGCCTGATGAGAATAGAATGTATACTCCGTATTTAATGACAAGAAGCTGCAGCGCATACTAATGGTGCCATAGCTCCTAATATCATCCAATATCCCCTGCTGGCTTTGCAATTACATACACATGGAGCAGGGAGGTGGCATGTGGCACTCCCGGTGAGGATAAGCAGGTGTCTAGAATTACCTTCTGACATCTCTCAGAGGAAAAAGGTAAGTGTGAGTTAACTGACCCCACACACAGCTCCGAATGCCTCGAGGCCCCTAATGGCAAAGGCTGATGTAGGAGTAAGGAGAGTCTGCAAGTCTTCTGAGTAACTACCATAAAATCCCTTCCCTCTCTCCTGGTCAGGAGGACGTTCCTTATGGCCAAGCCAACAGGACTTGTTTTGTACCCCAATATTGCACCCAGTGTAAAGGCATTTAATCAGATCACATTTAATAATAATACTAATATTCAGAGCATATTTAATCAGAGTTTTCATGCTATATTATCCTTGCAAACGAGTCTGCTTTTTTGTGCTATTCCCTGCCATTGAACTACACATGTACAGAAAAAAACAGGAGTGTTCTCATGTAGGGACTGGAAACATAGCCATTTTATTTCTACCCATTTTTGTCTCTTGGAGGGGAAAAAGGGAACAACTGGAGAAAAGGGCTTTTTCTTTTTAAGAAGGGCTTGATAGTTTCCAGGATTGGCACACCAACAATATTTTGTGTCTGTGCTGTTATTTAATGCTGCAACCTGTGCTAGATTAAATTACACAGTGGAGTACTACAGTGTATTGGGCAGCAGACAGAGAACAGAGTATGCTCTACTCATTACCATGCCCTTGACTCAGTATGTGAATTTGAGTGCTTCTCCGTGCTATAGTATCCTATACCCATAAGCAGGATAATGATTTCTGTTTCGAGACTCGGCTATTAAGACTAAGCCTCCGCCATTAAGTATATAAGGAAATAGTTCCTTTGGGTCATTTTTTCTTTCTTCTGGTTTTCTGGGTTTTCACAGGAAATCCAATGACCTGCTTGGTTTTATACACTCTCAGGACCAAATTTTTTTGCTTTTCAGATTTCATATGAAAGAATTTATTGGAGAAATTAAGTTATTTTGAAAAAAAAAAGTTTTTAATATAAAAATTTGGATTGTATATTCATAACTTTAAAGTTCCTTTTTTCTATATATGTGTGCATATACATATGTGTCCACATATATATGTGTTACTATTCAACGTATATATGACAGCATGCCTTGGATAGTCATTATTTCTGCATTAGTCTCTTCGTATAAGCTTCACTCTTTATTCCTGAAACCATAAGTTTCGTCAGCGAGTTTCAAATTTTGTTAAGCTCCATGTTTCTGTTTTGGAGTGAGACCACGAAAACCAAACCGTGGACTGAGCGTGTTGTCTGGTTATGTTTCAGCAAAGCCAGAGCGGTGGGTGTGTTAAACCAATGAGTTCTTTAGAGGTTGTTTTCTATTCTTCAGTTTATAAGGTTCTCTACCTCTGTTAGCTTTTTAATTCCTTTATTTTGGGGTCCGGGAAAAAAAAAAAAAAAAAAAGGGTGTTCTGCAATGAAAATCAGCACAGGAACTGCACTGGGGTGCGATGAAAGACCTTGTTCAAGGAAGGCACCTGCCTGGGTGTTGCACGGACAGGGATGATGGATTGAACACTGCCACCTTTTGACTGTCACCACGGCAAGGGCGTTGTGAGGAGGAGGTGCTGCCAGGCTTCCTTACAAAGCAGGCTGGGCATCTGGCAAAAGCACCTTCCCGTGCCAACCCAACACCGAAACACTTCTGATTGCTGATCTGCAGTATTGCACATGCTAGCACACACCGTGTTGGCATCACGTAATTTAGGTTTCATCCCTTATCTGTGAGGTCCTCAGAACTGAGAAGATGGGCTAACAATGCAGAGAGCTGCTAGCTTTACTAAAAAGTGAGTGCAATCAGGTTGATGTAAACAGTCACTTCAGCCTGACTGCGGTACACTGTTCCTGCCTCAGGAATACTTGAGAGTATCTTGCATTGTGTTGTGCTGAAATAGTGTTTTCTCAAACGATGAATTATATACAGTTTGTACTTAAACCTCTTTTGAGCACTTAGCTGTGAATGTTTGTATCAGTGCCAGTGAGTGTGAGGTGATCTCATTAGAAAGAAAATATTATTAGCCAGAGAATTATTTCCCAGTGAATGAGTGACTATTATTCACATGTAACCTCCGCAGTTCTTAAATAGGGGTAAGAAAGAGACCCGAACATTTGCTTGAGAGCAAGAGACGGGTGTCTGTCCTGCCACCCTGGCAGTGCCTCCCAGCCCAGGCAGCCTTGGTTTGGCATGCACAGCCTCGCGGGAGATGCAAAGCAGCAGCTCAGCATCACATCAAGGTGCCATCAAAACAACCTCTCCCCACGCAAACCTCACCCACAACAGCAGGTACAGCTTGCGGGCCCTTTTCTGAAGCCCTTTCCCACCCCCATTGTCCTACGCAGGCAAAACCCTGTTTGCTTGAGGGCTGAAGGTCTCCTGGCAGGATGCTCCTGTTGATGTAAACGGGCCCGGGCTTTCACCTCCACTTTCTCACCAAAATATTTACCTTTCGGAACCCAACATACGGGGTCCGGTGCTGGTTAGTGGTTAAGCAAGAGTGCGGGGTGGCGGGACGACTCCACGTCCAAATACCGGGCTCTTTCTGCAGGCAAGCCGCTCACGGCCGGGGTACCGCTCCCCCTGCCCGAGGCAGCGCCGCCGGGAGCCGCCGGGACCCGGGTCGGGAGATGCGGCCCCGCCACGCTCTCCTGTCAAGTTTCCGGGGCGCTTCTGGCGGCCTGTGCTTCCGCGGGCAGCGCCTCTCCCCGCCTTCTCCTCCTCCTCCCTGGCGGCACCCGGGGGAGCGGGGCCGGGCCGGTCCCGCCGCCTCGCCGGCCGCCCCGCGCAGCGCCACCGACCGCCCTGCCCGCTGCCCGCGGCGGCGCGTTGCCCGGCAACGGGAGGAGCCGGGACGCGCCTGCGCGGCGTCGCGGAGGCGCCCGACGGGCGGGAGGGCGGTCGGCTTAGTGCCCGGCTGCCGAGCGGTGGGACGGGACGCCGGGCTCTGTTCCCCGAGTGGGAACGCTCCGGAGGGCTGTCGGTCCCACCCAGCTGTTCCCAGGCGGCCGCCAACTGCCCCGGCCCCGCCAGCTGCGGCCGGGATGGGCGGGAGCGCTAACCCCGCGCGCGGAGGCGCGCGGCCCCTCGTGCGTGCCCGCGGCCGCGCTCGGGGGTTGCGCGGCGGGCGGGGGAGCGGTCCCGGACCCCCCTCCCGTCTCCGTGTGTGTGAGGGGGGGGAAGACAAAGCCCCCCCAAAGGGGCTCCCCTGCCCCGCCTTGGCAGATCCCGGTGTCCCGCTGCTTTCATTTGTTTTTGATCTGCCTCATTAAAAGACTATTGATGGCTTTAACTATTGTCCTTGTTTAGGTGCTGATTTACAAGCGCTAATATCTGACTGTGCCGAGATTAATGGGAGCCCGTGAAGTTTACAATTATCCGCAGGTCCCTTGACCACACATGGAGGGGTTTGGGTTGGGGTCACGCACTCTTATGAAAACTCCAAAGCAGGCTTAAACCTGGGAACGTTTTAATAGGATTGAATTTGTAATAGGATTTGGCAGCTTGGCCTAAACTATATGGTAGGGGGGTTTGCTCTGGTTTATTTGGGGTGTGGGTTTGGGGTTTTTTTTGGGTTGTTTTTTTTTTTTTGTGATGTCATTACTATTGTACAAATGGTTTTTAACATTGATTTCTGAGTTTATTTTTCATGACCCCCTAAGAATAAATATCTTTGATAAAGAGTTTTAAAACAAAGAGGAGTCTACCTGAGTATATCTTATACTATGTGTGCAATAGAAGTTGATTCTGGTTTTATGCATTTTCTGATGTGAATCTCCACACTTTATGAGAGCTGAAAAAACCCTCAAATTAGTGACGACATATATGGCATTTATAAAGGAAAACAAAAAAAGGATGAGAACACGTGTGACTGTTACTTCACTGAAGCAAGAGTTCTGCTGAATAACAAAAGATTCCCATGCCTTATTCAAACAAAGACACATTAGGAAACAGTAACTGTGCAATAAATTAGATTTATTGAAAATAGTACTGCAAATAGAGGGGAAGTTACATGGAAAGGTAGGAGAAGACCCAAAAGTGAACCATATGAGCAATTAGTTTTCACTTAGAAGTTGACAGCAGCAAGTTTCAGTGGTAGCACAGGCTCCATGGCTGTTAGTTCATTTTACACCATTTTGTGCTGTGCAATAATGCTGGTATTCTATTTAGATTGCTGTGAAATAGGACCTTGTGAATTACCTCATTATTAGGTAACCTCATTTAGTAGTTTTTCTGGGTTTGGGTCTTACTGGGGTTTATTGTTGGCTTGAGTTGTGGATTTTATAGTAATAAACCCACAAGCAAATCCTGGACTAGCGTATGTCCTGTGAACTACCAAAGAATGCCATTGACTTCACTGGAGTAGCATCAGGAAAAAGACAGGCAGATTTTTGCCCCGTTTAGAGGCTCAAAGCTCAATTTTTTTAGTCAAGGCTGACCTAGGAAAGTGCTAGTGCCAGGGGTACACATACGTCTGCATTTCTAGCTGCTTAGTCCTGTGCATTATTGTACCCCGGATGTTGCACATCTTTCCTGTCCTAAAATCAAGACTTTGAGTATTCTGTGACAAGATTGTCTTCCCCAGCTAGATTTATTAATTTCTATGGCAGCCTGTAACATCTCCTTGGAAATTCTGAGGCCAGTTCAGCTAAACAAAAAAAATGAATGTTTGTAATTAACCTAAACATAATAATCATTCCAAAGGCTATCTGTGATTGTGTTATTTGCTAACTTTATGCTAGTGTTGATGTTCAAGCAACAATATACTACCTATTCATTATCACAAGGGAGGATCTGAGGAGGAATTGCATATAAGGCTTTCCTGATGAGTGGAAGATATGTAGCACAAAATAACTATCCCAATAAACTGGAAAGCTGTAGTTTTATTAGGAAGATTAACAGTTTAAATAATTACATGTCAAAATGTGCATCATCACTTAGCCTTCAGGAGTAACTTCGGGAAATAAGTGGAAGAGTCCTCACCTCCCTGAGAAGTGTTGCTTCAGGCTGTTTGCAGGTTGAAGAGGACGATTATGCTTTGACTTAACTTATTCTGGAAGGCTTAAAAACCCCATCAGGACTAATTTTGTTTTGAGACTTTTCATTAAAACTTTGTAGTATCATAATTTTACAAGCTACCCTGGATTCTGTGGTGAATTCAGGGGCCACAACTTTACAAGAGACACGTAGCCCAGTGTATAAGGTGATTTTGAGAATGTTTTAACCAGGAAAAATGTTTTCTGCTTCACTATTTTCTTTGAACTGAGATTATGCTGTCTCATTAGCAGTTCCTCACTGTCTGACTGAGGTAGGAATCTAGATGAAAATGAACTGACAGCAACTTAATCTAAACAAGTAGGACATGGTAATTGCTCACAGAGAGAAGTACTTTAAAACAGTTAGTAAAAGCCTGTGGGGTAGGCAAGGAGGAAGGGGGGAGCTGGGGCAGTGTTGCTCCTCAACTAAACAGGTAGGACTGACAGCTGTTTTGGTGCTGTGCTAGATACAGAGACATGGCTTCTTCTAATACTGGCTTGAGCTTAAGGCTCAAGCCCTTCAGGCTGCCCAGTGCTCTCCTTTATTTCTTCCCCAAATGTTTATCAATACAAAACTCTTCTGTTTTCAGCATCAGCCGTGGCGTTTCATTCTGGAGCAGACTGGCGGTGCTGTACCTGACACTGGGAAAGTGAGGCCAAATATGTACACTTTCATTACCAATAAAGCATGGGGCTCCATGAACACTTCATGTTTGCTAAAACCACCAGAAGAAGCAGTCCTGCCTGCTTCTGGCCCCGACTGGGCATTTCTAACCATCCTCTGCCATCAGCCAGCACCATCATTCCTGCAAGCAGAGGTCAAAACGCTTCCAAGGACTGACCTGTGTAACCTACCCCATGGACAAATACAAAGTGGAAATGGAAATCACCGTGGTCAGTCCTCTGAGCTGGCTGCCTGCAGGGCTGCCCCAGAGGAGCTGGGGATGAGGAATTGGGGAATAAAGAAGGTGATTGCTACTTTTTGCAGCAAAGCTGATACTGTTCCCTCTGCCTGCAGGATCCAAAGAGCTAAGCACCCCTAGAAGCCTCTGTGTCATACCGAGGTGCAAAGCAGAGCACAAAGGGGTGAGGTACCAAGAGTCAGCTCTAGGCCACCATAATTGTGCCCAAAACTTGCATCAACTGATGGGTACAACTCAGACAAACAGAAAAAAGTGTCTTGTGAATCCATTGGATGGGACATGGATGGAAGAAAGATAATAGGCAACCATATATATTAAATCCATATATCCACATCGCCCCTAAAAAGAAGCACTGCCTTTCCATGTGCATCGGCTGTAACAAAGCCAGGTTCTGCAATTGCCACAGGGAGGACTGACTTTCAAAGAGCTGGTGACAATGGCAGCTGCTTTCAAATGTGTGCCTGTGAGACCTTTAAAAATGCCAGCTTGAAAAAATAAACCCAGATTATATGTTTGAACACAGGCAGTTGCCATGTTTCTGCAGTTATTACTTCGTCTTTCTGGTATGAAGAAATTTAAAAGAAATGCACATATATTTTAAAATCATGACAGCCGTGATAGACATCTGGGGTGGCATTGTGGTTGTTTCAAGAAAAGGTGTTTAAGATGTTAAAATATTGTGCAATTTTTGATCAAATGACTGAAGATTGTTTGGGCCATTTTCTTATTTACTTATTACATACAGAAAGAATAATTTGAATTGGTGTATAGTGATTGATTCTGACGAATAAAGAAGTTTTATATCTCAAACTAGAGGGGGGAAATCTTCTTCTTACATCTTTTAATGTTTTTAGTATGACACCAAAATTATAGACAAAAGCCTCATTATGCATGTATGTGAAAAGAAAAGTGGATAAGAAAGAGAGATTACAGTCACTTAATCTGTAACACTTAGACTAGTTTAAAATTAGAAAGCTATAGCTAATTATCTCATTTGGAAAGACTGAGCAAAATCTGACCAAATATCCATGACAGAGTCTAATTTATCATGTATCTCATATGATATCTTTTCCATAATAGCTAAATCAATGAGAACCAAGTGCCAGTCATTGATCTAATGGACAGATGGTGATTTCCATTTGATAAGGATTAAAGTTTTGGCAACGAGGATAGCTAGAGGTAACATTTTTTCTTGTGCTGAAGGGATCGTTGAGAGTTGCCTTCAAATATTTGTCCTGTAAACGAAGGCTGTACTTTTGAACACAGAGAAGCCAGCCTTGCTCCTCACAAACATTGCTGTTTGTGGCTGTCAAGTCACCAAGCTACAGCACAAATGCTCCATGTTCAGCTTTGCTCATGAAGTATGAAGCAGCATTTAAGGTGTTTGTCATCTGCATGGAACCAGAATTTGCTTTCTGAGGTACTGTGCAGCCACGACAGTGTATCTCTGAAAATTGGCAGCGTCATAGGTAAGCTCCCTAAGTGTTTTTTCTAAATGCACCTCGATGCTCAGCCTTTAGTCTTTGCATTACCCCCCTCTCTCAAATTTCAGGACGACCAATGACAGCCCAAATGTTTGGGTCCGTGCTACACAGAGGGCTGCTATACTCTGGGGAGATGACTGGGTCATGGAGAATTTTCAACCAGGCAAACAGGTGTCTCTGCCTGCCCCCAAATCTCTATGGGGAGCCCCAGAGAGCAGTTTTCTCAGAGAAAAACAAGCTTGAGTATCCCACAAGACAAAGATTTTTATTTCCACCAGGTGCCACTGATTGGTTTGCTTTCTACAGCTGGATTGTAGCATGGAAGCCCACAAGATGAACTTAAACTGTTATTTTGGGGAGGTCTTTGGTTGATGCCATTAGTTACAGGACCTTTAAAGGGGAAAAGTGCTTGTTTCTGAAGTCCTTGGTTTGTTATATCCTAGCTAGCATCTGTCTAGAAAATCAAGGAAATCATGACAGTTTCCTTGTGTGGCTCCCCCCAAGACAATAATGTGAAATTTAAAAACCAACACTAGAAAGTGTTTCACACTGTGTTTGTCTTCTTTCTGCTCTTACCTTCACATTTCTGCTGCTCTGACTGCTGTAAGTTCCCACCATGACTCTGGTCCCAGTCTAGTCCTAGAGCTGCAACCGTGAACTAGGACAGTTGGAATACGTCCTGGACAAACACCGATTTGATAATAATAATAATAATAATAATAATAACAACAAACCAAAAATGTCCCTGTCCCAAAGATGTTATAACCTGAGGAATAAGGTATTTGCTGCCTTCTCTTCTGATAAGCTGCTACCTCAGGATACTCTATTGTTGTGCCAATGTGATTTTCCATGGAGCTACAGTGCAAGCTTTCTCTTTTACTAGAGAAAGTGTTAAGTGTAACCATATGCCAGGCATGAAATAGGAGCTAATAATAGATACACGAAGACAAGGGAGTAGAGTTAAACAATAACCTGATACCTGCTGGGATGGTCAGTCATGTTCTAAGCACTGTTCTGTATGATAATTAATCTTTAGGCAGCTCTGGTAAAGTCCTGATTTAAATCCAAAGGAGAACAAGCTCAGCAAAGAATCTGTAAGAACTCTGTGTTGTGTGGGATTAAGGCAGGCAAAGAAAAATCACATATATAAAAGCTGGGACAAACAGTGAGTTACAGTCAGTGGAGTCTGCTCTGTCAGGGACTGTGTGGCTGTAATGTCTTCCAAGCCTGGAGGAGCACAGCTGGCTCTGACAGCAGGGGCACGGGGCTCTGGTATTTATTATATAGTGAAACCTGCCTTAAGTGAGCGTGCAAGGAAGCAATGGAAAGGGTTGGTTAACAGGAAAGACCATGACAAAATTATAATTAACTTGGGGAATATTTTAGAGAAGCCTGTTCATACTGCCAGGCATGCTGGGGAATATGCATCAATGCTGGTTTGGACGGACAGTCTAAGTGCTGTGAGAGCAGTCTAACCAGTTCATAGTAATATTTAGACCCTGCCATTCATGTAGATGGGGACAGAAGATGCACATGGGGAAAGGAGGACTGTAGGTAAGAAGCAAGATGTATTTCTTGGTCATTCCTTATTCATTGTGTTGCTAGTTTTTAGTGTTAGGACTCTGGGTTAGGACGAGGAGGAGGTGGAAGAGATTTTTTCCTCCAAATAATGTACAAAAAAAAAAAAACTCTGAAAAAAACATGGTGTCTGGTTTGTTTAGTAGAATGGCCTGGGTGTAGAAAGCCTGGATTAATTGCCATAAGATGAAAAAGAAAATTTGACAAAATGATCACTGCCATTTCTTGTAGATGCATTTCTATATGTAGAGAGCTCACTACGACATGCTGCCATCTTCTACCCTTGCTGCTTGTTCCTGCTCTCAAGCCCTGTTAACCCAGAGGTGTCTTGTTTCCCTGCCACTGCTCCCACAGTTCCCTGAAAAAGGGACTGGACACCCCAAGTTTCTTTCCTGCCTTATCCTGCCTCTTCCATCTCTTTTGGTGACACTGATGCTGCCTGCTAGTCCTCTGGACACTGGAAATCACTACTAGTGCAATTTTTACCAAGTATATTTCCATAATTTGCCTTTTTAAAAAATGTTAGGCTACTCAACAGAGGGGTTTTTTAATTGGCTGACAGAGGAAATGGAGCAAAAGAAATGCATTTGGTTAGGTATAACCCTACAATACATATACATGTTTTTCTTACCAAAAATAAAAAACAAAACAAGTTGTCCTGTGAGTATCACAGCTCACAGAGCCTGGTTTCCTATAGATTTGTATCCTGTTTCCTTCCCTCACTCCCACCACAATAGTTCTGTCTCCCTCTGTAAACCCTCTGACATCTGTCAGGCAAGAAATAACACACACCCTGGCTAATCTGGAGCCATGCATATGCAGATTGGGCAGCTGGCTACTACCAAGCCACATAACATATCACATCCGAGTTCTTCCTGCCCTCTTTTCAATGGGGTTTTCATGCTGGGTCTCTCTCCACTTCCCAGCTGCAGATTTCAAAAAATGCAGCTAATTGTCTCTAAGACTTCTGCTCCTCTTTTAAATTTGGGTTAAATTGCCCTACAGACTAAAAAGTTATTAAAAACACTGACTGGCAGAGAAGTGGAGAGCCAAAAGTACAGAAGCCTTATTTCCTTAGCAAACCAGCCTGAAATATTTCACTTAAATTTTTCTCCTCTAGGCTAATGCAACACTTTGCTTTACTCTCCTGTGGCACAAACAAAAGATGTAGAGAGGCTAAACCCCAAACCCGCTACAAAAGATGGCATCTCTGCCCCTTTATCCCCGGGTGTTGCCACTACATTAACCTCTGGGAGGTAGGAGGTGAAATACTTTCCTCCATACTGGGAACTGAGCCTCAGCCTCTCCAGGGAGCATCAGATGTTTTTAGGTAGGGATTTCCCCGGGCTGTTGTGTTGGTGCTTTCACCTCAAACTGTCTGAGGCAACACTGAGTGAGGCAAGAACTGATTCTTAGGTGTCAATTCCTGTTACCGGGCCAGAGAAACGTAATCAGCATCGGTATCTGTTTCAGTGTTGAATACACAAGGTGGGCAGCACTGGCAGGGGAGTCTAATTCAGACCACGCCTGTTGTTTTGGGGGGAGGAAGCACCTGGATTGTCCTTCCTTCTTTGCACATTCAGGGTTTCAAGTAGGATCCTAAGTAAGTGCCTAACTGTTTGTTCTGGCTTTTACACTGAAACCCAGAGCAGAATTCTTGCTTGTCTTCTAGCCTGTTGGCTGAGCCAACCATGGAGTCAGAAGTTTTTGATGGCTTTCTTGCTATGTCTCAATGAAGATTAAAGTACAACACATTTAGCTGCGAAGACTCCTCCAAGAAGCATCTAGAAACACATGCAACCTGCATGTAGGATATCTTCAAAATCTCTAACTTGTCCAAATTCAGTAATTTTTTTCTGGGGTAGAACAGTAGGTACATTTTTTTACCCTCCAAAGATTGCCTCTGACAAATATCAAGTACATGCCTGAAAACTTAGATAATTAATTTTTTTGTTTAAGTCACTAGAATTATTTAACATATGAAAACACGTTTTTCACTAACCTTCTTTTCAGAAATGATCCATCAGTTTTAACTGAATCCTAGAAAAAATGCATCATCTCTCCAGCATGCAAAGTTCTAGCCACATGAAGTTTAGCAAAATTACTTAAATGAATCTGCTTCCGTAATATTGAGGTGTAATATGCAGAACAGACAGCTTTCTATGTATAAAAGGCTGGTGATAAAACAAAAATGCACTTGAATCTTACAAATTTTGCAAAAGTCGAGGCTCACCTGACATTTCTATACAAAATTCATCCTGCATGAGACAGTTGTCAGGTTTCATATTGACTATAGACGTTATGGACTTGTCATGATCAGGTTTTCCATACCCCAAATATCATCAGAATGGAAAAAGGGCAAAAAAAATAATCAGAATTAATAGCGATGTTTTTCCTTATGTCTGTGCACCTAGATTTAAAACATTATTTTAAGATTTGATAGAATCTGAAAAATAGAATATTTTTATACGTAAGTTCATTAATCTTACACTTAAAGTGTATTTTAGCATCCTTTTACCTCTTTGTTTTCCTATCCATAAAAAGAAAGGGAAAGGAAAACAAATTATGAGGGGAGAATAAAGGAGGATCCCAGCTACACTGGAAAGCTGGAGAAGCTTTGACATGGAGGCTTCATTATCACTTCTACTCCCTCCCTGTAGGCATTCATTAAAACATCAACTATGTGAAGGTATACCCCTAAATATATAAATAATACATAATAATTTCATTTCAGATTCCAGTCGGGAATACTAGCCCCAAACCATGTTAGTCTTGCTTATACCAGAAAAAATCATAAGCATCATTCTGTTCTGGTATAGCTCCACTGGTAGTAGTAATGTTGGTGCTGCAATACAAAGTGGATACATGGCTTTTCCTTCGGTATCATCACGCTCAGCTAAAATACTGTGGTACGTGAGCCCAGTTGATTGTTGCCTTCCACATTGCAAGGTTAAAAGTCATGGTGTTACAATAACACCAGCTCAACTTGCTGTAACAGTGGTCGCCAACTGATCTGTCCCTGGATGTTTGGACTGGTTATGGAGTTGCCTAAAATCTGCGTACCTAGCTTTACCCAGATTTAGCAGCACATGGGTGTCTACGTATGTACCATATATGTTTATCATGATCCCCTTTGCATACAGACAAGAGAACTCCAGCTGGCTGCAGAGAGGGATGTTGGCTGACCAAGGACTCTGTGGCTTCCCTTTAGGATACCATTGCAAGTCAGTATGAACCAAACATTAACAACCTGGGGACAGCTGCTTGGCAGTCTGTGTCAAAGGGGTGGGTGGTCTCATGGCAGCCTACTGTCTACATGATGAAAACTCCCTTGCAAGTGACATTAATCAACACTCAAATTGGCAATCTCAGTTTAGGAGCTGAATAAACACAGAGACTGGATTACCCTCTTGGTCCTCCCAGTGGCCCTCAAAGAATAGGGCTGAAGGTAAAACCCACGGATGGGGCAACCTGGGAGGCTATGCCTAGCACAGTCCATATGAAACCCATTCATGGGATTACAGTCTCCAGGACTGTCAAGTCACCACTTTGTAAAACCAGTAAATTGCCTTTTAAAATGTGTTAAAGGAATCTTACAAGAAAAAAAAAAAAAAAAAAAAACCAAAAAAAAACACAAAACACCACCATAATTACTATAAATGCAAGTTTCCCATTGGGTCATACATCTTCATTTAACTTAGTGATTTAGTGATTCCTAAAGGAAATGATTATAGTCCTTTGTTCTTAAACAAATAAGTTGTGTTCTTTATCCTCTGAAAAAGCTGATAATATGATAGGTGCAGCTCTAAGGAATAATTATACTAAATGGCCGTGAATACCTCAAAAGACAGACTACATCTATTATGCAGAATTCCCTACAGAAATCTTAGAAATCTTATATGCATTGATTGCTAGTTAGCATTAGAAAGACTTTTGCAAGTTGACTTTACCAAAGCAGCAACTATTTGCATTAGCAAGCAGGCAACATCGGCTAGCTGATAAGAATACAGTGAAGTAATGCAATTAATATAGCTATGTCTGTTAATTAGTGTTTGCTGACTGTCAAAAGAAGATACTGTTCAGAGACAAACTTATTTTCCTGATTAAAGAGTAGGGCCCATCTTGTTGAATTGAGCTGGACCCACTTTTGATCTAATTAAAGCTAGCAGAGTACTGTGTACTGGAAACTTGTGCCACTCTGACATACATTTGCATATTCATAAGTGAGATAGATTGATATTTTGCAATTAACATGGACCAATGAGAATAAAGCCTAATTAGTAAACATGCTCTCTTTATTAACTTTCAGGTCAGGCTTTTGTTGTACTATAAAGTAATAATGGAACAGGAAGTTCTTTTTAAGAGTTATGTCATATATAGTTCATTTCTTTCTCATTCAAGCTCCATCTTCTTGTTACTCTACTATTACTCATAGCCATTTAGTTAATGACTGGGATGATGCAAAGGAGAAGGAAATGTATTGGAGTGAAGATGGAATATTAGGTCAAAGTAGGAGCGGAAAATGCTGGTAAATGTAAAACTCCTGGGCAGTTCAGCTATAGACAAGTTCATTACAATGTGCTTTTTTTCCTGACTTGAGCTTGCTTCATTCAAGGCATATCTGCAGGTTTTGAATGTTCTCCCAGATCTTCAAATGATAAAAATGAGATTACATCAAGAAGATTCAATGTAGTGGTGCATATGCAAGAGGTTGGAGCATGGGGTGTAGATGTGGGGTTTAATAAATTTGCACAGCTGCACAAATGTAGAAATAGTTAGATTTATATATAAACAATATTTTTATATATAAATAGTAATTTTAAAGATCGGATTGTAGAAATAACGATCTGGACAGAATCAGCTGGCAAAAGACTTTAAAAAAACCAAAATATAGCTCTATGTAGAGCTTACTACACACAATTTGCAGAAATAAGTCATAATCTCACATTACTAACTTATGTCCTCATTATGATTAAGTAAAATTAATTCTGTATGTCAATGTTTACAAATTCGCTGATTCTAGCCTTCATTTTTTCTCTATTTAAAATACACAAGGATAAAGCATTTAACTAGATGTAACACATCAGAAAATGGCTGGCAAACAAATAATATTATGCAGTATAAACTCCCATTAACTAATAATGTAGTTGACATTGATTGAAAGTGATTAACTCTAGTGCTCTTTTTCATGTTGTTAGTTAAAATAAATACCAGTGTATAAGGGACAAGTTGGCATCTTCTCATTTTGCAAATGGATTGAACAAAGCTGACTTCTTCCTCATATTAAGTTAAACTAAAGGATTAGTAGATGCATTAGGGAGACCCAGGAATCCAGGTAAAGCAATAATAGTCAATGAGGCAGTCTCACTCCATCATTCACCTTTCCTGCTTAAAAGAGGTTAGTTACCTAATGATAAAATTTCATGGTCAATTTGGAATATGTAATTAAATCTGATTGTAAACCTACTGCTATTTCTCTCTTCTTCAGAGGTCAGCACCGCAGTATAATTTCTGACCCCTGTCCATGAGTATTTTCTTGTAACAGGCACCAAATATTATTTTGGAGGAGATATCTCTTTTCTCTAGCCTTCAGTCAGCAACTTGCTTCTGTGTGAGATCTGGCAAATGAGGCACAACGATCCTTATCCCCCAGTGTAAGTCATGGTGGGAGCCCATCATGGCCACCCTCATGGGAGTGCGGCACTGCCTCTGCTGGTCTTTCACCACTCGGCTGTCTACAGGTGACTGTTTGTGAGCTTGCCTGAATATGGGAGCGCTAAACAGTATTTTGAAGGTAGACCTGCTCAACTCAGTGACTTGCTGCCACAATGTGCAGTCAAGCACATGTCAGAGTGGCTGCAGGTGTCACTACCTGCACTGTGTCTCCAGGGTGCCACATGGGTAGAAATCCTCAGGCGATGGTGAGAGCCTGTATGTGGAGTCTGACTCCACCAACCCCTCCCCATCTCCCAGTTCCCTCCTTCCTCCGTCACCTTCTCCTCACTGCCAGATAGTAGGGCTGCCATGTTCCTGAAATTCCTAAGAGAGGGCAATAATCCTGTTCGCTTTTCTTGCCTTCAGACCAGGATCCCAGCAGTGATGCCTGGGCAGATGATGCATCATGGTCTCCCCAATGCTCCTTCCACTTTCCAGCACAGGAGCTTTCTAAACAGTGCTCTCCTTCTTTCACCCTTTCTGCACCAAAGCTTCTCCTTTCTGACCCAGCTGCTGGGGTGTGGGGACCAACTAGGTACTGTAGATGTCCATCCTCCCTTGTGCCTCCTACCACTGCTGTCCCTGCAGAGCTGACACTTCATGAAGTGTATGGATGTTGGCTCCTTCTCCTGGGGCTATGGCTCTACCCACTTTCTCATTAGCTTTTATCAAAGAAAAAGACAAAACTTCTGTACTGACAAGGACCAAAAAAAATCCTGAATATTGTCTGCTGTCAGCAGAAATTTACTGTGTCAGGACCATAAGAACATAAAATAAGGATGCTCCAGGAAAAAACAATGCAATAACCTATGATGGACTGTAAATGATGAAGTTAAGGCAAATCATAGAATTGCAGAAGCATAGAATGTTTGGGGTTGGAAGGCATCTTAAAGATCATCTAGTTCCAACACACCTTCCATTGGCAGGGACATCTTCCACTATGCCAGGTTGCTCAAAGCTCCATCCAATGTGGCCTTGAACACTTCCAGGGATGGGGCATCCACAGCTTCTCTGGGCAGCCTGTTTCACTGCCTTAGTCATCTCTTCCTTATAGCTAACCTAAATCTACCCTCGTTCAGTTTAAAGTCATTACCCCTTGTCCTGTCACCACATGCCCTTGTAAAATGTCCGTCTACAGCATTCTTGCAGGTCACCTCTAGGTACTGGAAGGCTGCTACAAGGTGTGCCTGGAGCCTTCTCTTCTCCAGGCTGAACCCCAACTCTCTCATCCTGTCTTCAGAGGACACATGCCTCAGCCCTCTGATCATCATTGTGGCCCTCCTCTGGACTCATTTGAACAGGTCCATGTCTTTCTTGCATTGTGGGCCCCAGAGCTGAATGCAGAACCACAGGTGCAGTCTCACAAGAGCAGAGTAGAGGGGAGGAATCACCTCCCTCAACCGGCTGGTCACTCTTCTTTTGAAGCCCAGGATACAGTTGGCTTTCTGGGATGCAAGCACACATTGACAAATCATGTTGAGCTTCTCATCAACCAACACCCCCAAGTCCTTCTCTTCAGTGCTACTCTCAATCCATTCTCCACCCAGCCTGCGTTTGTGCTTGGTATTGCCCTAACCTGTGTGAAGGACCTCACACTTGGCCTTTTTGAACTTCATGTAGTTCACATGGGCCCACCACTCAAACCTGTCAAGGTCCCTCTGCATGACATCCCTTCCCTCCAATGTGTTGACCACACCACACAGCTTGGTGTCATCAGCAAACTCAGTCCCAGTGTCCATATTGCTGATGAAGATGTTAAACAGTACCAGTCCCAACACTGACTCCTGAGGAACATCACTCACCACTGTTCTCCACTTGGACCTGGAGCCATTGACTGCAACCCTTTGAGTACAACCATCCAGCCAATTTCTTATCCACCAAGTGGTCTATCCATTAAATCCATGTCTCTCCAATTTAGAGACAAGGGTGTCATGTGGGACAGCATCAAATGCTTTGCGCAAGTTCAGGTAAATGACATCAGTTGCTTTCCCCTTATTTACCAATGCTGTAACCCCATCCTAGAAGGCCACCAAATTTGTCAGGCACTATTTGCCCTTAGTGAAGCCACATTGGCTGTCAACAATCATCTCCATATTTTCCGTGTGCCTTAGCACAGTTTCCGTGATCTTGCCAGGCACAGAGGTAAAACTAACTGGCCTGTAGTTGCCCAGGTCTATGGGGGTTATATTTCCCCTTTTCCAGTCAATGGGAACTTCACCAAGCTGTGGCTTCTAAAATATTACGGATAGTGTCTTAGCAACTTCATCTACCTCTTCCCTCAAGACCTGCAGATGCATCTGATCTGGTCCCATGGACTTGTGCACCTTCAGGTTCCTTTGATGGTCTTGAACCTGATCTTCTCCTACAGTTGGTGGGTTCTTTATTCTCCTCGTCCCTGCCTTTGCCTTCTGTGACTTAGGGAGTGTGACTAGAGCACTTACTGGTGAAGAATGAAGCAAAAGAGCCGCCGACTACCCTAGCCTACTCCATATCTCAGTAACTAGGTCTCCTGTTTCCTTCTGGAGAGGGTGCACATTTTCCCTAGTCATCCTTTTATCACTGATGTACCTGCAGAAGCTTTTCTTGTTGTTCTTGATGTCCACCGCCAGACTGAATTCTAACAGGGCTTTAACTTTCCCAACCTGATCTCTGGCTGCTGAGACAATTTCACTGTATTCCTCCCAGGCTACCTGTCCTTGCTTCCACCCTCTGCAGGGTTCCTTTTTGTGTTTGAGTTTGTCCAGGAGCTTCTTGTTCATCCATGCATGTCTCCTGGCATTTTTGTCTGACTTCCTCTTTGTTGGGGGACCCATGAATATTAACCAGTTTTTTTGGTCCCCTCTTCCCCCTTCCTGAGGAGGCCCAAGTCTACTCTCATTAAGTCCAGGGTAGCGAGCTCACTGTGTGCTCTCCTCACTGCCCTAAGGGTCTCAAACTCCACGACTGCATGGTCACTGCAGACAAGGCTGCCCTTGAGCTTCACGTTCCCCACCAGCCTCTCCTTGTTGGTGAGAACAATGTCCAGTATAGCACCTCTCCTTGTTGGCTCATCTGTCCGTTGGAGGAGGAAGTTATCAATGCATTCCAGAAACCTCCTAGATTGCATATACCCTGCTGTGTTGTACCTCCAACAGATATTGCGGCGGTTGAAGTCCCCCATGAGGACCAGGGTTTGTGAACTTAAGGCTGCTCCTGTCTCTCTATAGGGGGCCTCATCTGCTTTATCTTACTGGTTGGGTAGCCTGTAGCAGACCCCAACTATAACATCACCTGTCCCTGCCCTCCCTTTAAGGGTGAAGTGATTACTCCATCTGCATAACGGTATGGTTTCAAAGGCTAGAAGGAAGATACCCTACCCTCTGCCAAAGCACAGAGTTAGATAGGGATGGGGTAAAACTGAATCTCGTGAGCCTAAGAACAGAATTAATGAAGACTTCCTGCATCTGGGAACAGTCCTCTAAGCAGAAATTTACCTGAAAATTTATCTTAATCTGTAGTCTTAAAGAAAGTGGCCTCCTCTTGGGAGGAGTGCAATTGGGAATGTTTATCTCAAAGCCTGCGTGAAGGTAAGAGGGAGAACATCTCACTTCTGGGTGATGATAGATTTCAGGCATGAATAAGGCATCTCATCATTCAGTCTTGGCAATATTGAGGCACTTGTGAGAAATGTAAAGGTGAAAAATGTCTGAGACTGTGGTTTCTGGTATTTCTGTGTTAAGTGATATCTCAACTGAGATTTTTAGAGATGTAAGCTTAAGTCTCCTTTAAATAGCTAGGTCCTTTTTTGTGGATACCAGTTGGGTTTTAAAACCATTTGTTTAAAAGTCTTTCCTTTATTAGCAAACCCTACATCTTCCAGGTGCCCATCTGAAAAATCACAGTTTAAAGCCTAAACCATTTACTATAGCCACCATTCTTTCAAAATTTCTTAGGTGTTCATATGAGTGGCTGTGTGTTAAAACTTTATAAATTCAGATTACTGAGGAATTATAATTATCTAATATCAAAAGCATCTCACCAGTGGAAGAACTTAATAAGAACTGCTTTTCATTCAGTATCTCAAGTAGCTTTTGATTCAAGATTAGATTTTCAGAAAAGGAAGCATTCTATTTCGAACAAGTATTAAATATAAGAAATCAGTGTTGTCCATACTCTTACTATATCACAGCTCAGATTAGCTGCCCACCATGATCTCCCCTTAAACCTGAAAGCTAATCACTAACTTAGCATAACCTTAAATTGAAGCAATTGGGGGAAAAAATGACATTGATCTCTATTAGCTAAACAAAAAAAGCAAACAAGAAATATTTCCATAGGCTTTTAGGTTCCATGATCATCTTTGTGAGATGATTAAGAAAGAAGAATATTCTCCTCCTGGGTAACTGTGGCCTTAAGAGCCCCAGCCTGGCCCAGAACAAGCAAATGAGCAGTGGGTAGAGGTCAACTGCCTGGCACTGGCAGGTAGAAGACAGCACAGAGGAGAAGGTGGTAAGTGAAAATAAAGGGATGGCAAAGATGGTTTGTCAGGTCATCCTTCCTGCTTTGAATGTTCAATAACTTAGGGACTGAGGGGGAGGCAGCAGTTCCCACAGTTTCCCAGTCACTGTTGTAATGGCTCATTTTCACTGGATGAGAAAAGTAATTTTGTTCCTCCTTCTCAGAAACATTTAGGCTCCTAATGCCCCTTGAGCATTGATCTCTCATTCATTTTGAATAGAAAAAGTCAAATAAAAAGAAAAAAAAAATAAAATAACATCTCTATTTCCAAATTCTCCTGGGCATGATGACAATGGTGAAATGAAGTCTCTGACCAAACACAGAAGTATCACAAGCCAAGAGTGCTGAGTAGGAAACAAGAACTGGGACTGCACAGAGATGTTAACACGTCTGAAAATCATCTCCTCGCAGACTTGAGAGACATTAAGAGTGCCCAAGAATTCTACTTCCTACAGCAATTCTGGAAGGCTTTTTCTATGACTCTATGAAAAACAAAACCTCCCTAAGGTTCCTTTTCTTATGTGAATTCATCAATCTCCTCACTGACAGCAGAGACCCATAGTGGAGAATGAAACTTTTTCTTCAACACCTCCTCCAATATACTTCTGAGTATTTAGATACCAATGCTGTAACATATGGTTTTATTTACAAGAAAATCCTGATTTTTTTTAAGATCTGTTGTGGTGTTATTTTTGTTGGGGCAGTTCTACTGCCTCTTTTACAGTGAGAAGGTCCTAGATGTCTAGCTGATTTCAAAGTTCTTCTTTTAAATTGTGGCTTGTGATCCCACTTAGCTCATCAAAAGAGATATGAAGAGCATCAGGTACATTTCTACTGTGCTACACTATTCATCTTGCATGCAAAGATGAAGCAAAATGGCTGCCTTGCATGCAGCAGTTTGGACTCTGAATTATTCAAATGCTTTTTCTTTATCTTCTCCTGGTTAGATGATGCCTGAATTAACCCAAACAAATCAAAGTGGGTAATAAATTGATATAATTTCTCATCAGTCTTGCAGAAAGTCTCATTCAAAATAGCTGCAGGTTTGCCAGTCCCTCACACTGTGAAGACTTCCAGGGTGGTGCATCTGATGCCATTGAGTTATCAAACTCTTGTATTGGTGTTTCTTGCACTTCAGTGCTAGACCTGCTACTTTTTTGTGCAAGGGTGTTTCAGACAATCCCCTGGCTAGCAAGATGTTCTTCAGAGTGGCAGTAATCCTCCTTTCTGCATATCTTCGTAATTCTTGTGGGTGTAATATTTATTTATATAAGAGACTTTAAGAGACTTGACATCCCCATGCTATTGTTGTATGCCATAATTCTCTGTCATAAACTAATTATCATACTTTGTGGGGTTTGGTAATGATTTAAGCATGAATAGAATATTGTAAGTGCAGGATGCTTTAATTTGCTCTCACCATACTATAGAATATTCCCAGTATGTGAGTGTGAGATATAGTATGCATAAACATCCTACATGTATCCAAAGTTTGCCAAAAGAGATGCAAAAAAAAAAAAATACGGACAGGTGGAAATTTCCATGCCTGCCAAGCATGTATCACCTGCTTATGGGTCAGAGGTTCTTGGGAAGGACAGCCAGCTGCCTAACCTGCTAGAGATGAATCCAGGTATCAGAGAGTTAAAACACTTGCTCATTGGTTTTCTCAGCTCCCATTTTAATTTGCTCTCTTTTTTTTGGACAGCTCTGTGAAGGCAGTCTGGTTCGCTGCTTCGCCATACTAATGAGACTCATCCATCTGCCTCTGTCATTGCCAGGCTCTCTTTTCTGCTGGAAGTCAGAGATGAACGCTCAGGACAGGTCCTTTCTAGGCTGCAGTACTTAATCATTTCTAAACACGCTAGATGGCCTCAGGCAGTGAAGGCAACAAGCATTTAACCCAGGCTTGGCAGCTCAGGCTTCCACATAGTCTGGCTCTAAGCCTTGATAATGAAAAGTAGCCGTGCTTTTACTCTCCACTTAACCAGATGCTCTTTGCTTCTTTGGGGCAAAAGGTTAAATAGATATAAGAACCCATGCTAGTTTTGAAGCCTTTTATTAGCAGTCCTTATAGAAGTGGAGTAGAGCATTCTGCTCCCCTGACTATGTCTCTCGGGATCCTGTACTTAGGACTGTGTCCACTAACTAGAGGAATGTAACCTCCTCACCCAAAGCTCATTTCTTGTTCAAGTAACAATAAATAGAGCCTAAAGCTCACTTTGCCACTTAATTATTTAATGTTCTGTTTTTATAGTAAGAATGGATGGAGGAGGCATTATCAGTTTTGTTTAATGGTGGCAACACCTTATATTAACAGTGCAGATAAAGCATTTTTTCCACGGTGGCTGGGACAACTGATTTATTTTTCCACTCCATCTACTGCTCCATATGTCTCTGGAATCTGCCTTTTTCCCAGAGCTCATGTTAGTATAAAGCAATTGTCTGGGATGTGTAAGAATTAAGTATCCCATCATTCAGGCTAGACATGCAATTAGAAGAGTTGCACTAATTTCCACTGCTGAGACCCTGTCACTTTAATTTATCCTTACTTTCCTGCATTTAGGTCTTCTCTGGTTTGAGGCCAAGGGTTTTATATAGTTTGAGGCAGTGGTTCTGTAATGCCAGAAGTGGGGGGGAGGAGGAGTTGGTGGATGTGGGTGGGAGGGGGAGAAGGGCGGCCAGGGGGAAGCGTTAAGGGCACGGAAAGAAGAACAGGCTGAAGGGAACAAATCAGACACGTACACATTAGCGCATGTGCCAAATAATGATGTGTGGGGTGGCTGCAGAGGAAAGTAAAGCTTTCAGAGAGGAAGTCTTCATTCAATTGCTGCAGTGGGCATATGTGTCACCTCAGACTATTTTCTTTTTTACTTGGATGTTTAGCATTGAACCTCAGTGCTGGGGTTGGGTTTGAGTGGCTTGGCTGAGAGCGCTGCCAAATCTGTCCTCTGCTGTGCTCCAGGTTTCCCAGGGAAGAGCCAGGGATGCAAGAACATCAGCCTCTCCTCGCGTACCACCTTGCTGCACCCACTGGCTCCCATGCTGTGCTAGAGCAGGAATACTCCAAGTAGCATAATTATACCAGGGGACCAAGCTCCTGGAAAAAAGTCCAGCACAGCCTCAGACAAGAAGGTTTTTGTGCATCTAGTCACTCTTAGTGCACCCTGCTGCGGTCAGGACAAAATTATACCTAGATCCGCCCGGTAAAGCTTTGAAAAAAAGACAGTGACAGTTTCTGGCTCAAGAGTTTAAGCTCTACAGACAAGATAGAGTAAGAATAGGAGATCCAAAATGGATGATGGAATCAGAGTGAATGTAACAATGGCTTGAAAACAGTATAGAAACGTTAAAATCTTCTAGAGATTTGCTGTCTCAGCCTTTGCACTGAGGTGCAACCAGGGCAACACACAGCAGGTGTGTAGCTAATTTCTATTAGCTGACTGTGTTTGGGGACAGCAGAGAAGAAAGGGATTAAGAGCAACTAAAGTCAAGAAGCTCCAAGGGAGGGAGAAGATGGCTGTAGAAGTGAGCAGGCAATTTCTAGGATCTTCCTGAACCTTGTAGTCTCCAATATTTGGTACCCCTCCCACGCTCATCCACCTCCTGACTTTTATATTCTCCTCCATTGTGGGCATGACAATGAGACCAGCCTCCACTCAAGCCTTGCATGGTCTCAAAGCCACATGTTGCAAGACCCACCTGCATCTTCTCCTGGCAGAAGGACACTGGTGACTCTTCTCTGAGAAGCCTTCAAACAGTTTGTGCTCACCACACAGTGATTTAGACTGTGTTTTGTTGGATAGCTTATGTGAATGTTATATTGAACATTGTGAAGATCTTAATAAAGTCAGACTTGTGTTTTGATGATTTGTAAGTAATGGCAAGTCCCTGTCCCTTTCTGTCCTCCTGTAGTGACTGTCATTTAAAGCAGCTCAGTTGATCCCATCTGTCATACTAGAGATCAGAAGGAGAATGTGATTCTAATGCAGCCAAATCTTTTCTTACAGAAGACATTTTTTGTAAAGACTCAGTGAAAATAGAATCTGAACCTCAGGTAGAACTGCAAACTTTCATACTCTCAAGGCACCTTCACCAAATATTAAAGGAAAATGTGAACTTGATTCATAGTTTGCTCTCCTACAGGTTCCATACTTGCTGCCCATGTTTACAAGAGCAAGATGAGAACAGCTTCAGACACAAGTAAGCAGTATTAGCAGGGCAGTTCTTCAGAAGTACACTTATTCTCTTCCAAAACCATTTGCATAATAATGAAGGAGGAAAGCTGAAGAAAGCTATATAAGGTAAACTACATAGCAGCAGAATTGTTTCTAAAAATGAATGCTTTTCAAGGTTTTCCAAGAGGCAGTAGGAGCTCTTTGAAATCAATGAGGTAATTAAAAGTGGATCCACTGATTAAGGCATTTACCTGGAGCTTGGGTGGCCCAGGTTTGGATCCTTGCACCGTTACTGTTTCCCTGTGAGAATTCTGGACAAGTAAATTCCTTTCTGTGTCTCATCTCACCTATAAAGCAAGAATTATAGTATTATCCTCATTCTGGGAGGTGTAATCAAGTTTGTACAAGAGTGCAGAACAACTTCCTCAGTGTTAGTAGTATTAGTAAATGAAGCAACAATTCCTCTCTATTACAACACTGGCTGTTCCCATGTAGTAACAGCTAAGTAGTCCCCATCTAGGGGGGTAAACCTGGCAGGAACTAGAAAGGAAAGAAAGAACCAGGAAAGTTCTTTCCAGGGCCCATGGTGGTGCCCAGTGGTCCTTTGTAAAGAAAGCATATCTATAATAAGGACCTCTATGTCCAGATATTAGGATGATGGAGAGATTTAAAACTTTCCAACTCAAAAAGACATTCAGACGTTCCAGATACCGTAAATAGATAGATAGATAGGTAGATAGACAGACAGATAAATAACTTTGTATTCTCCCAGAGTTCAGTGTATAATGCATACTGTTTAAAAGGTGCTAGAGTTGCAGCACACATTTAAATTTTGGTAATTTAACATTAAACATGCATTTTTTTTCTCTAATGATTCCATGATAAGCTGTCTCAAACTGCAGGTAAGAATATAATAATATAATGGAGTCAATTAGCAAAATCATCTGTGTCTTCCCGGTCCTGGCCCTGAAACCAATAGCACTGTTGGCATCTGGAGGCTGCACCTGTCATGAATTATGGCCCCTGTTTTACAGGAAGGATAAAACTGATATTTCAGTGCCATTCATCATGTGTAATAAACTCTCCTCCTTAGTACAAATGCATTTATATGCCAGTATCAGAACCAAGTATAGAAAATACAAGCAGTCAACTGTATATGTTAGACATACTTTTTGTCATACTTTCTGTTGCTAATAAAATAAGTTACCAGTTCTGTTTTCCAGGAGTAGTTTGACAGAGTTGAAATCTCAGTCTCTGTGTCATGAAAGAGCAAAATACCCTCTTTGCCCTTTGAATCTTGTAACAACATTAGAGCTTGGGCTATTGTATGGTCTCTGAATTGCCTAGCCAGAAACATGGACCCAGGGTTCACTTTATCCAAAAATATTTAGTCATACAACAAAATGCATTCTGCTCACAAAACTGTCAAGATATCTGAGTGAGATAAATGTCTTATTTTCTGATGGTTTCTTATGAACAATAGTGCTGTGAGCAGCGGGGCATGGGAGGCAGCGAAGCCTGATGGGCTGTATTTGTTTTTAGTGCTCTCCCATCAGCCCACACCATGTGCTGGAGCTCATTTCCATGCCAGCATTTTGGCACACTACCTGTCTGCCTCTTGATGCCCTTTCCTACAAGCAGGTAAAGAAGGTTCTGGCAACCCTCCCCAGCCATCTTCTGAGATTAAGCCATATCCCTTGTCAAGCCTCATCTTCCTTAATGTAGGGCAATAAGCTTGCACTGTGCTTTCTCCTTGGTAGGAGACTCCCAGCCCCCAGGGATGGGACCATCCAGAGGGGACAAAATTCACATTTTTGGCAAGGACCTTCCTACTTCTTCCAACGTTTCTGGCCACAAAAGCCCAGAGAGCGAGACTGAAGGGAGCCCTGAGCCCAGGTTTCCACAGGGCCTCACACTGCACCGATCTATCAGCTTTGGCACATGCTCTGTTTTTCATACATGCTGCTACAGAATACTGAGTAAAATGTGTTTTTTTGTTTTTTAAGGATGACACCATCTGAAATGCTTAGTCAATACATATGACCTAGAGAGAATGAATCTGATATTTCACCAGTGAGATGCAACGTTTAGACAGAAAGTTGGTGTCCTACCAGTAAAAGTTGTTACTCCAGAGAAGTTGGTTTACGGGTTTAATAATCAGGTTTCAAATAATTAAACACCCCAGAAATGTATTTTCAGATTATAACAGGGTTGACTTTACCCTCCAGTTATAAGTGTCAGTAATCAGTAATGCCATTAATTCTTTTTAATGCTCTTAATAATTTCTTTACCAGCAATAGGGAATAACATGAATGCTGTAGTGGAGGCTTTTAAAGCCAGAATAGGGCCGTGACAAAATGAATCAGCTTCTCGGTTTATCTGGTTCTTCTAAAATCAAGGGAGTTATGCTAAGTTACATCATATGAGAAGCCAAGTAATTTCAAATGTTATATGATTTAATAGCAACTGTGCCAAACTTGGTTATGCTTTCATAGGAGTAATAGAAAGTAATAACACTATGGAAGGGGAAGGTGGGTTTTTCAGCCATAAGCATATATATTCATTCTGCAGAATCATTGTGTAGACTGGAAATAGCTACTTAAACATTGGTTTAATGCGTTAGGAGTGTCAACTGTCTAAGAAAACAGCTCGGGTTTCTGTAGGAATCCTTATACAAACAGTAAGGCTGAGCAATATTGTCTAATTTTGTCTCCTTTCTGTAATATGGTTTGACTTAAAACCAGAAATAAATAAATGAGCAAGCAAGAGAAGTGTATTTGCACCTAAGAATCATCTCCTTTTCAGGGACTTTGCAACAAATGTGCAGCTTAGATCCTTCATTAATTAGGACAAAAGCACCATACAGGCACATTGGGCAAGTGTTAGTGAAACTTTTCTAATACTTTTTAAATCGTTGTTTGTAGAAAGGCTTTTTTTTTTCATTTATGTTTTAGTCTTTCCTCTATTATTATGAAGGACAATATATATCATATTCACTGCAAAGTGTCAAGCAAGCCAGAATATTCAAATGAACAAACCTGGATGTTTTACAACATTTGCCCTCTTGAAATCAGACCTGAAAAATATAAGACCTAAATATCAATACTGTAAGGTTTTAGTTTTATATCAGACATAAATCTAAACAACCCGTACTTAACAATGAGCTCGGATTTTAACTTAATCTTTGGCAGGCTGAGAATTAAACTGACACACACTCCCAGGTGGCTCCTTGAAAAAGGCACTGCCGGTGCCAGACAGCTCAAAGGGTTTATAGTTTGTGAAAAGCAGATACAGTACTGCCTAGGTGGGCCAGAGGCTCCTCCTGAAAGACAAAGAGTTGAGTCTTGCACTCCCCAGCTCTCTTCTGCTTAAATAAAGTTGCTCATTGCCTAATGAATGTTAGCTGTAATACTCCCTGTGGTCAGTGGGGCTCTTGTTTAATGAATTGCTTAATGTGCTTGATTACTGTTACTATGTGGAATGAGGGAAATAGCCAGAGAGATTTGAAAGACCCACTAGAGAATACGATGAAAATGAATTGGATCAATAAGAAGTTTTTACTCATCTCTGAACAACACATTATGTGCTGCATTGTTGGACTTAGGGATAATGTAATTTTGTGGCTTGTTGTTGTTCTTTTTATAATTCAGAAATATAAATCTCGTTTGACATTGGGTTTTAGGGCTGGCCTTCCTGGAGTTATAAATGTTCCCCTGACTCCAGTCCCGGTTACTCACACGGACAGATAAATTAATTAGGAAAACTTTTATGCCAATTACTTTATGCCCTTGGCTTTCATATGTTTCTGAAGAGCGGCGGCTAATTGAAGATATGATTCATAATTACTGGTCGATCGAGTAGTTGAGTAATGGAATCAGGAACTGTTCCAAAAAAATTATCCATCACATCATTACTAATTGTTACATAATACATAAGGATGTAGAATTCAAATAAAAAATTACTCACATTTGAAGGATTCATTCAATTAGTGGGTCTGGGATATTTTTTATAACAATTATAAACACCAAGATAGTTCTCACATTTTTAAAGATCACAGAGGTTTTATAAATATTTATAGTTAAATGGGAGCATAATTTCCAGTGACTAAATGACTCGAGGGCCTAGCTGGAGGAGTGGGTTAGTAGTATATTGAATTTATGGAAGCTGGAAATCAAATCTTTGGGTCAAATTAGGGCTCAAGTAAAATGAATATGATGGTCTCTTCCTAGTCCTGTTTGCACAAGACACAAAACTGCTGTAGCCTGGCAAGTGTTGCAGGCTAATCTCTAGAGAATAGAAGAGCTGTTGCAAGTTATAACTTGGCACTGAATGATGCACAAAAATTTGCACAGAATTTGTCAACATTCTTTTTTCACAGCCAGCGTTGGCTATTCCAGCGAGAAGATCTTAACAGATACCACAACCTGGTAAAACTGGTAAAATGTTGAAAAAAAAAAAAAATTCCTCCATCATTTCCTTGCTAAGTTTGCAGATGTTCTGTGTTATCACAGATCATGAGCAGTCATGTTACTTCTTCAGTAAAAGACACCTGGAAAACAAGTGTGGGTTCATTCAGTGATTCAGATACCCCACATTTGAGTTTGGGAAAACTCTGGGATCTGTTCCCTAATGGTTCCTTACAATTCCTAAAACAATTATGTGATAAAGTCCTGTATAAAGATCTATATATGCTAAGCCTTGAGAATAATTCCTAAACCTTAAAAAGCAGGGCCAACAATACTTGCAGCATGAGCTTTTGCAAAAGCGATGAAGATGTCCCAGCCAGCAGGTCAAAAGTTGTCAAGAGACAACCTCAAGTACCCAGAACAATTTTAGCTGACTCAAAATTTCTTTGAACTTGCTAGAGGACCTGACCCTGCATATTCTTCATTTCCTTCTTTTATTTAAGTAACTCATATCTACAGTATGAGATTTTTCACCTGCTCCACAATGGGATTTTTTGCTATACTTGATTGGTTTTATATGATTAAGTTAACTTACCACTCATTAGACATATGGCATATGGTTTGGAGGAGGATTAATAAATGTTTTGCTGTATGTGAATGAGAGAGAGAAAACGAATGAAAACAAACTTCCACTTCAGCTTGCAGATTTAAATGGCTATTTAGCTGCCATCCATCTACAGGTACCATGTGCTGCCCTCCTGAATATCATCAGGGAACAAAGGAGAATTCAATTAAACATTCTTGTATTCTAATTTGGATTGCCATGGATATCTACAGCAGCATGTAAGAGAACCCAGTTGATAGGTGAATGAGAGCATTCAGCAGAAGTATGTCCCAAAGACCTCAAAGTCCAGAGAGTCAAGGTGGACACAAGACAGCAAAAAAAGGAGAGGGACCAGTGGAGAGCGTTTGGCACCTTCTGAGATTCAACCCTGAGGTCAAGTCCCCTGAAGTCCCCACCAGCACAGGGCTCGATGCTTTAGTGTTTCAGTTGTTACCTCCTGATGAAGTGAGTGGAAAGGTCTTTTCCCCTTCACCAAGTCAGCTGAGGGGGGACACAGGGGAGAGGAGGGTGACAAAGTGATGCATAGAAGTCTGCAAAGGTATTAAGGATTGCAGCTGTAGAACTAAATGCTTTTAAAACTTCAAAGTTAACATCCTAGGGAATAATAAAGTGCAAAAACAAGTAATATACAATCATGATATCATATTAGATGGGAAATCAATACTAAACCTGAGAGCCATATCACAGAGCATTTCTATTGTGATGGTTAGTCAGAAATAGCCTTTTAGGATGAATGGTGACAGCCTCTGACCTGTCAACATCCTTATCAAACACACGCTCCTGCCTGACAGAGGTATGGATGCTCCTCACCTGCATGAGCACAGCACTGTGAAAGGGTTGTCTGTGAGCCAAATGAGGACAGAAATTCCCAGCTAAAGAAAAACCCCAACCCAAACACAATAATGCCTTAACTCACAAAATCCATAGGGAAAAAAAAAAAAAAAAAAAAAAAAAAAAAAAGCGCTTTGAAATAAATTAAAGCTAATATATCTGCAGAAGTTTTATTTTTAAACATTTAAGCTGCTATGCATACTGCTGGTTTATGAAACATTATAAGTGTATTTGCATAAATGGAGCAGGGTGAGGAAAGATATTTGAGTTTGATACGGTTAGGGGGTTTTATGGAAGTTTAATTTCTTCTCATTTTAATACTAGAATTAAATTATTCAGTTGTCTGGACATTTGTCTGGAACTAGAAACCCTGTGGACATATGTCAGACTTCCTCAAGATGCAGCAGGGCACAAGAGAAGTTTAGCCAATGCTGAGTATCTTTAGAGGAAAGTCTTCGATTTTTTTTTTCATTTTCATACAAGAGAAGAGAAAGCATATGCTCTATTTTAAGACATTGTAGTCTATACTTGTGAGAAAATTTTGGTCTAGATTACTCAGTGTGTATGTAGTACCCTCTGACTTAAAAGGGAAATGAAGGTTATTTTCATACTGTTTTTTGTATTAGTGTACAAATTACTTCAAAGCAACTGAAAAAGAGCAGTTTTGAATTAATGGATGAAAAATTACATTGAATTATTCTCATCATGAAAATAGCCTTATAGCTTCTGGTGAAATGAAGATTTTCATATTTTGGGTGAAATAATCATACCAGTGGTAAATGCTACCATATAACAAATTTCCCTATATGTTATATATTTTGTATAAATACATAAAAATGCAGGCTTACACTACAAAAAGCAAAACCCCTTCAGCCATGTTTAGTGCTTGGAAAGTCATGTGACCATCACTAATTAATCTCCTGTGGTTTATCAGATCAAATCAGTAGGCGATGGATTTTTCATAGATATTTGGGGTCACTTGATGCATTTTCCTTTGATACATTTTATAATGAAATTATTTCAAAATTAAAAGCTCAAACCATTTCAAGTGTTGTAACTGGAAGCTCTCTTTGTTTTTCCTCAGATAAACAAAAACAAGAATATAGAGAGAACTTAATGAAATACAAGTTAATTCAGTTGCAATGGCATTCCTTGACTGGAAAACCTATTTTTTTTAAACAGAAACATTTTCAGGCAGCTTCAAGAACAGCTGATGGGCTTTAGTCCATGGTCCTTGGAAGGTGCTACAGCTTCCCTGTGTTACACGTAAGGATGGAGGTATGCAGAGCTCCAAGAGAGCAAAAGGGATCAGAGAAAAGAGGGGAGAGGTGAAATCAGGTGGGTAATTTCTACATGAGCTAGAAATGCAAATTTTCTACCTGCAAGCTGTGTCACTTAGTACTTATCAGCACAAGTACTTATGAAGGCTGTTGTTTCTGCCTCTGACATATACACTTCAAACTTGAGCATCTCATGCAGTAACTTTCATGCAAAGCAAATATTTGTCACTTCTTGGATTTCATCTAATTACATGCTTTCACCAGGAAGGTGCTATTTATTCAGCATGCATGAACTTCTTTTGTGGAATAAATATGATTTGCAAAAATGCAAGATAACATGGTTCATGCCTGGCTGTGTCAAATGTAATAGGCACTATTAAAGCAGATGTACCCTCGCAGCACACTTCATCATTAGTTTGCCATCCTTGTGATGTCAAAGGCAAATGTCTGATATTGCAACAGATTCCCAATAAGGTCCTAATGTGTTTCATATGCCATAGAGCTTTCATTACCAGCCACAGCAGCTATGCGGTGTCACTACAGCCAATGAATTTCTGTAAGATTTTATGAAGTGCAAACTTGTTAGAATCATAGAATGTCCTGAGTTGGAAGGCACTCACAAGGATCATCAACTTCAACTCCTGTCTCAGCACAGGACAACCCCAAAATTCACACCATATGTCTGAGGGCATTGTCCCATCCCTTCTTGAACACTGTCAGGCTTGAGGCCATGACCACCTCACTGGGGAGCCTGTTCCAGTGCTCCACCACTCTCTGGGTGAAGAACATTTTCCTAATGTCCACCCTAAACCTCCCCTGGCACATCTTCCTGCCATTTTGTTCTACAAAGGCAGATAAAATGCATTGTCTAAAAAGTGGACTGAATCGCCATAGTCTCAGTGCTTCACTAACTGATACAAATTGAGCTGAAAACCCATTAAATAGCATGTGTTTCTGTGACCGTTTCATCCTCGGGCTCTGCTCTCAGAGGTATCTCCCTGTTCAGCACAGGTTAATGTTAATACAGAACATTAATAATATACGGTATGATACTGCAAGATCTCCCTGTCTCTGGCATGATCCTCCCAGACTCTTTCCTCACTGCCTGAGTGTGGTCCCCATGGGTAGCTCAGCCCCAGGCACACAGGGACCATGACAATGCCAGGCAGGCTGGCGAGCGTGGGCAGCAGGACTTTCCTGGGGGCTGAGCTCAGACATGAACATCCTCTAAGGTGAAACAAGGTAAATGCCCATGGGATTCGTCATGAGGAGAAATAAATGCCTGTTTATGACAGCTGTTTTTCAAAACCTCAAGCACAAGCAGAGAGAAAGGAGAGCAGTTCTCTCCCTGCTACTTTTTTTGTACATGTGATGAGCTCTCTCAGTTTGGGGTGGGTTGACATACAAGTAGGTCAAATCAATAGATGCTCCTTGCAGTAACCAGACAGCTAAATTATTAACATTATTTTCCAAAAACGAAGGCACTTGTTATTATAAGATTCATGCTTGAAGTTTTCCAAGCACTTAAAACAGAGTCTCCATGATTTACAAGTAAGAACAGATTATTAGTGTCTGAGAACTTAATTGACTGCCTTTTCTCGGCCATTGACTTCAGCAGCAAATTTTTTTCCAGTTACCTGCTCAAAACATCAGCATCTGCCCATTAAATACCCAGCACAGATCAAGGATGGGAAAGTTCCATGTATCTGTTCTTTCAGAATAAATCAAAATTTGAGGCTAAAAGCCTCAATCTTGTAAAACTGGCACTGTTGGAAACAAATTGCTGGACACCTTGAAGTCTCTGAGGGGCAAAGAAAATCAAAGCCAATTTCTGATATTTTTCTTCCTAAAACAGCTCTCATTCTAAAATGAAGAGTCATGTGGCATATTCAGTCTGAGGTGAAGGAGGTGGGCAAGCACAAAGGAGTTTGTCTGCAGCGCTGGGAGTCTCCAGTGCCACACACTGACTTTCTCTAATTTATTCAGTTGCGAATTCCAGCGAGATCTCCTCTCAGCCCTGTTTGCACACATATGTTCCGATGTACAAGAGCCCTCCTTTCTCACATAAAAGCTGACACACAGACGTTTAGTGTGCACATTGTACTTTCTACTTGGCAACTGATTGCATATCTCAGCTCCACTGTGGAAGTAATCCCCACATATGTATAATTATTTTTAATGAATTAAGTCCTTGAAGTGTGAAGATCCATAAAGATCTTTATAGTCTCCTTTGACACTTGAAGGTAAATATTTGCATTGTGCATTTCAAATTAGATGTGCAACGCCTGTTAAAAATAATGGGAGCTGGAAGTCTGGTCTGTCTAATGATTTCCTTCTTGATCATTGCGATAGTAGGGAAAATATAGAGAGCAGGTGCTTGAGTCCTCCTCTGCTCCCCTGAGGATGGAGAGATTTGTTGGCAAAGTCACCCCTAGGGGGGATGAGAGCATCCTTCCCAGAGAGAGGCCATGCCAGGGCATCTGCTAAATAAATGGCCTCCTTCCCTGGTGCTTCCTGAGTGATAACAGGCACTTTCAGGTCCCTCTCCATTACTGAGATATAGGCTTTTTTTCCACCTACTACTATTATATAATTTAGGCTGAAATATTTCTAGGGTCTCATGGTAGCAGGAGGGGAGACTGTCAGTGTTGTCAAGGAGGGGAACACAGTGGCCTCTGGACAGCTCTGCGCACCAGGGACACTGTGAGAAAACTGAGCTTGTTGGGTTAACACAAGGAAGGGGTGGGTGGAGGCTCCCTGAGTTCACTCAGAGGACTGTGCAACCCTATTCATCAGTGCCAATTAGCCAGTGAGGTGCTCGATTCCAGGATGGTAGTCTGACGCTGCCACGTAGAGCTCCTCATCAGCCTGCCTAGCACTCTTCCCTTGCCTGAACTTATCAGTTTGGCACCAGTGTGAGTCTTTCCCCACCACAGCACGGTTGTCTGGGCAGGCATTGTCCTTAGTCAGACTGCTCAGATTTGAACCTTCCATTAAATTATTCAAAATTCCCCAAAAGAACTGCATCAAATACCTCCATTGATGGGGGCAAACCCTCCCACCATATCCCAAATGTCTCAGCCCTGGATGGGAGGAGGTGGGTTGGTGGGCTGGTACTTGAGCCTCATCTTCCAGCTCAACACCCAAGAGATCTGCCAGAGTAGAGTCAACTCATCTCAACAGAGCCCCTGATCCCTCTGAGCTATCAGACACTTGCTTTGCCACTGAGGCTGAAATGCTCATCCCACATGAGGAAGGCCCAGCACTACCTGACAAGATGGGGTCCCACCATTCCACCCTTAGTTCCTCCCGGGCAGCCGTTAGCTTTATATATCATAGACTTATTCTTATAAACCATTATGGTCATCTCTGCTGTGTTCCAGCACATGTGCACTGCCTGCAGCTGTTACACCTAAAGAAAAAAAAGAGTACACATTTATACTATAACTGAAGTTATGTCTCACTGAATATACACCTTAAAAATTGAAACATCTGGTGCAGTGAAATTTCTGCTGTACATAAGGATGACATGCCTACTTTTCTTGTCCCAAATCAATAAAATAAACCCATGATTACTGCTCCACTGTTCAATGTTTTTGAGTGATTCTACAGCCACCGTATACACTGATACACAGTGATTTATTGACTTGTGCTTGCTACAATATACAATATCACCAATTCCTAACCAAAAACATAATAGAACTATATATAATGTAAAGAATGGCTTGGAGCCTTATTGTGAGAGACTTGGGAGGAGGGAGAGTTAAAGAAACAATATGTCACTCACTCCTAAATGTTGTGGCTGTCTGGTCTGTCACTCTGATGTGCTGACTTTGCAGCCTTTAGTTACCTGGAAACTACCATAAGAGCCTGGAGGGTGGGTGAAGAGGCAAAAGGGCCTGGGGGAAGGAAAAAGGGAAGAAGGGAAAGAAGAAGAAGAAGAAAGAAAAAAGAAAAAACTGAGGAAAAAGAAAAGGAAAAGGAAAAGGAAAAGGAAAAGGAAAAGGAAAAGGAAAAGGAAAAGGAAAAGGAAAAGGAAAAGGAAAAGGAAAAGGAAAAGGAAAAGGAAAAGGGAGAAAGAGAGGAAGAGAGGAAGAGAGGAAGAGAGGAAGAGAGGAAGAGAGGAAGAGAGGAAGGAAGGGAGGAAGGGAGGAAGGGAGGAAGGGAGGAAGGAAGGGAGGAAGGAAGGGAGGAAGGAAGGGAGGAAGGAAGGGAGGAAGGAAGGGAGGAAGGAAGGAAGGAAGGAAGGAAGGAAGGAAGGAAGGAAGGAAGGAAGGAAGGAAGGAAGGAAGGAAGGAAGGAAGGAAGGAAGGAAGGAAGGAAGGAAGGAAGGAAGGAAGGAAGGAAAGGATTAAACTGAAGCACTCCTATCAGTGCTATATTTTCCCTCTGGAGAAATCCTTATTGTGTACCAAATACCGCAAGTGTCTATTTTATTGAGGAGAGGGAGAAGGAACAATCAGAAACTCTGTCACATTGTATCATTGTGAAAAGATGCTGTGGGTTTTTTTTAAAGGAAGGTATGTCTGGCTGGAGCAATTTCTCACTCCTTTTTAGTATTTTATACATGCTTTGGGATGCTACGAGAAAAAGAGCCAAGCTGCCTTCCTGCCTACCATGATGTGAAGGAGCAGAATATGCTGTGGCCTTTCTTTGACTCAAGGTAGCCCAAAGAAGTCACTGTCATTTAATTCTTCCTTTGGCATAGCCATACGTCACATGTCAGGTTGCATGGAGAGACCTGCTCCAGTCCAGCAGCTGCAGGCATTTGCAGGGAGAAACACATTATTGTCGTCTCCCTCAACCCTTCAGTTTTTCCCTTCAAGATGAGTGTTTTGGGAAGCCCACAAATACATTCACTAAGCAAGGTTAGGGGGATATCTTGGCATGGGGGAATTGTCACCTTCTGGTTTTCTATGAACAATGGGCAAACCAGGACTGTATTTGATCCCTCTTTTACTGGGCTGATCCAGTTGCAGAGGAATACGCTGGGTTAGTGCTCAGGTGGAAACTGTAGCATCACAAGAGAGTATTTCAGGTTTCACGCTTTAGTAGTTGCCATTTGTTTAACCAATAGGAAAGAGGATCTATTTTTATTTGTTAAGCACATGGAGAAAGATTGAGCTTCACCAGTTGTGGATAATTATGCCTTATCTCTCAGTATAACACTGGCTTTCTCTGAAAGCTCCACCTAAGTTATGACTAAGTAAGAGATACCATTTTGATGGGTCTCAATCAGGAAATACCAGAACAAATTGAGCTGGATTCTTCCTTTGTGTCAATCCCTCATTCTTTCTCAAACAAGAAATATGATGCCTCCGATTTCACTGATTACTAGTTTCAGTGTCAGTCTTATCAAGGCAATGATAGGCTCTATACAAATGTCCTCCTAATGTTATTTTCCTAACAAAAGTAGTACCTGACCTGCAGTTTTTAGAGACAGTGTAGAAGAACAGATCTTATTTTTCTGCTGCCTCTACCTGGTTTCTAACTAGCTGCTTACTTTAATGTCACTGAGAGCCCTCATCCAAGGAGCACTGCTAGACGAATACTGAGCATTTCACTGTGCTTTTTTGTGTGTTACCATTAGGATTCATGTTTAACTTATTCGGTTCTTTATGTCAGGAAAGCTGATCCTAGAGGTAAAGCTAAGCTTCCTGAAGACATGACTGGCCAGTACAGGAGAGAACAAAAATACTGTGCCTGACCGTGTCTGTCTCTGATGAAGCTTGATCAGCCTTTTCATGCCCTCCAGTAGCAAGGTTAGATTCTGGCAAATGTGCAGCCACTGTCATAGCTGCATAATTGAAGGACTGACAGTTCTCAAGACTTCATTATTATTTTTATTAGGGAAACTGTTGGCACTGACAGTTTTTTCTCATACTCTTCAAATACACTGGATACTGGCAGCTGAGGATTCTGTATGACAGCTTGCATTGAAGTATCGGAGTATTTTTCATGTCAGTACAGAGAGAGGAAAATTGTCAACAGGAACACAAAACAGAGCGCAAAGATGGTTTTATATATCTCAGTTTATTTCAGACTTGGTGCTATTTTGATTTTTCACTTGCAAATCACAATTTTAATTATATGTGAGCAAAGGTTATTGTTAAAAATGTAAGCAACAAGATAAATGTAATGCCTCTAAATAAATAGATAGTAAGAGCGTAGTCAGCAAGGGAAAAAGTTTCCTAATTCATAGCTAGTTTGCTTTATTTAGGTCACTGCTAGAGTGGCTTCATCTGAGCCTGTTGTGTTTTTTTTAACAGTTCAGTACTGAGTGATGTCAGTGAATGGCCTTCTATATTCCTTCTTCATAAACACAGAAGCAGAGCCTAGGCAGATTAGTTTTGATGTAGATCAAAAACAAGGTCTTTAAGGATATAGGGGGAAACCTTTAAGGTTGTTTAAAGAGTGTACTTAAAAAGCAGAGAAGATTTTCCTTGACTTTGCTGTCATAAAGGATTGCGTTGAACATGATGAGCAACAAAACACTTGGCATTCTGAGAGTGGGACTTTCAGATCCTGAACACCCAGCAAGGAGCAAATTGTGTTGAACACAGAAGCAGGAGATGTGGTTCCTTGGCAGACCTCATGAGCAGTGATGCCAAGCCCTGAGCTGAATTACCAATGGGGAATCAGTAAGTGTGAATAGCCCCAGATAGAGTTTAGAGGTCTTCCTTTCTGAATGAGCACCGAGAGAAAATAAGCAGTGCCTCTACAGTGCCATAAAGCTTTTATAAAATCGACCCTTCAGAGACACAGGTCGATTAATTAAACTCACTAAAGTGCATGTGATTAAAACACATACTGTCAAAGTAAGAAGAGAAAGATGAAGAAGAAAAATTTGTATGTAAGAAATCGTTATTTGCATGAAATCATTGTGAGTTCATACAAAGGGTTTACTGAATGCACATTGGCCAAACCTCATTGATGATTATGGATTTTCTGGATATGCCTCAAAAATAGTATTTTCACCCCTGCATAATTGCTTTTTTCTTCTGATCATTTTTATAGTTTGCTTATCTCTATAGCTCTTGTAGTATAAGCTATTTATTGAGAAATGCAAGAGTCACGTCAATTAAAAAGCATTAGAAATAAAATAAAATAAAAATCATCTGATATTTCAATTTGCACTTAAATCCTCTGGATTTTTGGAGTTCTGTTTCTTTCCCGTTACTAATATCGTAAATGCCAAACAAGTCCTCAGAAGAGGCTGTATGTGTTTAAGTGGTACATGCCTCTGTTAATGGTACTTGGGGGTCAGCCTACTCAAATATTAATATTATTTGTGTGCCCTGATGATGATTGGTCATTGCATATCATGACTGTCTCCTTGGTGTCCATGATGGCAACCACAGAATCAGGTTCCAGGCCCATTTCCAGGTAAATATGTCCACGCTTTCAGACCACCGGAACCTCTCACCCTTCATGTCTGTTAGCTACTTGAAAATAATTCTCTGCAAATAATTGTCCACGATCCTTTTGAGTTCCTGGAACAAGTCCTTGGAGAGAAGAATGTAACGGATTTGTATTTTTAAATTATTACAGTCTTTCGGGATTTTAGCTATCTTTTCAATGGGATACTTGTTCTACTGGATAGGGTAATGGACTGGCAGACAGAATACTACCTGCTTGTCCCAGCTCTACTTTTCTGCTCTGCAACAAGTCATGAATCACCTTACAGTCCTCTTTCCATCATTCCTCCATCCTTCTTCAGTTTTGTAAGTGTTGGCTTTAACATGTTGAGAGAAGTAAATACTTTTCAGATTGCTTCTAGGCTGCTCAGAGCACTTTTTCAGTTTCTCTAAGTGCTAATGAAATTGAAAATTAATATCTTTTTAAGGCTTATACAAAAGAGTTATGAAGGCAATTTATACTTTTCCTTTATTGTTCTTAAGTATTAAAATAGCCTTGTCAATTCATGCCCAGTGATATAAAGATTCTACAATGCACATGCTATATGAGCTCGAACCCTGAAAACAAGATTCACTGTCAAACCAACATGACTGGCCGAGGGAAGTAGAACTATGCATACGTGGACACGTATGAGATAAGGACTGTTGTTACAGACTGTTCTACTGATGTTGCTGCAGCTGCTCTTAGCTTGTTATTATAGATAGCAGAATTTACCACTGCCAGAACCAACTACCTAGGACATAGTAACCACAAAAGAAACAACAAAAAAATAGGACATTTTTAAACAAGCAAAAGGACTCTTATAATTCTCAAAGTCTTTCCACGTCCTTCTAAAACTTTAAATAAAATTTTACTCTACCTCGTTTTGACATTTTGACAGAGAAATAAGACAATTTTTGCAAAAATAACAGGAGATAGAGTAAATTGTACACTTAAGTATTGTCAAAGCCAGCTTTTCTACAGAACAATAGAATATGTGCTGTATACATACTTTCAGAAGTGCTCAACTGCATGGTCAAGAAACAGCATGCAGATAATTGTTCTTCAGAGTGTGGGTCCCTCAGAGCTTGTGTTATGACCTACATATTCACTTGCAGTTCTGACCTTCAGGGTCTTTCTCTTTGGAGAGGCACCATTGCACCAGGGCCCTGTATCTTGTTCTGTGCAAGCCTCCGCCATTACCAAAGCAGGAGGAAAATCTGAGGAGAGCATGATGGAGAATGAGCCTAAAAGAGGAAGAGCCAAGCCAAAATGCCCATGGAAGTGGTGCACAGGTGGAGAGCAAGCTCACAGGAGCCACATGGTATGGCATCAGCTACAGTTTGCAGACAACAGCCTAGATGGGGGTATTATTTGGACATATCTGTCAGACTAAAGTTAGAGATTAGATTCGCATATGAATATATACGGAGTGGCATATGCTTATTTGCAAGTTAAGCCTGGCTTTATTTATAGTTTCCTTATATGTCTGTAGAGATCTTTAGATATACAAAGATAAAGATGAATAAAGATGATAAATATAAATATGATAAAGACAAAGATAGATTATGAAGTATCTGTATGTATATATGATCACTTTTTAATGTATTTATACATATATATACATAAACCAAAATGATAGAAAATTATAACATTCATGTATTCTGTGTAAATTAAAATGCATCCTTTTGCCAACAGGTCTCCCCAGAATAGTTGTGCAAACAGTGTATGTCTCTCTGTCACACAACTGTGGATAATTAACATATGCAAAACACTACAGTCCTGCTAGAAGCTACCCAGCCCTCCCCTGAAATTTAGGCTCTATTTATTTACAACAAAATAAAGTGGACCCTTCTGGAAAGAAACATAGCTTTGTGGCTGCACCAATGCTGTCGCACAGATGCTTTAAATCTTTTATATCTCCCAGACCTCCAGGGGCTGGTGTTGGATGGTATTGAGCCAGGACCAATAAATAATTTATGCTAAGTAGCAATTTAGTTGTTTGGCTTGGGGTAAAGAAATTCAAGAAATTCATAAATAAAGTTCCCATTTTTGCTGTGTTCCAAAGTTAATTTATGTTACTCTGCAATTAACTAGCATAAAGGTGAAAAAATATGACAGGCCTAAGGTAGAAAATAAAGCTCATAAATCTGCCGTATCTTAACTAGTGGTGCTTAGTGATAGTTGGTGCTTGCACTTGGCTTCCCGTTCATCTAATTCACCTGTATTTGCTTGACCCGGAAAAAGGTAGTAATTGATTTCTAATAGCTTCCCTTTGAAATCAACAAGCAAATACAACATTTTTTGCTCTGTCCTTTGAACTAGAAAGTAAACTAAATTTTGGCAGATACTTTGGCAAAATACACAGAACTGGAAATGAATAATTTGTAGATAAAGTCTGGTTATCACATAGTCCCTACATGCAATGGACTGTATTTAAAAGCAAATCCAGTTATTCATTAATGTCCTTTATATATACACACACATTGCACTTATATACAGATGCATGGGATTTTGATGTGATACCTGAATTCTTCCGTTGACCTAATGCAGATGTTTCACACCAAAGACATGAGTTTTCTTCAACACCATTCATTAGTATATTGACGCTGCGTGTACTGTTTAAAAGGACACTCTTCCACGTATGCAAGTGTGTGATGGTTGCTTTCATTAAATTCCATCACTGCATAAGGAAGAATAAAATTATATAAATACCTGCTGTAAGTAATGTACGAAATACAGAAGCTGGGTAGACTGAAGGAATGAAAGTTAAGTGAAAGACTGAATTCAGGTTGTTACAGTATGAAAAGGCTGTGTTTATGTTTTCTGCCTGGATATATTCTGTAACTTATATTACTGCATTTAGAACTTTCAAACTCCCTATCTTTCTAGTGAGGAAGGGTTAGAGTAAAGTGGTGTATCCCATTAATTTCACAGGTTGTCTTACAAGAGGATTTCTGACCATAGGCCCAAGGAACATATTTCAGGGACGTTGTCTGTTATCTGTTTCTACAGAAATAAATTCTGACTACCCATAAATAGATAAAAATTGAAACACGATTATGCAGCAGAGAAGGACCAAGATCCCTGCCTCTCTGAAGCACTGTGCAGTCACTGATTTCACTGAAACTACATTGATTCAAAGCAACTTAATGTCTCACTTCTTCAACTTTGAGACTCGTCTTTGCAATTACTAGTAGCTTGAACAAGTGCATTCCACATCCTTCCTTTCAGGATGCAAAGAAAGGGAAGCTTCTTTCCTCCTCTCAGTTTCACTCCTGCAGAGTACCGTGTTGCAAACATCCCTTGCTGAAATCAATGCCTTCTTACAACTTCAAGGAGCCTGTGAGCTTCAAACCTGTTCGGAGGTCAAGTGTCACGGAAGAGTTCAAGCTCAGACACTCAGATACTTTCCTGTTGTAGAAAAAAATATCTCCAACTGTTATCCGAAAGGGCCTGGCTATAAGAGAGATTGCATTTGCTGCAATAATGGGACCGGAATATGCTTCACTATCCACCGTAATATTTGTTTACTTTTTCTGGAGGTTTCTGCATGATGAAGATGGATTTAGATCTTTTCTTTCTGAGATAAAAAGAAAATTACATGATTTATTTCTCTTTTAATTTTAATACAGAGTATCTTGATTTCTGACTCTTGCTTTTAATCACATTGCAGGCGGTACTCTCTGTGTCGATGATGGCACAGGGGAGCTGGGCCCTGGATGAACACTCCTAAACTCTCCTAGAATCTACTTTTTAGAAACAGATTTCAGAATTTACAGGATAGGAGTTTGGGAAAGACCATGCAATTTATTTAATGGAAGACAAGGTGTGAATCTACTTATTAAAATTCATAATGAGATGCATTTGGCATCTTAACACTTCTTACTATTCTGCAAATAGACTTTGTTAAAGGCCATTTTGCTCTTTCTAGTAGGACTACATGGCACAGATAAAGGGTTTTGAATTGCAGAAATGAGAATAAGTTTTCAAGTCTATTACCTCCAATTTCCAGTCATTAAATGATTCAGTGGGAAAGTTTCTAGTTTAACTTTAGTGACCTCTAGCAGGGACACAAAGCCAAAGTGACTCTTGAAGAAGACTGTAAGTCCCACATTTATATATATACATTTAGAAACAAATAGAGGGATGGCTAAAAAGCAGTTCAGCTTGTTCCTCTCAGTCTGACTCAGATCAGATTTCCACCAAAATAAGGTTTCCTCTAAACAGCCATTTGTCAATGTAGTGGGAATAAATGAGTGGCATCATTCTATTCTGTATTGAACAGGACTCCCTCCACCTGAGAGGTGTCCGTCACACTGGAGACTCAGCAAATGAGCCAAGAGGAAGCAGAAAGCTTTCTATCCTCTGGGGTAAACTAACGCCTTTACCCCATCAAGGTTAAAGGTGTGGCTCAAGGCACTTTTTCCATTCACATATCTGGTTTTCACTTCAGCCTCTGGAGCCACCAGAGACTGATGCTCTACGTTTCCCTCCTTTCACTGCTGCTCTACATTTTCTCTCCTGAGAAAACCAAAGGGGGGTTAGGGGACAATTCAAGCCCTCAGCAAAACAGCAAAATAGTTTCACCCTTTCACCACTACTCACCCCAGAGGCAGTGGGGTAACATCTCCTGTCAGCAGATGTTATGGTAGGGGTCTGCTCCATCAACTTGGACAGATGGGACAGGAGTCTGATCTTGAAAACATGTTTTTTTGTATTTTAAATGGATGCCATGTGGGACACATTTGCTTACAGTCTTAGAGATACACTACATCTCCAACATATATTTCTTAATTTAAATGAAAGCGAAACAGAGTATTTATTCCACAGAGTGTGCTATTGGATAGCTCATGCATAAATTTGTTCAAAGTTACACATATGGCTATACGTATCTCCAACTGATTCCTGTGAGGCCACTTTGCAGGAACTATGCCGCCCATGGTCACCTACATGTGTGCCATCTAGTCCTGTGTTAGGTTTACAACAACAGAAAACAGTCTCCAATAGCCTTATGCGGAACACCAGTTACAACAGTCACTTATCAGGGTGGTAGGATGTACTTCACACAGCAGATTTTTGCATCCAGCATCCTGATGAAGCTGGTGCTCAAATAACAAGGGGAACTGGAGAAAAATAAACAGACTGTGTCACTTACCAGAAAGAAATGGGAAGCTAGTCTGGAGCTCTTATGAAGATCTTTTTCTCTATGGAAATAAGCACACATAAGACACAATATGCATAATCCATAATAAAAAGTTTGAGTTATATTGTTGGTCTACCCATTTCATTACTTACTACAATTTTACAAGTGATTCTGATAATTTTCCTTTCTTCTATGACATGAGATTTTAAAAAATGATTAATCATCTCTGAAGGATCTCAGGTTTTGCACACCTGCATGCAGGAGGTAAAAATTACACATATCATTGCAATTTTTTTTGAGGTTGTGCATTTGCTGCACTGAGCAACAGGAAGGCTAATGCAATCACTCAGAACAGTGAGATATTTGCACAATATACCCTAACCAACTATCCAGTTACTGAGGAGTGAAGTATATACATAATTATCAGCTGGTGCTAGTAAAGGAACCTTAATTAGTAATGTTAAGGATATTAAAGCTTATTCATCATAGTACATTTCAGAAGCATTTATACTGCTTTCACAGCATCTGCTTGGGACTCCATTAGTAAATATTTTTTAAAAGAGGGCTTTGCTTCCCCTTTGACCCTTCTTATGTGATATAACTGAAATAATTCATTCATTTTGACAATTCCCTCTCAATGTATACTCCACTTTTTCTCTCAGCTTTTAAATAAATACTGTATATCTATATACACTCTCTGGTAACAAATCAGCCCTGATCTGCTGTAGAGCAGTGGAGCAGATCAGGACTATATACTTGCAACTTAAGCAGGACATCTTAGTGTGTGGATAAAACTGTTATGTTGAGCAGTGGTGTTTCAGGAGCAGGACATTTGTTTTTGAGGAAATATCACCCTTAGTCAGTCTAGCTACTTTCACAGTGATGACTACATCACTGAAGAAGGGTAGAAGAGAAAATAAGCCTCAACTGCATGGACTTATGCAGAATAAATTAAGAAAATTAATCCTTACAAGTTCACATAGGTATATTTAATTCTTATTAAGTTCTTATGAAAACAGAAATACTTTCTTCCATGTACGCTTCTGCATCTTTTGGAGGGAGAGTCTTGGCCCATCTGAAGCTCGTGGAAAAAGTCTATTGAATTAAACAAAAATCAGGATTTCCTACATGGGAAATAAAAACTGTTATCTACTAAGCCCTGTGGTGCCACACTTCATTGGTCCACTTGGCACTTCAGACACTTTTGCTTGCAAACACAGGACTAATGCCTCTGGTATTTTTACTGAAAACCACATTTTTTGATACAGATTTTTGGTCCATGTTAACAGTAGTCCTGTATTTCTTATGGTTGAATATTCTAAAATAAAGACCAGAAATTTTAAGGAATTTAAAGTACTTTACCTAGTAAAGTCTAGGGTTTCATTTTTTGTCTTCTAGGAAAACAAATGAGAAGCTATACAATACATTCAGAGATACAGAATGTGACAAGTGTGCTAATAAATATTAATAAAATATGTATTGGAGATATCCCTCACAACTACAGTTAGCCATAGAATCATTGAAATTAAAGGTATAAAAGATGCCCATATCAACTCATCCAGTTGATCCACTGCAAAACCATACATATCAAAGCTATTATTCTTATTTGCTGAATTTAATTCAATTTTTTTTCCCATTTTTTCTAAGTTACATAAAAGCTAAAAAGAGATTATCAGACGCTATGAAGTCATGTGGAAAATGTTCACAAAGCATGGATTTTCTCTAGCCCAGTTTTAAACGTCTAAGAGCTTGAGGCCGGTAAGTTTCTTACAGTGAAAAGGGAAAGACAGGTCTCTTCCGGCAATCATTCACCCCATTCTGATGGGGATCTCTAGTGTCAGTGAGAGGAGCTGCCTTCTCAAAGTGCCTTTCCATCTTCATTGATTAGAAAGAGAGCTTAGATAACTGCATTAGACCAGGTACCAACTCTTAGATGGCTACATTTAGGTAATGCATATTCAATACAAAGTGATTTTATTTTCTGTCTGGGCCTTTTGGAAATGGCTAATTAAAAATAATAACAATTGTAACAATATTTTCATGGTTTTCCAACTATTTCTTCCCATGGGTTGTTCTGGATTATTAAAAAACATCTTCAACCATTTTCTATTTGTTTGCCACAGTGTGCAAGTGGCTGTGTAAGTCTCACACTGCTGTTTCATTTTCTATCTCAGTAACTTTAATCAGAGCTATCTCTCAATAACATAGAGCCTTTCCTCTGCACTTACTAAGTGCCAGTGGTTCTTGGTAGATCTGTTCCAGTATCGAAAGTTCCAGTATGGAAATATCCTCAACGTTTTTATAACCCTATGTGTCTATGGCACTTTTATTTGCAGAAATGAGGCCTAAGTGTTTCTACTTACATAGTGACTTTGTTATTTAATGAAAGACAAAGGGAGTAAGAGATCCCAAAATAGCTGTGTTCACCGAGACTAATTTTAGCTGTCTAAAGATTAGACTGTCACAGTGGGCAATGGGAAGAGAGGCCTTAGTGTGTGCCTTGCTAAGGCTGCCGTTGAAGGTGTCAGTGAACCTCAGCAAGTCACACTCTCACTCAAAGATAATGCCTGATTTTTAAAGGGCTGCAGCTAAATGAGGTTCACCCACCCCCCACTGCCCAATTCAGCATGACTTTCCAGGGGCTGGAGAGAAGCAAAGTGAATCCCGCTGCTGCTGTACGCTGAACACCTAACACAATGAGCCACAGCTGTACTACCGAGACCTGTTTATCTGCTATATTTGATGTTTTATTAGCACATGGTAGAAGTGTGGTTCTGACCCAAAGAGGTTTTTTTATTTTATCAGAACAAAATCCAGCCTGCACTTTTCCTGTAAAAATATCGCCTGCAATTTTTGTAAAAAATATTAAGGACCTCCTATAATGCAGTTGTGCTCTTCTAATGGAACTATGATACAAAGATGGCAAAATAAAATTGGTTTTCCAATTTTTCCCCTTCTTCAGCTGCAGACACATGCAACATCCCATGATACAACCAGTATTTTAAATATGTCAGATGGAACTCCAGTGTAATACTGTATCTAATCATACCCAGAAGCCTGTTATTGTTGCTACTATATTTTTCTTCACTGCTAAGTTAGCATCACTCTTGAAAATTAAATTCTTTTCCTTCAGTCCATGATGCATGTACTCAGCAAAATCTTGATCTTTGCCATTACTTTTTGTAGATGGAAAGGGCCATGTCTTCTGACACACTTTTTACCCCACCAAATTCCCTTACAGCATAGAGCAAGAGAGCTCCTAACTTACAAAGATTTCAGAATTCATGCTAACTCTGAGTCTTTCAGGACTCAGATGTATTTGCTATGATTTCTCCACCTTTCTCATAGAAAATTCTGTTATTTTTTATATATTTCTTAGTTATGGCACAGTCCAAAATTTGGGCTGTTATCTGTCTGGATTTTTCCCTCTCATTTATCATCATTTTCTGCTATGTATCTGTCCAGTTGTCTTTTTCTTTCCTTTAATTTCTGTTTCATGGTCCCCAGATAGGGAATGAAATATTAGGTTTGTCAAGCGTATATCATTGTTTAAATGCCTGGAGATGATGGGTTAAACAGCCCAATCAATGAAACAAACCTCCAGTGCATTGCAGCTACTGCAAGTGATGTTCCCTCTGGCTGTTTAAGACCTACCAAGTCAATAACCTATTAATATCATACTCTGCTAGGGTCAGCTCCAAACAAGTCACACGTCTTTTCAAGGCATTCAGCATATGGGTGGATTAAATGGAAGACTGTTGGTCCTTTGGTGGCCTTAAAAAATTGTATTTTTTTAATCTTCTTGCAAGATTAAACCTTGTTGACTGTGAAATAAATTAAAAATTAAAAATGGATCAGATAGTAGTTACTGTAGCTACATAAAATCATAGCGTAACACAAACTGCACCACCAGTAATTCACGTGGAACCATCACTCCTCTTTAGAATCTGATTATATTTTACTGCTATAGACTGCAAAATAACAGTCAGTGAATGTGACAATTACTCTGTTCTCTATACTGTGAGAAAGTGTTTAGTCCTATCCCTGAATGGAGCAAAGTTTAAAATCTCCTGGTTTTATAATATGTCCAAAATAGAATCGCAGAGAACAAATAGGTAAGGTGACATTTAAAGTACCATCCAGCATCACCATGTACAGTCAGTTATTTTTCACACAAAAAACATTCCAACTATGAAAATTTAGGGCTGCACTTTACATCGCAGAAGCTCCCTGCATGCATCTAGAGAAAAATTTTTCCTACTATTGTGAGCTATGATTTATTCCATGAACCTTCAGAACTCATCATGATTAGTGCAAGAATTACTAAGTAGTATGCCAATGTAAAAAAGGGTTGTAAGACCCCTTGAGAAAGGAACATTTAGTCTAAGCTTTGTGAACACAGGCTGGGATATTCCTAGCTCCAAAACAGATGTGGCTTGAGAAAATTATTTTTAAAATACCCAAAAACCTATCTCAGCAGGTTCTAATCAAGAAGGACTTTCACTCTGAAATGTTGGATATGTTTTTTACCCAAGGTTGTACCTTTTGATTTGCAATAGGTTTTCTACTTCCAGGCCCATTGTGTCCCATTCCAGACTAGAACTGGAAGAAATTTTTCAGACTTCCCTGTCACAAGCCTCTCCAACTGTGAACACAAGAGAGTTGAGCCACACAGCACAATGTCCTTGAGAAGATGTTGCCGGGAGGCATTGAATGAGATCCCATTGCCCACCCGCATAACATTAACAAACCACTCAATTCAAGGTGGTTAGCAGGAAAATTAATCACCTCCTCACAGGTTCTTGCTAAGGTCATAGAACCAAGGCGCCTGGGTCACTACACATGTCCTATCCAGCCTCTGTATTCTCGGAGAATATTCTCACTACAGCCATATGTGTAACAGGCGTTTTACTTGTGCCTTGGGAGAGTGCTGTATTACTGGATGCAGGTGTAAGAGAATCGTCCAATTCCAGCCCTGCTTTTAAAACACAAGAACTGAAAGTCTCTCACTTGGTAGAGATGTTTTTTCATTCAGGAGGCCTTAGACAGAAACCAATGATGAGGAGGGGAAAAAGTGAAATGAAAATCAGGGCAAATTCATTCCCAGATCAGGTCTTACATCTGATGCACCCTCAAGAAGGGTGAAGCTGAAATTGTTGAAAGGTTGGGTCTCAGCCCTGGAAGGTGGTGACTAATTCAGTCCAATACAGCAAAACATTATGTTCATACAATGTTTAATGCCAAGGAATAATTTCACTGGCTTCCAGAATGGATGCTGAACGAATGCCAAACCAGTGGTTAAGGTCTGCTTGTAAATATCCTTTGAGGCTCAGTCTCTAATTAAAAATAAATAAATAAAATAGAAGCCAGATCAACACAGAAAGCAAAGAAATAAACAGCATATTCAGTCTTCTCCTCACACAAGAATTTACACAAGGTGCAAAATGCATTGGCCCAAATTAAGCAGAAAAGAAAGAAAAAGTACCTATCTCATCCCTGATTATAAAAGAAGAACTTCAGGGGTTGGCGGTAAAGCCTTCTGGCAGAAAGAAACTTCAAAATCTATCCTTTTTTTCCCTTAACTGAGAACCCCCTTTGAAGTATGCTGCAAAGGATTCTGCCTGTCCCCAGAAGCCCTGTGCAGTGCCGCTAGCCATCAGCTCCCACCACTTCTGAATTAACATCCCACAGACTCTCCGAAGGAGCATCACACCTACATTTCCTAGCAGATAACTTATTTAGTATACAAGCTCCTGTTACCCACCAGGCCAAAAGAAAAAGCACTGTACCCCTTTGGTATTATCCCTGATCCCCAAGAGGAGGGATCAGCTCTTCCATGAAACATCAAATAACACATTGCAGCCACGGTGGATTTGTGCGTATGTGTGACTTGGTTGTGTAATTTACACAACGCTCCTTGGTAGAGTTTGGGGCCACACTGCCTCACTGCTGGGAAGGTTTGCTCTCTGCGTCCCTCCAAAGCTTAACATTCATCAAAGCTTTACACCAGCCCAGATTTCTCCCCATTTTATCAGCTATACTGGAAGGTTGTTCCATCTCTTCACACTTCCATTTCTGGTTATTTACTGGACGAGGGCAGCAGCATCCAGCACTCATGAGGGCTTGCTGTTGGGCTCCGTTCAAGAGGCAGATCCCTCCCCACACCCCCTGCAAGGCCCTGCTCAAGAGCAACCATAAACATGAGACATCTGAAATTGAATTAGGCAAACGGTTCATCTAGCTTCGTTTGGGTCTTCAGGAAACAAACAGAAATAAAAAATTATTGTATCCTGTGTAACAACTAAATAGCCTTCTTAGATCCAAAGTATCTTCTGAAACCTAGAAAATGAGTGATTTTTTCATGCTCTGCCACAGAAAATAAAGTTACTACCAGTATAGTTAATTTATACTGACTAATACCAGGGTGCTTGCATGAACAATAAATCCTTTCGTTGGATCCTCCCAAGTTCTTGGCCTCGGTAACATCTTGAAGGAGAGCCAGTGGAAGTTTTCTCCACCCACCCAAGGGAGCAAGGAAGTCCTATTGCTAGTGCAGTTGTTTGCTGCGCCAATTAAAGGAGCAGAAAATGTAGTCTGGAAATGTGTAATGCAAAATTAAGAAGGTCAACTGAATGATGGCCAGGTCTCTATGACTGAAAGACACTGTGCCCTTTTTAACCACACAGGTATTTTCCAGGTCATCAGAGAAGAACCAAGTAAGACATGTCAAAGTCACCTTATTGGACACTCTCTGGGGATCAGGACCTTCACTGTTACAGCTTAGCCATACCACCACGCAGTAGGTCAACACTGAGATATGCTAGATGAGGATCTGCACCTAAAATGTTTTATACCTCTCTGTCATGGCTGTCTTTGCTCCAAGACTACCCATGAGTGTGGGAACAGGCAGTTGACAAAGGTCCTATTATAAATAAAGGTAAAGCCATTTAGTCGGTTGACAACGTTGCATCTTCTCGATGGCAGGAAATCCTCAAGTACCATATCTGAGTCCTTCAAACACAACAGGCTCCCTTGGTTCCCGTTGCAAGTCATAAATCCCTCACACCTCATCTTCCACTCCTCTCTCCCAAAACAGCTGGCAGCAAAGAGTGCTCTGTTCCCACAGGCTGTCACAGTCACAGGGACTGCCAAATCTATTAACTGCAATAGCAATCAGGCAGGACTAAACCTGCCCTGAGAGTGTGATTGTGTTTCCAGTAAGACAAAGTCAGTGAATGATAGGTTTATATATGCTGTTCTTCTTGACCTTAGAGCTCTGTTCAACCTGTTGAAGTTTCCCTTCAAGTTTCTCTTGCAAGCCCCATCTTTCGCCCTGCCTGCTACCTTCCCTCATTTCAGTGCAGCAATGCCCTTTCCACGCTGGCTTATGGACCTTTTACTAAGGAGCTATAAGGAAACATGGTACACAAAGGTAGCATTGAAAGAAACAGTTAATCTCATCATTAAGTTTATCTTCTTATTAAAGTTTTACACATCTGAAATTTATTAATTTCATCCAGTTTCTAGGAAAATAACCAGCACATGTTAAGGACAGTGTGAAAAAAGGAGTCCTTGAATCCATGCTAAAAGGATGTGCATCACTTCAATTTTCACCTCACTTCAGGGTTCTTTTCTTCCTCATTAGTTTTCTGTGTAATCCCCAGTATTGTAAAAATTTTGTGGTAGTTTTTTTCTTCAGTTGATTCAAACACTGAATTAATCAACAACATGAATACTCTGTAGTTGGATTGACTGAGGATACTAAAAGAACGTAACAGAAATACTTGTCATCATATTCTGATCCAAAATGAACAGGGATGATCTCAACTTTTTAGATTAATTTTGAACTGTGTTCTCCAAAACATATTTAAATGTTACTATGTGGTATTCTATCTTTTCAGAAATGGCGTTTTTAAAAATCACACATTTGTATTTCCTCAAATACCTTGTCTCAAAAGTTTTTCAGATGCTCCACAATAGTTTTATGAACATAAAACAGGATTTCTATAAGTGTTCAGTCATTGTCTCTTTGCTGTGTGTTTTAAGTCAGAGCAAATCTTACCACATGTTCATTGCACACCCAGTACAACATAATGGCCAGTGGCAAAATCTTGCATTTAAGAAAAGCTGATACTTTATCAGGTAAATAACCTGTCCTATCTCTGTTCCCATCATAGTACCTGATAGAAAGCTAAGCGAACAGTGGTCCTTATGGGCATGAAACCAACATGGAGAGGGCTTATCTGCTCCACAGTATTTTCTTTTCCTTCTACAATTTAGTAGAATGTTTATAGGGAGATGCTTTTATTAGCAGTTTAAAAAGAAAAGCAAAGGCAGATGTCTTTGTAAGAAAAAGCAAACTACTTCCAAGAATTAAAAAAAATAAACATGTTTGGTCAGTGTGTGTTCTCTGTCCCACCTGATGTTGACATTTCTGCACAGTGAAGACAGTCAGTTTATTCTGAGCACTCCTGAGGACTTCTGGGGTTAAGGTTCTGCTTATTACGGGGAAAATCAGCTGATGACCCTTCAGTAAAGGGCTGATTAAAACTCACCTGAGAAAATATTTCTTATTCACCGTGTCCAGAGGCAAAAGTCTTAGTCAGAGTCTCGGTTCAGATGTTGCTCTGTCAAGGATGGCCAGGAGACTCTCAAGGTTGGCCCTGTGAGTCAGACACCAAGAAATGAGGTCTTGGGTGTTTTACCCTGTACCAACACAGTGCAACTCTGCCATTCAAAGAAAGCTTTTGTTTACCCCTTTTTATTCCTCTTGAATATAATAAAAATTGAACCAAATCCCAAGTAAATCCCAAGAATACAAACCCTTGCTCAATGAGGTGTTTTTCTACACAGGAGGAAGAGCTACTTCTGAATAAATCAGAGGAATAGGTGCTGGGGAGACATGGGATTTCAAAGAAAGGAGGCTTCTCAAAGAACAAAAATGGGTCACCTCTCATGAGGGCCAATGCAGCTGATGTGACAAATGTGTTCACTAGTTCCAACTCTGGACTTCTCATCTTCTAGGGAACAAACAATAACGACAGTCATGGTGATTCAGATGGAGTTGTTTCAACATAACCAGCACCTCCTACTTGATTCTGTACAGTGGTGACACAGTGGTGCATGGATTGCATGTGTTTTATCCTTATATACGTTTCATATATTGTTTTCTTGAAAAGTAAAGCCAAGCAAAGAGAAGAGAAACAGGAGTTATGCTATGACCTTTCCTTAATGTTTTTTTGGCAGGTGTCACTAATGCATTATTTTAAATCCAAATAATTTTGTTATGTATAAGTTATGTTTTGTTATGTATAAGGGAAAAAGCCATGTCCATGGCACCAGCTACAAGGTTGGGTACATCCAGGGTTGTCTGATGTTTATGGGTTTTGATTGTTTGTTTGTTCGATTGGTTTGTTTTGTTGGTTGTTTGGCTGGTTGCTTGTTTTCTGGTTGTTAGTTGATTGTTTTTTTGGTTTTTTTTCTCTTTCTGTGCTTTATACTCGGCAGATTTTGATTATTATGTCCTTCTTGTATTAAAAAGGAAGTTGTTGTTGAGTGTAATGTGTATAATGACACCGCTTTCATTGTAATGCAGAATGCATAGTTTCAAGTGTTTGCAACACTTTAGCCAGTTCCTTTCAAATTGAAAAGAGCCACAGAGCCATTCTGAACACAACCTGCTAGGTCCAGCCACCAATCTTGTGGCTGACATCCCTACAAACAGCTCAGTGGTCGCCAAAGTTGAGGAAACTTATAACAGCATTGCTCTTCAGTGCCTCAAGTTTTAAAAGTAATGTACAAATGGTGATTTCTTTCATAAATCGCATTAAAGCAGAAGATTGGTTTTCCTAGGGAGAGAAGCATGGTCATTTTTCACAAATCGAAAGCATCTGGTCCAAACAGAGCAGTGCATTTAATATATCACTATTTTATTCATGTCATTTGTAAACAGAAGAATATCCTTGGCAATGTCAGTATTTTTTCTCCTCTTTTGCCCTTTAAAAAATGCTTATAAATTAAGCTTCCCTCTGCCTCTGTGAGATCACACTGAAGGGCAGAGACCCTCAGAGGCTATATGAGGTATACAGTTTTTACACCCAAACCTCACCTGGGAGAGGTCGTATGGACTGAGCCCAGGGGAATATACTCTGTATCCCGTCTTTCCAGAAGCACAGACTCTGTACAGTGAATAAATAGTTGGGAACTCTCCCAGTCTCACATCCGTATTTTTCTCTCCCTCTTCAATGAGGGACTGTCCATGGGGGGAGAAATCTCCCCCCAGAGGCTGAAAGCCCCAAGCTCCCCCAGCTCAGAGCCCAGGCAGCACCTCTGCCACCTGCAAACATCAGCAGCTATAAAGCAGCACCATGAAAAATTCACAAAGCATGTACTGGAGGGATCACTAAAGTCACCAAATGTCGGGGGAACATTTTGAACAGAGTCACCTTCCATTTGCTTGCTCCTCAGTCTCTCAAGGCTGGTGCCCAGACCATGGAGAGGAGCTTCCAAGTGAATAAGACAATTTAATGGACAGGACAACCTCAGTAAGAAAGTTTCCAGCACAGCGTTGCCAGGATCTGTTTTCTGTTCATTGTCATTCAATACCTTTAACAGTGCCCTGGAAGAAAATATAAATCATTTGCAGTAAAGTTTACTAGACATTCGAAGTTGGTGAAGTCTTAAATTAATGATAGAGGCAGGTCAGGTGAACAGAGCAATTTAGGTTGCTTGATAAACTAGTCTCCTTTGAACATCAGATGTTATTGATATTTGCAAACATGATGTAATGCATCTCAGAACAAAGGAAAATGAAGTTTAGACTCACAAGATGCAAATCACTTGGCCTGGACTGCACTGACCCTAAAAACCCACTTAATGCCCATATTATATACCATTGCAACTCTCCCAGTCCAGTGCTTTGGCTGTGAGGAATAGTAAATTTAAAAGCAGAGGAATATCAAATAGGGAAGTGAATTGCATCTAAACAGCACCACTGAGAACATTACTGGAATATTGTCCCCATTCTTTCAGCCACTTCAAAAGAGATGTAGGGAAAATGTGAAAAGAATCCAGAAAACTAGTATGATTCATTCAGAATTATGGAATATTCCACCCTGTGGTAAGAAATAAGATCATTCCGTGTGTTCAGTTTCTTCAAAGAAAGGTAAGGGCAAATTTATGATGTCTTATAAAGCTCTACCTGTTGAAAAGAAGGAAACTTTGCTGGTAGCACATGGCTCTCTAATGCAGCAGAGGCATAATGATTAGAACATGAAAACTTAAGCTTCACAAATATTAATTAGGAATAATGGACATTTCTTTAATAGTGCCACTAATTAACTAATTGAACAATTATAAAAGGATGTGGTAGATTTTTTAATACCATGGAGTATGTATCTGTTCAATGCAGAAATTACTAGTAAATATCTCTGGATAGCCCCACACAACTCTGAGGTTAGACAACCAGACCACTTCCATAAATAGATTAATATCTTGTCTCTTTTTGTTGCCAAAGGAGTAATTTCTCTTTGTGCCATTGTGCATACCTTAGTGTATTAATCCAGGCACTAAGAGATACAACATAAATGCATTGCTGTTGTGTTTTTCATTTTTGTTTTTCTTTTTGATTTCAATATCGTTTCAGTATGAAGACTCTTTGAAAATACAAGAATATACTTTTTCCTAATATTTTAGGAGAAATTGAAGCCAAGGATTTGTTCAAGGAGGGTTGTGCATTTCTGGAAGGAAGGTGAATATATAGGATAGAGAATAATCAACTTCTAGAAGATTAATAGTTGTTCACCTGGTCAGATGGGGAAGGAGCTGTATCTCCCTAGGCATACAAATGCCCCTCTCACAGTAGGTGCAGAGGGAATGCAATTGCACAGAGAGGAAAAAAAATGAGGGGGGTCTCTGTGTAACTTAAACATGCTCAAGACACTTGAGAAGTTCCACAGAAAAGTTTAACTTTGTCAGAGTATTGACAATGAAGGTGTCCTAAATTACAACATTTGGGAGGGGAGATGAGGGGAATGGTTCCTGATGCAGCCCTGTGGTCCCTTTAGGTGCCTGAACATACAAATAAACTCTGAAGCTGTTGGTCTTTTAAAGTTTAGCTGTACCGTAACTGAGAGCTTGTCCTCTCACCCTTCTGCCCCACTCCCCCCTCCTCTCATTACTAAGAACATGTTGTAAGACAAATCGCTGTAGAGAGCCTATCTTTTAATCAGGCTCTGAACTCTCCATATAACCGTGTGTTTGCTGGATTTGATTTTGTTTTGCATTTTCTTTTCCCTCCATAATATACTCCAGGGATATCAGGTACCTAGTCTTCAATGGGTTGGTTGGTACTTGATGTCACTGGTCTCAGAGCTATTCACTGTGAATAATGTTTGGTCCTTTTTTATTTTAATTGCTGGAATGGCTGTGGATATAAGTTGCTCGACACAAAAGGGTGACAAATAATGATGAAAGACACTAGAGTGCTCTCATGTGTAGCTTGGATGAGAAGGAGAAAAGAGATTATTGCAGCTGAACTGGTCACATGGAATTTGCTGGACCTGCCTGCTCCCACCCCCTCCAGCCCCTCTCCAGGAATAGTGCTCTTACAAGCTAGGAAAGACACAGTTGGCATGAAAAAAAGAAAAAAATTGATCCCATTAACAATGACCTTTAGAAATTTCAAGGACATAACACTGCCTTTGTGAAGTGTAAACAGATGCATTGTCAAATAGTTTGTCAAACAGAATTGCTCCTGGATCTGTCTTTTACCTCCTCATGAACCGGAGCTCCAAACTGTAAAGAGCCAGGAGGAAACTGTGGCAGCATGATTATACAGTTAAAGAGACAAATACTTATGTTGGTCTTCTCAGCGATTGATATTTCTATTATATTTTTAATTAACATTTTAATCCTTTAAAATCATTTTAATCCTCGGGAAGCATGTTACAGAGTGAAATCGTTGCTATGAAAAGTGTCAAACAGATAATAGCTAAAATTAATCGTTTTGTGATATATCAAGTTTTCAAATTGTTCTATTATTAAAAGAGCCTGACATTTTTCATTACAGCGAGCAGGGCTTTCTGAATAAAAAGTGAGCATGTACCCCAGATTAAAGAACATTTAACTATTTGCATGATAAATTCCTGACCCGGGTTTTCCTCACATTTGAAAGAGTTGCCAATAGGCTAGATAAATATCTTCTGTGGTGGCAGAGCACAATGCGAACTAAGGTGTCCCGATCTTCTCTTCCTGCTCCTTCTTGTTTCAGCCAGGGCTCTTTGCAGCTGCCAAAACCCTTTGCGAGGACAGGACTTGCTGGGGGGATCGCTGTGTGCCCTGCTCAGCTGATAGTCATTGCACACCCATGTCAGGGGCTGCTCTCCCTCCTTCTTGGCTCAGAGTCATTGGCAGTTTTCTCATTTAAGCGGTTAGAGGCAACCTCTGAAAGGCAGTAACTCATAATAGGGTAAGTAACTGTGTGCATAATTGCAAAAACACTTCAGTAAGTGGATACGAGCTGGCGCGGACCTCATCTTCAGACCTTTCAGAACACACACGCACACACAATTCCTTCTTCCGCGGTCAAGCTCTTCCTTTCTGACATTTCTCAATGTAGAACACACAGAAGCTGGCATGCATAAACTCTGAATCTCCTGCTTACAGGGAGCCATCAATAGCTATATGTATAGACTGCAATCTGTAGGAAATGGGATCGTCGTCTCAAAAACAGTTCCTCTAAGAACTAGCTATTTCTTAAAATCACTTTGGTATTGGGTCTTTAATATGTCATCTTGTCAAACAACCTGCTGGTCCAGCAGTAAGCAGAGTCCTTTTTCTGTGGAAGTTTTATCACATTTTACTTGGATGTTGTTACTCTGCATATTTTCTTCTTTCCAATTTTTCTTCTTGAAATGGAGAGTAAAACATTTTTGGAGTAGTAAAAGAATGCTGAAAATGAGAGAATGAGTGATCTCATTAAAAACTGTTGATTTCCAGCAGCTGTGCTACCGGGTATGTGTTGGATAATACAGGGCCTTTTGAAAATGTCCGTCTCTTTGCTGGGAAGTCCTCTGTAGTAAGCAGTGTGTAATGAAACCACACGTAATAAGCTGCCCAATATTTTATCTCTGGGGTCACCGATTAAAGCAATGTAGGAAACACTGCAATGAAATGTTTCCCCAACCCACTTTACCTCTGTTTGGGTGTACAAAACTCAATTAGGCACTCAAGCGAGCCAGTAAAGACTTGGAAATCTGTCTTAACGAAACTTGCATAAATACTTTAAAGCATTGGGCTGATACTCCAGGACATGTGGTTTATTATCCATCTCTGCCATTAACTTGCTGAGCATCCCCAGACACACCAGTTCCTCCTCTCTCCTTCCCAAAAGGAGGGAAAATGTTGTTTCGGTTCCCTGGGACACCTGTGTGACTTGTCCCACACACCCAATGTAGAGCGGATGTGCTCTTGCTGTGCACATGTGCTCACCCTGCACCCAGGAGACCCAGGCTCGAAAGCATGAGGGCAGCAAGCTGGGCAAAAGAATTGCCCTCTTGGAGGAGGGTACGCAAACACGGAACTGGAAGGCCAAACAGCTACATTGACAGCTAGTGTCTGTCTGTCACCATTTCAAATGAAAGTCAATCATAACTTGACACATCCCCATGAAGTCGGCACTAGATCTTTCTCAGGGAGCTGCATCATGCCCAAAACCTCCAGCTATGGAGTCATGTATAGTCATGTAATAGGCAGTCATGTGCCACATTGTTCCTTAAGTTCATGCTGCCCAAGCTGTGTCAGGCTCCAACTAGTTTTCTGATGATGTCAGCATTGTTGGGTTTGACCTCAGGAACCATGTCTGATTGGGGTCCCAGCAGCAGAGTTGTCCTCAGCACCAGTGGTTCCACAGGAGCCTGGTGAGTGTAAACACCACCAAGTCCCAGGTTAAACTGGGGAGCTGGGGGGCAGGCAGCCTGTCACTTTCCCTACAGGCTCCTTGATTTTGGTACCCCCTTCCCTTCCAAGGTCAATGCAGTGACCTTGAGGGCAGGCTACAAGGTCTGTTTATTTTCCCAGGCTCTCTTTTGCAGTGGGAGTGGGGCAGGGGGATGACAATGGCAGGGAGAAGGTAGCATCCTTGGTGGGGGGATGCAGGGGGACAACTTTCTGCTTGCACCCCTGTGTACAAACTAATGAAGACACTTTCTGTATTAAATAATAAACACTCATACATGGAATTCAATGGCACCAAAAAGGTAGGATAAATCCATTATTGCTAATAGTAAAATACTTTTTTACCTAGAATAGAAATTATTCCAAAATCAAAAGGAGGAAATAGTGATGTGTTGAGTTTTAAAAAAATAAACAAATCAATTTTTTTCCTCAAAAAAAATGCATGTAAACTGTAAATCCTGATCCACTTTAATTAAATTTCACTTTTAGAAAACAGTAGTACAAATTCCCCTTAATCCATGATTTCTGACTTAACTTGGAGGGGGGATTTCTTGATTCCTGGCAAAGATCTTTCTTGCATCCACTGCAGAGCCTTACTCTTTATTTCTCCATACAGTGAAAGAAACACAAGGGGCTTGAACGCTGGACAGAAAAATGAAAAAATAAAAAAACAGGGAAAGCAAAAAAAAAAAAGAAGCCACCGTCTTTGTGTCCTTATCTCTCCCGATACGTGTTACATGTTGCAGCAAAGAGCAGGGGCGCTGAAGCTGAGCCCAGAAATCCTCGGGGATTTGCCGACGCCCCCAGTAAACAGCGTGGCACAAAAGTCCATTGTGCTATGAGATAACTGCGGGGCTGAATGGGGGAGGCTGTCACGGGGGGGATGGTTGGGCCAGTCACCATCGGATCACAGTCGAGGCCTGAATTCCTTTATGGTTCATCAGGGCCTGTTGGTACCACAGAAAGTGTCATGATCCTTTTTTTTTCACTGGGGCCAGATGGTGTCCTTTTTTGAGGGCCTTCCTAATGCCCGGTTTTCCACATGTAAAACTCCTGGGAAAATGACCTAACTCACAGCTGCTTAGTGAGGCTTGAGCAGGTCTTTAGAAAGACTTCTGTCAGGAACAAGGCGGTCGTACCACTCTGGGGGAGCCGGGGGAGGCCACCGACACAAGCCTACCCCTCACCAACAATATTTAAGCAGAAATAAAAACCCTCCTTGCCATGGCCAGCCCGAGCAGGCTGCAGCCGGGGCCAGCTGACAAGGTAAAACATTGCCGAGCAGTCACTGCCAGGAGGGGCCGTGGTGCCGCCACCGTTTTCCCTTCCCCGGCGAGCAGATGGCCTGAATAAAAATGTAGAATGTGGTCCAGAAGGGTCGGGAGAGGACAAAAAGTGAGAGGTTCCCCAGCCCGTGGCCAGCCACCCCGGGGAGAGGGGAGGGACCCGCCGCTGAAAGGCGCTGCGTTTGGGAAAGTGGAAACTTTTGATGTCGGTAACATGTTTGCCAGCACGCAGAGTGATGCCCCCAGGAACGGTCGTACGGCAGGTGTGGCACTTATAAAGCCCAAAGCCTTTTATATTGATAAAATAATGCCTGGCTGGAGGAGCTCTTTCAAGGCTGCAAGGGATGCAAAACTGAAAAGCTTCCATGATGGTGCTTATTTTCCCCAATCAAGGCATCAGCAATAATTGTCTTGATAACTTTTAGCCACAGTCATTGACCTTTCAGCCTCCACTGTACATCACTGTTTTGGGATGTTTTCACTTGCCTGGCTTTGTCAGAGAATTTTTTTTCTTATGGGTTTATGAAAGCATCTGTATCTACCCTTTGCAGCTGAAGCACTTAGTTTCCAGTATTACATTTCTTTAGTCTGTCAGTGTATCTGCAGCTGTTTCAAGAACTACACCTACAAGTTCTCTAATGGTATTTTTCAAAAGCCTGCACATAAATAAACTCAGTAAAAATATTAACAGTTAATTTGATTTTACTTGTTCTATGACTGCTTTAATCCCAGTGTTAAGTACATTTCCCCTCATATATTTTAAAGTTAAAATGAATATGGGAAGGTCCAATATAATTTCTTTCCTGGACATGGCCACTTGGGGAATTAAATAGAGCTGGCTGAAAAGTTGCTATAATTGTTCAGGGGAAATAGGGTGGGGGAGGAGGCCCTCATTAAAATGTTATGATATTTCAATTAAAAACTGAAAGTCAAAACTGAACAATTGTGCTAAAACTCTTTCAGTGCTGATACTTTAAAAAATCAAATGTGGTTTCAAATATTTAATTTCTGGAAAAAATATGCAACAATATGCTTACCACAGCATTTTCTATTTTCAGACTTGCAGACAACACTTCTATGAATGTTTTTCTTTTTTTGGCTAAAATCTTTTTTTCACCTTTTTTTTTAGTTCAAGCAGAATCCCAATTGTCATTTTTTTATTTTGCAGTCAGATCTGAGTGCAAAAGAAATGCACCATTTGATCTCAGGTAGGTATTGTTCAAAGGTTTCTTTCTGTGCTTGTTAAGAATACAAGTTAACTTTGTTACAGAATATACATCCAGGGCATAGAAAGATGATACAAAAGAAAACAAGTAATTTTTCAATCTCACCGCCTCAGCTAAAAGAACAAAAGATTGAAGTAGCATATGTAAAGATGCTCCTAGTTGCTCAGAGAAAGGCCATTTTCCAGTGCTGTCTGAGTATGAAACTTAAACAAAAACAACCCAAAAGTGTTTGGCCATCATCAATCTGGAGCATCTATGTTTGACCCAAAAACTACTGACATCCAGGAGTTTCACTTCTCTTTGGTAACTTGCAGATTATTGATTTTATCGTTTGCCTGACATTTCACAGTGCATTGCCTCACTCACAGAAATGTTCAGCATTTACGCTGTGATGTGAACTGTCATAAAGTGAGGTAACATTCCATAAAATCCTAAGGGGAAAAACACTTTGATGAGATGCAGTCCAACTTGGAAGGACTGTATTTTTTCTCAAGCTGCTGTAGGCTCACTCACCCTGAAAAAGCACATTTCAGAAGGGACAAGATAATTTTAAATAAGGACTGCTGTTTGAAAGGAGAATGGAAAAGGCTGAAATCTTTTCTTGTAACTTGAACAAGAGTCATTATCAGTGTGTAACACAGAAAGGAGTAAAAAGCACACGTATTTGCTGTGCTCTGTTTTCAGCAGAGTAATGAAGTTCAAGAGAAATAACTTGTGCTTTACGTTTTTGATCTGCTTATTCCACTTCTTGGTTTAAAATGTATCCCTTGGCCTGAATGCCCCCAAGAAATCAGGCAGAGGCATCCAGCTCGTACTTAGGATCTGTGTCTTGCAACAGAAGGAGCCCGAGAAAGAGAGCCAGCCCTTCTCCTGCTGGGTCAGTCACATGCAGTCAGGCTTTTGCACAGAGCTAGCCTTCTGTCTCCTTCCTTTCAGGGACAGAGTAACATTTTGTAGTGACACAAAGAAATTCTTCCCTCTCTTGATCATAAAGACCCACAGCACTAGATCCTCTTTATCAACTGCTCTTTTCTTATAGGATATGATATATTTTATTTACATATGAATTGGTCGGTTTGTCCGGCAAACTTGGAAAGCTCAGTGGTTCACAAAAACATAAACCACACTACTTGTAGTCATTGCTTGAAATTTGAAGAAAACAGCTATCGTGCTGCTTTGCTTAACACTCCATAATCCATGCCCTATCCATTATACATGTTAGCATTGTGTGGGGCGTATAGATGGCGTGTAATTAGTTAGATTTTGTGGTTGTCAAAGCAGAGAAACAAACTACAAAGAAATTGTAACTGCAGATGAAATCACAGTATTTGACTACATCTTTTTTCTTTTTGGAAATAGATCCCTAGAAAATCCTCAGCTTTTCATTGTCTTTGAAAGTGGCTGTGCAGTTTGTGAGAGCCTGCAGACACATCACAGTAAGCTTTCAAAATCTCTCTTACAGGTATGTGTATGGTACCAAAATCCATTTCCTTCCAGACTCTGCTGTCATTTCTTGTACTTTCCACGTGCCCCTATTAGCACTATGCAGCATACCAACAACTGCATGGCTTGTAATGTAGTAGAAACCACGACAAAGACAAACAGTGGGGAGATTTTCTGACTTCATGAGTTTTCTTCCTAGACTCATCAGAATCTTGCAATTTCTCTTGGTCTGGTAATTGAGAAGCACCAAATGAAATTACTAGGCAGAATTATAAGACAAACAAAAGTACTTCTTCACACACAGAGTACTCATGCCCGTTTTACCACATAACTCCTCCCCGGAAGAGGATGCAGAAGCCAAACATGCCCAAAAAGCAACTACGCAAATCCGGGAAAGAAAAGTTCAGTGAATACCACATCTCTGTCAGGAAATTCCTAAATTATAGATAGCTGAAAGCAGAGAGACTCTGCCATGGGAAGGGTCACTCTGTGCTGTCCTCATAATCTTTCTGTAAGTAGTTATTACTAGGCACTGTCAGGAACTGGAGCAGAAAGTCCTTTGGTCTGACTTCATACAGCTGTTCTCTTGTTTCTCTGTTCTTATTTTATTCCAGAAGCAAAGTTTATTTTTATTCTTTTCCCTAAACTTCAGTGAGCACACCGGAAAGGATTTTACTGGGAGTCCAGATTGTCATGACCCTGTTTGTGGTACACACAGGGACACTTATTTTCTTTCTTCTTCTGCACAGAGAAGCTCTGTCCGAGACATTCTCTGTCTTCCCCAGCTCAAGGTGCTGAAACTCATTACAACCAAGAGGCAACATGGAATCATGGAATAGTTTGGTTGGAATGGACATTCAAAGGTCACTTAGTCCAACCCCCCCGCAATGAGCAGGGACACCTTCAACTAGAACAGGTTGCTCGGAGTCCCATCCACCCTGGCCTTGAATGTTTTCAGTGATGGGACATCCACCACCTCTCTGGGCAACCTGTTCCAGTGTTTCACCACCCTCAACATATACTCATGGACCTTGATGGTTGTCTGGTAGGCATCAAAACAACATTACTGTTATAACATGTTGGTAGTTCAACACCTATGGAAAAAGGATTGGTCCTCACCAGAATGTGTCCATCACCAGATACCCCTATATTGAGAGCTTTAAAAAATGTAATTACTTAGTTCACAGAATGATGCTTCTTAAAATAACCCCAGTGTGTAGGATTCCTTTCTTTTCTGCTGGCATGGATATCACTGGAGCAAAATAAGAGTCTGAAAGTTTATTTTCATAAGAAAATGGTTATAGGATATGATGCTGACCTTCTCATTAGCAACTTCGGAGGGCACTCAAGAAACATATCAGTAGTACGCTTCTTGTGTGTGCTGGAGACAGATTAGCTCCAGAAGGATTCTATCTAAATTTATTAGTCTCCAGGACTGCACAGGGGGATTTAACCTCCGTGCTGTGGTTGGTTCGGGGTAGGGTTGTGCAGGAACTCCTGCCCAGTACAGTCAATGCCACATTTCGTGCCTGGGCAGAGAAGCGGGAGTCAGCAGGGAGACAGCACAGCAAGGGCTGGAAGCAGAAAGGGCTGAGGCAGACAAGTTGCGTTCTCAGCCCATCTCCATTAGGACTGAGGCAATAGGTGGGCAGCCTGATTGCCATGTAGCCCCAGGTCTGACCTGATGCTGAGGCCAGAGTAGCCCTTGCAGCCCCTGACAAGTGAAGGCACAAATCACATTTCCTTAGTGTCTGCACGAGCGGCACCGTGTACCCGGGCCACAGGTCCCTTGCTGCCATCGGCAGGCCTGTTTAGCATAGATGGATCGTGGCTGCGCTGTAACCTTCAGTCTAATGCCACATTAAATTTGTAAGAGATGTAACACAAACTTTGAGAACCAACGAAGAGTAGTCCTTAGTCTCTGCACAAAGTAAAACAGTGACCAAACACACACACCCTTCAAATCACAGACTTTTTCCAAACGTGTTGGAAATTGTCCTAAACCAAAACCTCAGCACTGGCTTTCTCCAAACTTTGCAGAAGCCTGGCAGCAAAACTATAGGTTTGATCTCTCTGATAACTTGACAAGCTCCCATATCCAAACAACCAAGTTTAGGAAAGCCTGGATTCCTATATGAACACTGCCCTTCTACTGGATAAATCCAGCCTTCTCTACTGGATAACTTTACATACTGGTGATGTAAATTAGCAACAACAATTATATGGCTATCAAATTAGCAAACCACACTGATGTTCCACTAGTACTAGCAGCAAGTCAAGCCTATAAGTGCCTTTGATCATGGATCTCAGTCTATTAGATGTTACGCACCCCAGTGAAGACTCCTGGCATGGTATTCTGCAGCAGATAAATACCCCTTTTGGTTGCTAACCTGTCTTCTTGGTACCTCACTAGGGCAGAGAGCTTTCATCTGGTTTTATAAGAATAAGCAGTTTGATTTAGAATTTCATAACATACTTACATGTCACTCACATCCTTCTGTTGAGCTAAATTGATCTTTTTTTCTTCTCATTTCCTGGGTAGATTGCATTTGGTCTATGAGTAAACACAGTGTAGCTGCCCCCTTTTCCCAGGCTTTCTAATGAGAATGTGCTGTCTGATCAGGTGCATGCACTCTGCTGTCATTTGCAGCCTGACCTGCAGGTCAGAGGTGATTTGAGCAGGCTCAGGGATGCATACAAATCACATCCTCTTGTCTGTCTGTTTTGTTGACTGGTTCTCCTCAGGGTCATGGCTATCTTAAGTAGCAGCCTGAAGGATAAAGTGCGCCCTGTCTGAGCTGTAAAACTTTGACTTTGGACCAATTGCATCTGACATACAGCAGCATGAGGTTTGGTTTAGCCTTTGGATTCAGAACAAATCACTGGCTATCAATAGCTGATAGTGACATGCAGTTTACTGAATGTCCCCTTTTCTCTGGCAGCTGTATATTCTTTGGGAGAAACTGATGTGTTAAGTTTCTAAGGTCATGTTTTAAATATGATGTGGCACACACTCCATTAGAAAGTAAGTGTAGCAAATAAATAAATAGCTAGAAAAATGTTATGCTGTTTTGTGTGCTTGCTTTTGGGTTCCCAGGTGGTGCACGGTGTGAGAGGTGGGGGGATAGATGTAAAATGGCATAAGACTCACCCACTCATAAAACAGAATATTTTTAGGATTAGCACACTTACTAAAAACTTTTCTGGAATGATATTGGGGAACAGCCATGCAAAATAACCACTCTGTGTCCTGAAGACTGATGTACTGTTGGGAGTTTCTTTGCTAATGTGGCAGCACCAGCATGGCAGTCCATACCCTGAGTTACAGGTACAGGAACAACATGTCCTACTCACACCATCCCATTCTGCACAGACCACCAGCCTCAGACCCACTGTCCCCACGCCAAATCTGCCACCATGAAAGCACTTGCTGGTGTAGCAAACACCCTCTAATGATGAAAAAAAAAACAAGGGGAAAGTTTTGAAGGCCACCAAGCAGTCATCAAAGAGTTACGGCTCTCAGCTGGCATCAGCCCGGGCCACATTCAGAGCAGTGACCTGGAAGCAAGTAGCTCTGTATCACCCCCATGGGCTGCCTGGCCCCCTAACACTTCATTTATTAAAAGGTGACTCTAGGACTGCATCAGTGCCCTTATGCCTTCTCAGCATCACGCTGAAAATCCAGTCTGTCTTATATGTATGTAAGTAGATTTTATGCCAAATGACCACTTTTTTGTAGGTCAAAATACTTTTGTGGCTTCTATTTATTACAACTCTATTAAGAGTCACATTACTTTTGTCAACAGTTCTATCTGTTTCATTTTCTCTGCTCTGCTGTCACAGCACAGCTTCCAAATTTTTGCCAAGTCTGTGTTGCAGAATTATACTGAGGGGTTCTTTGTGTTCTCATCATATTGTGACTTAGTTTGAAAAAAAAAAAAAAAAAAAAAAAAAGGGTTTACTATTATTATTATTAAAGGACCATAAGTGCCACTATAAAAACAGAATAGCTGGGGTGCTGCTTTCAGGAACTATCATGTTACATTTCACACTTTATCCACTTATACAGGTTATCCAGGACTTATAATGTTTTCATAGAGTGCATGTGTAGGGCTTAGAGGGTTGTAAAGAAATAGCCCTGCCAAGTCTTTTCTACCAAAACCATTTTTTTTTTTTTTTCAGTGAACAGCCTGGTTATTTAATTATTTATTTTTTTCACAATAAGTTCTCCCCTGTCATAATAGAAAATGTAAACTATTGCATTACAAATGAAACATTTTCAGTTTTCAGCCAGATGTATTTTTGTTTTGGGTGAAAAAGGATGGAACACAACTGTTTGCAAAAGATAATCTCCTTTTTCAGACTAGTAATGAACACGTTGTATCTACTACAGTCTTAAAACTATCATTAAAAAATAATGCATTGTTAGTATATCAAAACTGGTGAAGTCATGCTTGACAGGTCTCATCATATCTGAAGACCAGTCCCAAGATCTTCCAGGTCCTATTGAAATAAACAAAGTGTTCAACATATGGTAGAATTTCAGCCTTAATGATATCATATCTGTGAACTGTGAAGTGATGCTACAAGAGGAAGAATTGATGGCAGCATAATAGGATATGTTCCTTCACCAGCAAAATCCAGCAGAGGATTCTAATAGTTCACCAGGGGAAGTAGCGTTAAAAACCTCTGACCCCTGATATCACATAAACATTGCAAAAAAAAATAAAGCCCTTGATTGACAGTGAAATGCGTGACTACCTCAAGTCTGTTCTGAAATCTTTGCTGATAATTACTGGGTTGAATGTTATGAGAAATGGGCAAGAAGGGTATCAGCCACATGAGTGTACATACTCAGAGACCTGAGCATCTCTAATAAGAATTGATGTAGTGTGTCATTTGTAATTTAATCAGCAGCATTACATCTTGATAATAAAAGGACTATCATGAACATTTTCACAGTAAAGTAAGATTAACACACACAGCCCCCAAATCTCTGCTGCCTTAATGTTCTAGTTGTGACAGGAGCTGATAAATGGAAGAAATTGCAAGTTTAAGCTGACACGTGACCCTGAGCTGATTCCATGGTGCGTAGGCATTTCACTGCATATGGCACCTAGTGCTAAGCACTGACTGGAGACATTTTGTGACCATGGCAGAACAGTGCAAGCTCAGCAAGGAGTACCAGCCCTGATCCAAATTTTGGCCCCTGCTCTCTTCCACTGGTTATCATATCCCAAAGTCCAGATGTAGGACTAGTCCAGATCTGAGCATCTCACAGCCAGCTCCATTCCAAGCAGGTCCCTTTTTTTCTCAGTGTTTGTTTATGAGTTTGGGAGAGTTTGGGAGCCCTCTCCTTTCCCTTTGTGGTCCAAGCTTCTCCGATGCATTCAGTACCCTGTCATGCACTGACCAGAGCCTGCCTGACACACAAGAGAAACTCCATGGATATCTGTAGGAGAAAATCTACCCTAAAGCAGATGCCTAGGAGTTAGTCATCTCAACCTAAGCTCCTCAATTTAGACTTTCACAGTAATAGAGGAAAATAGGCCCCTCTAGAGGCAATTTGAGCAGCATAGCTGTCTAAAAAAAAACTAAGATTAATGTTTCTCTAGCCACAGTGAAGAAAGACCAGAGTGGTTAGGACATCTATGTTTAAGATTTCTGAAGTGAGGTGAGTTGAATTCCACACTTACTCTGTCCAGGAAACCCAGTCTGCAGAGAAGACTGTCAGGAATGAACTCTCACAACATCTGTGTCAACATCTTTTTAATCAAAATGTTAAGATATCTCACCAATGGTGTCTGAATATTTTTTTGTTGTTGTCTTTCTTCTATTTTTAACAACATTCAGTTGTGAGAGCTGAAAGAATTAGCAGTAAATTTACTCATGGGAAAAAACACATTATGACAATGAAGCAAAGGTCTCTAGTGTCTGCAGTCTCTCAGTGAATATGCATGTTCAGATGTGCATATTAATTGTCATTTATATCAGTAGCAAGAGGAAGGGAACAAATGGTGCATGGGCATCTGTTTTCAAATGCTTACCCAAGGTGCTGACTCATGTCCACAGGTCACCTGAAAGTAAAATTACTCCCTTAGGAGCCAGAACAAATGTTCTGGGAAAGAAATCCTATCTCAACAGCCTTTGGAGCAACTCTATTTTTTGAACCCATTTCCCCATTTTTTGTTCACAACTGTGAAATAACCTCATACAAATACTGTTCTCAGAGTCTTCTGTCAAATTAAGCATCCTACCACTGTTTCATTGAATTTTTAGCCTCTTTCCTCTCAGCCACCAAAAAAAGAAAGGTACTTCATATTGCAGTTTTATCTTCCAGATCTGTTGACATCAATCTCATGGCACAAACTGTACTTTTTGTTTTTAAGATGCATCGTTGTATTTATTATTTCAAAATTTCACTCCATGTTGCTCAGTAGTGAACAAATATGCTAATAAAGTCGAACACTCAACACAAGGCAAAAAAACTAAATTAGAATTATAACTTACCCAAATAACAAAGCTCTGAACCTCTGACAAATGTTAAATTGGGATGTAAAAGAACTTAAAGAAAGCCTAACAGTTTCCATTATGATCTGTAGGCAGTTTTCAGGGAGGTTTTCTCCTGCACCTACAGCTATTTTGCATAATGTCATGGCAAAATCCACATGTAATTCGCAAAGTGAGAAGCATTAATTGTTTTCACACATCTTTCAGTTAAAATCTCTGCTGTAATCAATGAGACCTTTGACTTCCTCAAACAGGTTTAAAAATGTCACTTAATATCAGTTTCCATCAGGGTGTATTTCAGGACTGGTCGTTTAACAATTGCTCTCCAGGAGAATTACTTATTTCTTGTTTTATTTGTGTGAGGATCTCTCCAGTGTGACAGGTCCATGAGAAAGTGAACCCAGCAGAGGAGCAGGTGGTCTGCTACTCCTATGTTATTGCAATTATGTTGCCTTTGTTAAATTACTCCATAAACCCAAGTTTCCTCATTGCCATTTGTTAAATTTGCTTACCTCCACTCTGTGAGTACAGATAATCAGTCAAACCTTAATTGGGGTGTATTTAGATCAAAGTATGCAGCCAGCGTTTGCTCCCAGTACCTGGGTTGCAAATGATAGTCACATGAGTGGCTTGCTCTATTGGACGTGCTTTTTGTTTAACCATGATCATTGCTGGCAGGCGGCTTTTTGTGCGAGTGAAAAGGCCTTTAGAATTCCTCTAATTCTGACAAAGAAACTGTCTTTGGGAGGAGAAATTGAGTATTGCCTTCTTGCATCTGAATAGTCTTTCAGCTCTATATTCACAGCAATATACTTAATATCCTCAGACAAGAAACAGAAGGTTTGGACCCGTGTGTATTTTTATTTGATCCATTCCTAGCTTCTAGAAACTCTTGGAAGCTTGTCTTTTTACCAGTTAAAGAGATATGTGTAAGTTTTGTTAGTATAAGCATGGATTTCTCTTGAGAAGTATTGCAAAAACACTTTGCAGCAAAAATTACATCGGTTGTCTTTTTTTTTTTTTTTAATTTAAGAAGAAATAAATCAAAACAAGGCTTAGGTAGGGATGAGTGATACACTAACTTTGCACTGCTCCTCTGGAAAGGGTAGAAAATTTTTATGTAAATATTTCAATTTTTTACCTTATTTCTGATCTAATTGTTGGTTTAATCAGTTGTTTTCAGTTGGATCAAATTACCTTTATTTATTACCGCTCACATCTTTCTCATAAGGGTTCTGTAGACAGGCCCTGATGCTTCCACATTCTTTGGCGGCACCATTTTATATTGTTGGGTTTTTTTTACGTATCATGGTGGCACCTAAAGACCTCAGCTGCAGCTGAAGTCCTGGTACACTGAAAGCTATGGGGAATAAAAGATGGCCTGTTCCCTGAAGAGTTTACAGTTTAATCAAGGCAGCAAGACACACGCTACATTTAATTTTGAACTCACCAACATGAGCAAAGCAGCTACAATTAGCTTTTGGCACTAATAACACTTGGGCTTCGGTCAAGCAAAGGCAGTTGCAGGCGCTAAATTTTAAGGCATGTTGAGCAACCCTCATTTAGTTCAAAGCGACAAGGACATATGCAAAGCTGATGATAAATCTTCCAGGGCAGAAGGTTAGGTTGTGTGGCCAGGCCATTGGCCAGTGGAGAGGGAAAGCTGTCGTTAGGGACAGAAAGTTGACCTGCTCTTTGGATTTCTCTACATTTGAATGCTTAGTTAACAAAGCACAGATTTAGTATGTTTAAAGAGTCAATGCAGAGAAAATACTGTAAAGTAGCTCTGTTTTCCACAAAATTCCTCACAGACCTTATTCTAAAGGAACTTTGCAAAGAGTAAAGGCCACTTTTGAAGCAACATAAAGGCCACTTTTGTCAGTGAAATAACTTGCTGGACTTTTTCCCCCAGATTTGTATAGAGCACTGGTTCACATCAGGGTCTGAAAAAAAAATAGTTTTGATTGTATATACATACATACAAAAGGGTAAACAGTCTGAATAAAGCCTTTTGTACTGGATTAGTGTCTTAGCTCTTTAACCCAAGCTGCAAGTTTGGGATGTCTTTGTTCGGTTAGGTTTTTGGGGCTGACCGAACTGGGTGTGTTTGAGTTTCATTCCTCACCCTTTTGAGATCTGTAGGACTGATTCCTTGCATTCAATGCCAGCAGTACTGTAAGTGCCCTATGCTTTATTCTCTAAGCTATTCATCCTTTCAACCTTTGGCTTTTTTTCCTTAATCCATCTACCTTACTGAGTTTTCAAGTCAAGTAAAATGTTAAACATGTGCTTCAAGCAAGAGCAACACAGAAATAACAGAGTACGTGCCAAGAATTTCTGTCCATCTAGTCTATTTGTTCTCTGTGTGTCCATGTGTATAAATATATATGTATGTGTGTGTATGCGTATGGGGGTATGTTATTGCACCACAAAGGATGAATCTACCATGAGGCAGAAGTCATGCAAAACACATATTCCAAATGATTTTATACAGAGAGAGGGAAAATAAACACATTTTAGCAACTTTTCTCTAATATCAAAAACAAGTAATTGCTCTACATCACAAATATTTTTATGGAGAATTCAAATGCTTAATGCTGCTTGTCTGAAGCCTTGATGACTTTTTTTTTTTTGGCTGCAGGGGACAAGAGGCCTACACACATGCCACCACTTCAAAGATTTGCCTTCTATTAATTTTTTACTTAAGCTTCAAAGTGTTAAATTGTTCAATTTAAGCCATGAATACATTTTATAAGATCATCCTAGCCCACCATTTTTCCCAAAATAGAGAAGTTCAGGATATTTGGCAGTTTCACCTCCTCACCAACTCCTTGCAAAATATATATGAATAATCTCTTTGAACCTCAGCAACTTGCGATATAGAGAACCATAAGTTCAATCCTTAGTCTTTCCTTAACGATGGAAATAGACTGTTCTAAAAATAAGTGCTGAATTTGATGATTTAGATTTAAAAAAAAAAAATGCACATCATAAATAGAAATGTGTTGTAACTTTTCCAATTGGAAATTAAAAATAATGGGCTATTTTCCATTTCCTTGTGGGGCTTTCATGAGCTGAATCAATATAATGAAATGTTCTAGTCAGCAAAATAAATCAAGAGCCTTTTACTGTTTTTATCATGAGAGATTCCCAGTGGGGTGAGGGAGGAGAACAGAAGAGATCGCATGACATTATGCAACTATCCTATATCAGAGCACAAGTCCGGCTGCTGCTGCTGAGCCAGATGCTGTTTCTACTCAGCCGAAGCCGGGAGAAAGATGGAAATATGCACTTAACAAGAACAGGGCATGCTGTCTCTAATCTGCCTCAATTATAAAGAAAAAAAGGGGGTCCACTGATCTCCTGAGCTCTCACCATGACTCAGAGACTCTCTGCTTGTGCATTTCTGGGGGCGAGAGCATGCCTGACCCTATTTCCCCAAAGTCAATTGAAAACATTCCCACCTTACCTTTCTGAGAAGTGTATCAGTCTGAAATGCAAAATTGAGGCACAGCTGCTCACGTCCTTCAGGTGGGACCCATAGTGGGGCTGACGAAGCAGGGTGCTCCCCACACCACGACCCTGTCATGGAGGTTCCTTCTCCTTGCTGCAGTCTGAGACCCAGGGGTTGCTTGTCTGCAAATGCTGCTTAGCTGGAGGGCCTAGAAACACATCACCAGGAAACTACCCTAGCCAAAGGTTTTACATCATAGAATCATTTCAGTTGTAAGAGACCCTTAAGATCATCAAGACCAACCATAACCTAACTCTAGCACTAAACCATGTTCCTAAGAACCTCATCTGTATCTTTTAAATACCTCCAGGGATAGTGACTCAACCACTTCCCTGGGCAGCCTGTTCCAATGCCTGACAACCCTTTCCATGAATAAATTTTTCTTAATGACCAATCTGAACCTTCCCTAGCACAACTTGAGGCCATTCGCTCTCATCCTATCTCTTACTACTTGTGAGAAGAGACCAGCACCTTTCATGCTACAACCTCCTTTCAGGTAGTTATAGAGGTCTCCCTATATAAGGTCTCTCCTCAGCCTCCTTTTCTCCAGGCTAAACAGCCCCAGTTCCCTCAGCTGCTCCTCATCAAACTTGTTCTCCAGACCCCTCACCAGCTTCATTGCCCTTCTCTGAGCTCTCTCCAGCACCTTATGTTGCATTCTGCAGGAAACTTTTGTATTTGTGCTTTTAGAGATATTAATAAATCTTATCATTTCAGATTAAGAGCCTTTGCCATCTGGTAAAAAAATGGTACAGCAACACGTGGGCAGCTGTTCAAGAGCAGAACTACATACAGAGAGCAAAGCCACCTCCTTGCTAGCTCCATGGTAAGAGTTCCTATCTCATAGACTGTTTCACGCTGCTTTTAGTGAGATTTTCATCTAAAGTCAAAAGAATTCTAGTGTCAAAAAATTCAGCTTCCATAGCTGTCCTAGTTCAGCCCAGCATCCCTCTGCTCTCTGCAACTAGCTCTGCTTCCAAGGCAGGATCATACACCCTGGAGGAAAGATCTCCAGGGTATCAGCCATAAACAGATCAATGCAAATACATGGATGCCCATGTTCTGAATCAAAGTATTAAGGAGGAAGAGGCTACAGCTGTGAAGGCTGCTGACCTATTTCTTTCTATGAACAATTTCATTTGGTGCTTTTAGGCCTGTCCAGCTGGCAGGGACTGTGGGACTATAGTGCTTCAGACCTGGAGTGACTGGTGGCAGGCTCAGGACTTGGAGAAACTCGTGGCCACTTTGCTGGAGATGTGGATAACGTCATCCTGGAACAGAAACACACAGTGCCCCGTAGCACAAGCAGGTGCTTAGCCAGACTACCTGGAAGCTTGCCATTCCTGATTGCTGCTTCAGAGCAGACCATTTCAAAGCTGTTGTAATGGAGATATGTGCTCCTATCAAGAAAGTGCTATTACTCTTGCTAATAAGAGTAGGTGATATATAGAAGGCTATCAATGAGCTTAGACTCTTGGATTCCCAAAGGCTAATGCTACCCAAGTAAATTAAACAACTTAGATGAAAATCCTCTGGCACTGAAACTTGATTGTCTGAACCATTATATTGCTAGAAGGGTCCTTGGCACAGTTTTGACCCAGGCCGACTAGCGCTCTCCCAAGCAATTCCTGGACACGCTACAGAAGTTAGGTCAGTCCAGAGATCATTCCCATTAGGTATCCTGTGTATATATGGGCTCAAGCTGTTCCAGGCCAGCTGGCCAGAAAACAGTCCTGGGTGTCTTTAATTTACCCACATAGATGTAGCCAAAGTGTACTGAGCTTATTAATACATTCAATTCCATGTCCAGGCACCAGGCTTGAGACTGTATGGGCAGATTAGGGTCTATCTTCATCATGCTGCAAGGCTCATCATAGAAGACTCACCAATACTGAGATTCTTTGGTAGTCTGGAAGTCATTTAAGATATTAGCAAAACACCTAGCATTAAGTCAGCCCAAAGAGCCACCTGATTGAGCAGCCTGTGCCCAACAGTGGCCAGAAGGGATGTCCAGGTAGCAGTAAGAAAAAAGTATAAAAGCACTGTTATGCTCTCCTGAATATCAGCAATCTATGGTTTAGGTATTTGATACCTTGGGATCTTTCGATCTGGAGAAATACCACATTGTCTACTGCACTGATAAAAGGACATTATGACCATATTTATGGGCAAAGGAAGTGCTGGTATTCATCTAACTATTCAGGAAGAGCCAGGTTGAGCTCTGCTCCCCAGGCTTTCCTAGGAGCTCTTTCTGCATGTTCTGAACACTTTCAGAATGGCACTGCAACATGCATTAAGAAGATAGACAGGTAGATGGAGGAGGGATGTTTAGCCTGCAGGCTACTAAAAAATATGTGTTCCCCCTGATAGTTACTGTGTGCTGGCTTGCACACTAGTTGAAAGGATGAAGGGAAAGCTGGTCACCTCCTACTCATTTTACCACTTGACAGCTTGTTCAGCTGAATGTTGTACACAGCAATGAAGAGGGCTTCTAGGAAAGAGTGAGGAACACATTTTGCTCTTAATTTTGAATAAATAGACACTTGCGGTTAGTGAGAAAGGTACTGGTCATTTTGTGGTAAGGAGCTCCTCCTGTGCATCACATGAGGCTCCTGTGAGTCTGTATATGAGATCTACTTTAGTCCATATTAGGATTTTATGGCAGTGTGCCTGGACATTTTAATGAATTGCCCAAGAAAGTTACTATGAATATAAATCTAATGTCAATTAATGTTAACTATTGACAGCAGGGAGAAATAGTGAGCACTGTATGTCAATACAGTAAGCTAGAGTCTTTTAAAAACCTAAAAATAAATGATGTGCATATAAGTTTGTACCTTTATGACCACATGAAGCACTGCAGGTGGACAGTAAAATAGCTTGTGTCCATTTGGAGCATCCCAGGACTCCCCTTCTCCTCGCCGCCTGGTTGCAGGAACAGAGTGAGCTGTGTGCCCCAAAATATGGCAGTGTGACAGTCTGGACACCACACTAGACCCAAAGGCTGAGGGAGGCTCTTTGCCCTCCCCAAAAGCCACCAGAGTGGTCTGTTTGGCTCTCAATCATCCTTACGAGCTCTCTCTAACTCTTTCCTGTCCTTTTCCATTTACAAGTTACACAGTTCACAGGCAAACTGTGACAGTGGTGTCAAAAGATCCTCCATTTTGGTAGACTCTCAGACCTGTCATAAGGTACATGGAAAGGGAACAGAGCAACTGTGGCAACTTTTGAGGATGGAAGCAAATGCCACGTGTAATAGGGTTGTTAGGAACTTGGCTAGCTAAAGAGAATGAGCAGAGACAGGCCAGTAACTAAATGTGTGTTTCTGTAAGCTGAGCTTCTCTTGAAGGATGCTGCAGTGCAGCATCTCCCCCAAAGGAGAGAAGAGTTCTGCATAGAGAGGCACTGAGAAACTAAGAAAATCCACCTTGCTGTTGCTTGCCTGGTGCCCCCTCTCTGCTGTGGGAACAGGAGTCAGCTGCATACCAGATTAGGGCACACTCTCTAACTTCTCACTTTTTAACAAGCACAGGTCAGCACAAGATACAGTGTACAGTAACTTGCATCCTACAGCAGCCCAAAGGGAAAGGCTTTAAAACCTCTCTGGAAACCTCTGCACTGTAAGACTTGGCCCATTTAGCTCATTGTATTAATATGATGCATCAGTTTGAGGCTGAGGGCACTGGTGGAACTGAGAGCCAGGAAAATGGTTCTGAACTTTTTGTCTGACACTACAGTTGAAGTGGCCATCCTTCAAACCATCTGGCTTGTAACACACATGGTATTCCTAGCTGCCCACCTCTACTTTTGATAGTGACAGGCTCACTGAGCAGAGGTGACAGAATAAAAGCTACCATGACAAGAGTAGAGAGTAGGAAATGCCAAACTGGATATGCATTTGCACTGCATATTGCAGTGTGATTTGTCTTTTTATCTGAATGTCTCTTTTCCCTGTAAGGTCTAGCACAGAATTAAGCAAATATATTATCTCACTGCTTCTTTTCTTTCTCCCCCTCCTGAAAGAAAGAAACTTATATTCTGTATTTACCAGAAATTATTCCTTTAACTACTGTACTTTCCTGTGCATTTCCTGTGACAACTACTCCAAGCTGTGGTTTGTGGACCTGCTGGATCTTTAATCCTTTACCAGCTTCTAGATTCATCAGACTGATAAGCTCTGGCTTTCAGAACCAGTCTCCTGGCCTGCATCATGTTCAGCCCCACCAGGATGCATGGGGCTGAGGAGTGAAAAACTCCTTGCGGCTGGAGCAGCTACCTACCTAATGCAGCAACAGACCTTCTGAGGACTGGCAGAAGTCTTGTTAGCATCTGGAAGATTCTTATAAAACAGTCCAAAAGCCTGTACGCCCTCACTTTCATGTGTTGGGGTAACCATTTTTGCAGCGATTGAGGGGGGAGGGTACCCTATCTCCCCTGCAGAGGGAGGGGGTCCATGATGCAGTGAATTTAACTGCTAAGTAAACAGAAGAGCAGCCCAAGAGTCCCAGAGTATCACCTGCTTTTAACCATCAAAGTGAGTCCCACCAGGAGAAGTCCATGGCAGGGTGATACAGTGGAAGGACCCCAGGAGCCAGTCAAGTAACAGGAGGAGCAAGCAGATGTGCAGTCAGTGCAAGGAGATGGGGATGGAGATGCAGGCACCCCTGACACGCTGATGGCACACCCATCTCCACGGGTTTTGTAATGTGTAGAAAAATATCTGATGATTTACAGCTGTGGCAAAATTGCTTGTGGGCACACAGCATTTTAGAAAGAAAGAAGTTAACCCAAAAGACATGTCAGTTGTAGAGCAGTCCTGAAGTACCATCCTCAAAACCAACCTTTATATTTTCTGCCTCAGTTTTCTTATCTGTAAATAAGTTTAATATTTAATTCAACCATGCTGTTCAATTTAATTGGTTGATAGTTTTAGCTTCGAAGTTAAATGCTATGTGCATTTCACTTAACTTTGGTTACCATTAATTTAGCTGCTACTTTAATGAGTGGCCCTAAGCTTTTTCTGTGAGCAGTACCTAAAGCCAGAGCTCTGCCGGTCTTTAAGTGATGAGGGACCTTCTTCCAACGGTGCCTATTGAAGCAAGGGAAAATCTCGCAACATCATTTTCCAGGACAGTCTCTGTCATGGGCCATGGGCTATGGACCAGGGAAGCAAAGGATGGTGCCTCAGTCAGTGGCTGGGGTTAGACCCTTTGCAGGCTCAGAGAAGTCCCACGTAAAATTAGACTAATGGGAGCAGTAAAGCAGAGAAAGTTTCCTTCTGCTCTTCTATCTCTGGTACCAGTTAGCACAGGGACTTTGGAGTAATATTATTATAACATTTTTTACAGTAGGAATTATAATTGAAATTTGTTATGTATGAGGATAACTAAAACTCGATCATTTCACACTCTTCAGTCCATGCCTGAGGACATTTTGGGGTAAATAGATTGCTTGGAAACAGCCAGTGACTACAGCTAAAATTACATTTTACCAACTGAGCTGAATGGCTTTTTAATTACAGCACTGATGTCTGCATGCTGTCACCACCATCTAATACTAAGATGGTATTGATTTGATTTTTAACTTTGATGCACCAGGGGAAAAAATGCAGAGTAGGACTTTTTTCTGAAATCCTTTTCCAAAGTAGTCAAGAACCCCAACTCTGAAGTGATGGGTTATTTTTCGTCTGTCTCCCTTTTTATTTGCTTGTGCTTGTGTTCACCTTGAATATTATTACTGTCCACCTTGAATTTGGTTAGTTGTATCAAACATTTTGACATAAAACTTTATAATTTCAAGGTACTGGTAAGCCTCAGGAGCAATGAAATATGTGCTATACATACAAATGTTACATGAAATAACTGAAATAGCTACCATGCACACATATTAGAAAGCCACAGGCATCTGCATAGTCAAAATTTCTTGTGATAATGCAGTCTTAGTGTAGTATTTTCCTTCAAAAGCAACTAGAAATGCTTTCAAACCAAGGTGCCAAGCATTTTATAACCTATGAAACAGTATTTATTTCAAAGAGTATATTTTGTACCTTTACTATAGCAGGGACTGATCACTGAGTAAAGTGCTACTCGGGGCAAGGGAGCCTGATCCTTTGTGAACACAGAACTTTTCTTTTTTGTCTAGGGAAAAATTACTAAAACTTCCCTGGGCTGAACCTTTAGTTTGAAAAAGGATTGCTCCATGAGCTGTGAGGATGCCAAGGCCACAGAGCAGCTCTTCTTGGGCTGCTCCGCTTCATGAGAAAGAGAAAACTTGCACCTGCCCTGCAGACTCCTCTGCACCCAATTTACTTTGGCTCGGCTGAAGAGCTGAAGGAGGCAATGTCATATCTGTGTGTGAATATCGAGTAATATTGGCCTAGTCACTGCATAAGTGGGTGTTTTAGGACTAGGAAGGGTGGACTTGATCCAAAATTAATTTAATTTGATGGGACTCTAACTACTGAATCCTACTGGTTTAGAATTACATTTGCGCAAGCTCTGTGGAAAAGATAATCCATTTACTGTGCAGGTGGAATACTGGTCTGTACAGGTATTCTCTATTCATAGAGCTGGAAATACAGCTGACATCACAAATATCTGAACTAACAATAAAAAAGAAAATGAAAGTATATTAACTGCACCCACTGCATACCCCATAAAGGCAAAGGTCCGTTTGAGATTAATAGACAGCCTTTCAGTGAACACGGGACTATAATTCACTTCAGGGGCTCTGATCTTTGATGAGTTTATGAATGAAAACAAAGCTCAAGTGATTGAATTACAGACATGATTCACTCAGTTGTCTCATACACTTTTATGGCTTTTTAGTGTCTTCAGTTGCCAGGAGGGTGGGATGCTGGGATGGCCTCCAGGAGCCCTTCGCTTGAGCTCTGGCTTAGTTAAAGATGATGTATTCTTGGGAAAACCACTTCAAATCAGGTGTGATGATTTTGTGTCATTTGTAAGTCGGTCACCTAAATGTCAAATTCAGTGATGAAAAGTTCTGAGATGTTAAAAAGCTGTATTTCCCCTGTCATTGGTAGAAATACTATTTACCCCAGCTAATATACATCTGTGTGTATCTACCACTTCCAACTTAAAAAGCTCTGTCAAATAATTAAGCAAATATGGAAATAGAGCTGAAAGAATAGGGAGGAATGAGAACATTCTAAGAAAGAAACAGCCATGGCAACCCAGTCTGATGTTCCTACCCCTGTGGACCTGTGAAGAAGGCTTGGCAGATTCAGGAAAAGAAAAGGAAGAAAGAATTTCAATTTGTATGACAAAAACCTCTTCATACCTTTTAGGGTTCTTAATTCCAGCTTTTTTACCACAACATACAAGGGCTAAGAACTACATGAGGAAAATGATGGTTCTCATGAAATTGCCTGACTACCAAACCTGGAGCTCTTCAGAGTATACCAGATGCTGCAATGTGTGTGTCAATAGCATGAGGTGTTTACCATGCTGCTAAAGAAAAATATTGCAAGCACAAACAGAGCAAGCCTTGGGTTGTTTTCATTTTTGCTTGAGCTGAAGTCAAGAATAAGGGAGTGGGTAACCCATTCCCTGAAAGCTTTCCTATCCTGCTGCTCTTTCAAGTAGAGTTTTGCCCCAGGCTAACTGATCTTGCAAACCCAACTCTGCTTAAGATAGCTGATTTCATAATGGATATTAACTAAAATTTCACCCTGTAGAAATTACAGTAAATTCCATTACCTCTGTTAGGACCATTACCAGTGCTTTGTACATATTATTTTGTAATGTGTATGCAGATCACTTACCATACATTAAAACAACCTCTTAGAAGCATATTTTGAGAACTCTGTCATCCTTTAGAGTGCCAGCAAAATGAAGGGAAAACATGGACTATATGCAGATATGCAACCTCTGAAGGGTTAATGAACAATGGGGAGTTTGTGTATAGCTCATTAATTGTTATATTGCATCCCTTTATCTAAATTGTTAGTGGTCTGCTTAGTCAATTGAAACATATTACTTTGATATTAAAGCTGCAATCAAAATCTTTATTCTTGTGTATGTTCTACTTGAGAATACAAATCCTTCAGAATAGGGCAGTCAGAATTATCTTGAAAAGTATTACAATTCAATAAACCATATGTTCAAAAATAGAGACATCAGGTTCAGGCAAATATCCTGGGCACTAATGCAGCGGTTCAGACTTTCCCATCTAAACACACTAATTAGAAATACTGTGTGGAAAAACCCATTAGGTTTGGACTCAGATTCTGGCCTCGTGTTCAAGGAAAATGAGGATGATAGTTCCATGCCAGCCCATCACACAAAATTAGTGTCACTGTGCTACTCTAACAGGGGAGTAGTTATTGTGGAGTGGTGATACGGTACACGCAGGGGCTTATATTTGTTACATATACCCTAGAGTATCCCACCTAATTTATGATGCTCTGTGAGGCATATTTGCTCTCAGCTTCTTCTCTAGACCACAGAGTGAGATAAGCACTTTGAAACCTCTCCAGACCTCAGCGAGTCTTAATCGCCTTGACAAAATGCCTTTTTCACCTCAATGGAGATAGAACCATTTCAGCATGGACACACTCCCAAAATAGGCATCTCAATTACTCCCTGAAATAATGAAGGATGAACATGGCCGTTAGTGCCCAGTGGCCTCGCAATGTTTCAGAGCCCCACTGCCTTTGGCTTGTGCTGGACCCAAAGGTGATCCCTGTTGCAAGCGGTATGAGTGGAAGAGGCAATAGATGAGGCAGACCAGGGAGAAGAAGGGAAATAAGGAACAATACCAATCAGTAGAATTGGTGCTAGCCACCGACATTGTCATCACTAGAAGGAGAGTTGTGAAGCAGCAGGAGGAGAGCAGCAGAATAGTTTTGCAGATTTTTGTAGAAGGGAGGGTGGAGAAGCCACATGTGGGACAGGCTCCTCTTCAACCAAAGCCTCCTCCATTTAAATGAGCATCAATCACGAGTGGTGTCATCCCCTGTGCTGGGACTGATTTGGAGCTGCAGAGTTGTATTCAGACGTATGGGTTAGGCAGCCGAGTAATAGCATTTTTGATCTGGGAATTGTTCAGAGGCTCAAGTATACCTGTGCCCGTAAACTCAAATGTGCACTCCAGCAGTGAAAATATGGAGTCCCTGCAGGTGTGTTGAGAATTGAGAGGCACCATTTATAAAGTTTCTATTTCATATTATGTGGTGTGGTTTCCTGTAAGAGCCAGCATGACACAGGGTTCATCTCTTCTACTTACCCTGCTAATTTATAACTCACTGTGATCAGTGTGCATATGTGTACAGATGTGTGCGTGTACATGCGTGTGTGAGAAATGCTGTTACTGGGGACCAATAACTATATAAATAGGGAAAATGGCAGACCAGTGCAGTAGAAGAACAAACACCCTTATTAATATTCTGGTTGTTTCTGTGGCTAGAGAAGGATAAGAACTGGAAGTGAAATAGGATTTTCCAGTCAGAACTGTCTGTTTTTCAAGCCATTCACAACAATGTGCACATAAACCTGTGATTCTATAAGCATTCATATGTTTTTACATTTTAGTGGGGTTTTTTTCTGTTAGTGTCATGACTCAGCTATTATGAAGAAATATTATGTAGTGGGTAAATAAATACTTTAAACTATTTTGCTGATAAACTTTATTTACTGGACATCAATTAAAAATCAGGTTTTCTAAGATGTGTTTTTTACTGTTAAATTTGATGTTATCAACTCAAATAAATCAAGCTTGACTGCAACCTAGGGTAAACAAATGCTTGAGCGTTGTTTTAAAACACATGCTAACTAGCAAGCTCAGTAATGAGGAGATGATGCCAGATATGCCAGGATATCATCTTCTCACTTCTTACTTAAGGTCGGTGACATTGATATAACTTTGACTTCAAGAAGGGAAATATTTCATAGTTAACAGAGCAAGAATGAATCCCCTTGGAATAGTAAAGGTACAAATTGCTTTAGTTTTCATTTCCATAGTGCTAAATTTGTATTTCATGTGTGGGATTATAACTGATGACTGCTTACTTGTCTAGATGAGGAAGGATGAAAAAAATACATTCTGACTGTCAAGGTTGTTTGTTTTAGTGGCTAAAATAGTAGATATCATGCTGAAATCTTTGTAAACAGCATACAAGCAATTCTTTTCTTCTTAAGCAAAACAGAAAAGGAGAAAAGAAGCTTCCAAGCCAAAATATTCTTGTATCATCTGGCTGACATCTGGGAGTGTAATGTACAAATTTTCCTGGAAATATTATTTGTATCAACTAAACAAACTCCAGTGCACCAGCCAAAGCACTAGATCTTCACTAAAGCTTGGAGGGATTTGAGGCGATTTTAACACCAGGTATCCTAATTCTCTTTCTGCCAAGGTTCACAGTTAAAACCAAAGAGGTTTATTCCATAGCATTTCTCAGTAAATACTGTAAAATCTATAATTATTATTTCCACATGCCAATTTCTCAGATCTTCCAAAAACTCCCAATTGCCTCTCATTATCTGAGATAGTCCTACATCTAAATTTCCCCTGATCCCTTACAGACAAGATTATGTCCCAGTTACCAGCGTAATTCATTAAGATTCTCTGTGTTGTAGAGAAAGCAAAAGCAAAACAAAGCCCTCTTCAGTTAACATTATTTTCACATCTTTTGAGAAAGAGGTGGAGTTCTTGCTTTATTTGTCTTTGCTGATCTTTTATCTTGGTCACTGTTCTCTCATGAGAATGCCAGTGAAATGGAAAAAGAAAATACCATTTTTTTCCCTTATATAGCCTACAAGCATGACCCACCTTCAACATTATTTTGGACATGTTGAGTTTTAGGTATTACAACAGAACAAGTGGCTGAGACTTGGGATACTTGGATTTTATCCTGCCATTGTTTTGGAATTGCCTTGAAGAAGTGACTTCCATTTGGGGATGAAAGTCATCAAGTCTGTCTAAGACACTGCGGTTGTCAGAGCCTGATGAGTTAATGAAAGGCAAAACCTGATATCGAAGTCAATGGCAAAGGACTTGGATCGGTGACCCAGAGACCTGTTCCAGTTCTGCCTTCTATTTTGTTTATTAACTCTGGTTATGACTAACCCAGAAACAGAGTTTGCCTTATCTTATTCAAGACCAATTAAATAATCCTCAATTTGTTTATGGAAGAGTAGAATCCATCAGAAACCTATGTTTCATTTCAGGAGACAAAATTTGTTTCATTTAATTTAAGGAAAAAATGTCAAGTGATACCTTTAGGGTCAGTTTCCAGAGCCTGTAATAAAACACTTGTGGTACTTAATGGGAAAATTATATATAATTGGGAAATATTGTGTATAATTGGGAAGTACTTGGAGGATAAAGGAATCTAGGAAGGATCAGTAGCACATCTCTTTTTACTCTGAACTGAACCAAATTTGCCATTTTCTAAACTCACCCTTTGTTCTCCCTGATGCTGAGAATGTGTGATGTATACGGAGGCTCTTATATAGCTGCTTTTCTAAGCTGACCACACTGTTTAGTCTAATATGTGCAAGCTGAGTGTTTGTAAGTCTGAAAGGAGGGATGACAGGGAATGGTCTCTTATAGGCATCCTGATACTTAAGGCATTTTGGGGGTAAATTCGCTTTATTCTATACATCTGTTCCCTTCTCTGGATCTATAGGATGTCTCATTGTTGTCTCAGAAGGACATGTTGACACTGATCCAAGAAAGTGCTTTATCATATGAGTGACTGACCGTGTTTTAAATTAAACGTGAGCTAACTGGTTCACAGGACATATGTATTTGTGACTTCTTACCAACTGCTTTGGTTACTGGTTATCATTAATAAAACTCAGCTAGGCCTCAACTACTTCATCTTAAAAGGTGTTTATGTTTTGAGTTTGTTTGCAGGCTATACAATTGTCATGGATCCTATGCCACATGGAAGAAATGTGCAAATAAACTACTATGTTTAGGGTTGTTGTTTTTTGTTTTGTTTTTTTTCTCTGCTTCATCACACACTTCTCCAACTGCTTCATCACCCTCACAAGATGTGAAAGTTCAGTTTGCTGATGGTGCTTTCCTACAGCCTCATGGTATCACGTACGCCATGATGCAGACCACTAAAAGTTCTTCATGATACACGTGGGTACCTGCATCACTGCTCAAACTGCAGTGGGTCCAGACCTTTTTCTTTGGTTACTGTTTACATGAAAGCCATTACACCCTTAATTCACAAGCCTGCAGCAATCAGCCTGACTGCTCAGGCACTGCTAACAGTGGATATTTGAACTTTCATAACTTCTAAATAATAGCTTAGGTTATGGCATCAGAGAAAACTGGAAGACTGCTTCTCATATTGACAGTGGATGGGTCATGATGTTATGTGGACTGAACAGTATCAGAATTTCTCCATGCTTTTCCATGCAGCAATGGCAAAGACTCTGTTTCATCATTGATTTCCAGGATGCCATCCTCTCTTGTGCTCAGGCAATCACACACCCTTGCTCACAGGGCATACACCTGAGAAATTGTAAGGAAAATATGCAAAAGTAGGTCTTTAATCCTTCCTGTGTCTTTTGTCCTTTGCATGTCCCAAAAGGACACCACTCGCTGTAACTACAAAAGGTCCAAACTTATTAACTTGTAGCCTTTGCAAAATGGTTGCCTGTCAGTATCTACCTCTGGTCAACCAGCAGGTCTGGATCCAATTATTAGAGACTGCTGGCTTTTGTAACATCATATTTTCTTTCTAGCTTTTTCTTAAGGAAAAAAAAAAAAAAAGTGTATTTTCCCCTTCACACACACAAAATCTTCTAGTGGCATTGTAAAATACAGTCTTCTGGCCTCTGTGCTGTTATAATGTTGTTTCAGCTGATAAGTGTTAGCAAGAAGCCAATACAATGGTGTATGAAGGCATTGTGAGAGCTCCATCGGAGTAGGTCTTTATTTAGAACAATAAACACTGTAGGATGATATATGTGATCTTTTCCACCAGGAGTGAAGAAGGCAATAGACTGAATGCACCAAAAGCTGTTTCAAACCCCTTTGCTGCTATCGAAGTTTTACCTCTTTGTCTGTTTGCATGATTAAATGAAACTCCATTTTCACTCCTTTTTTTTCCCACCCCTTTTGTACACTTCACTTGCCATTCTGATTAGCTTTCTATTACTACTTTAAGGGGCAAATACTGATGCTTGTTCTATAGCTGCTGAGGGCTCTTCTGCAGGCAGCTGTGTACGGGTTTGCTCACAGTGTTAGGCAGGAAGGATTGGAGTGCTGGAGTGCTTGCCTGGGGTGTGAAGGAGCAACCATAAGCCCCTTTCCACTACAGATTATCTCTGCCATCACTGGCCCCTCTGGAGGCAAGAAAGCTGCCATTTCTCCTCCACAGAACACTAAGAATAATGTTCTCTGGATAAGGGTACTCAGGGAATAAACATATAGATGACTATGAGATGCAAAAGATAATTAAACATTCATGTGTTCCTCTGAAGTTTCTATGCCCTTATACTCAGCACCAGTGATGTGCCTGTGATTTCCCAGTTCCATGTGCTGGGCACAGGCTAGGACTATTTAAGGCAGCCAAAAGCACACCTGAGAGAGCACCAGGTCCCCCATAGTCTCGCAGAAGACCCCTACCCGGCTTAAGCATTGGGGCCTAGTGGCTAGAACTGGAACAGGGGATCTCAGTGACCCAGAGGGGTGGCAATCAGTGCTTTTTGCTTCATTTTCCCCATCTGACACTGATCCCTTTTGCAAAGCACTTGAGAGTCTGTGAAGTGTTATATAGGTATTATTTCTTATTAGGTGGAGTACTGAAGGAAAATGTGGTTTCTTGGTATTGTTTTCCTAACATAGCTGAAAAGAAGCCTTGTGCCAGGCAGCTGTGTTCCTGAAACGTTCTTTTGGACATTTTCACCGTCATGTTCATCTGCTGGTTTGAAAGCCACCAGGAGGGTCCATCTCACAGGAAGGGTTCGTGGGGCACAGGGAGGGGAATAGTCTGCCTAGGATCCCTCCATTTCTAATGTAAAACCCTTGATCCATGCAGTGTGCAAAGCTTGTGCTTGTTCATAAATGAGGCCCCTTCTGAGACATCCGGTCTTGCATGGGGATGCAGGGGAACAGCCCTCTCACTGCACCCATGGGTCCCTGCAAACCTTTCCCTGCTGCCTGATCAAGGCAGAACTGATTCTGGCACCTCTAAACTGCTGATGGCAGGATTTGTATGCATTTAGGGCTAGATTATTTGTTCAGCTTTAGCATTATGCCCATGGAAAATAGTGGCCAGTAAAGCATAAACGCTTTTGTCCCACTAACACTGGCACTTCTCATTTTCCAGAGGACTCCTTAGACCACTGAAATAATGCAATTAGCACAAATATGGCATGGTAGAGCAGGGACAAAAGAGAATAAGACAAGTTTATTCTGCAGAAGAAAATGCTAGTGTAGTTTAATCCAACAGCTCACAGGGTGCAGGTACAGTGGACTTGAGAGTTTGAGTGGGTGAGAATTGTCACCCCCCAGGGAGATGACTTGTTCGAAGTACAAAGGCAGAATAATGCAGTATATGAAAACAGAGTTACCAGAGTAAATAAAAGCTGCTTTTGCCAATACTTAAATATTGTTTCACTGCTATTGGCCAAGCCATTCAATACACATTTAAAAGAAAAAAAAAAAAAGCAAACAGACAGATTGTCTTCATGTTTCAGGAAAAAGCAAAACAGTCTGGAGGTGGTGGTGGCCTACATAGAGAGATGTTGTCCTATGTCTAGACAAGTTCCAGCTGGTCTCAGACATTATTTGGTTTGCTTTTGAATTTGGACATTTAGAATTATATTTTCTTTCCCAATTGCCATCATAATCCTGCTGGACTCTTCAGTAGAAGTGAAATGTCCTTCTTAGATGACATCTTGCTCTTCTCTTGCAGGTGCTGACACATAGAGCAGGCACTTCTCCATTCCTTGTTGATGTTCCCAGCTGCAATACAGTGCTAAGAAAAACTGTTCTGCCTTTACTGCTAGTTCCTTCTCTGTTTTATAATGGCCAGTGTGCTAACACAGGCCTGCTTGATGGCACCTTGTTAGGAGGCTCAGAGATACCTGTAAACACGCAGATACCAATTTACAAAGCTCTTTTCACAGTTACCAGCAAATAAGTCTCACTCCAACAGCGGATACCATGATAATTTTTCTTTTAGGAGTTCATGTTCCTCTTTTAGACAGTCTGGCAAGGATGTTTACACAACTCTAAGAGAACCACTGGAGCTGTTACATTATTATCAATGCCTTTATTACCATCTTTGTACTAGTAATGCCCATTGGAGACTTGTACACAGTCACCTCTGTCCAGGTGGTCTTTCCTGAGCGCCCTGCAATCCTGCCTGTCTGCTCTTCCTTCTGCGCCATACACCACCAGCAGAACAAGGGTGCAGCTGTCCCTGTCTGACTACAGCAGGCTTATTTACCATGCTTCAGGTGTTGCCTCTTACTGACATTAAATGGGAGAGGCTTTATCTTATCTGACTTTAGCTTTCTTAGGGTTTGTCTTTCTGGTCTCTCTCTAGAATGAGTGCAGGCAGGTGGGCATCACCTGGTAGACATTCAGCTCATACTCGGAGATGTAGCCCACCATACCTGATTCATTACTGGTGGAAGCAGAGTGATAAAAAGTTGAGTAGTTTGCTACTGCCTTTCTTTTGCTTTCAGGAAGGGTGACGGGTGGAAGGAAGTTGCCTGAGGTCTTAGACTTGATCAGCAGAGCCTAAAGCAGAGAAGCGCTTAGCACGGAGGAGTGCCCACCTTCCCCACCGAGTTCCCATTCACCAAAGCACATTGCTTCCCAACCCACAGGGTACAGCTGTGCCTGAATTACAAAACCATCTTTTTCAGACCTGTGTGGGCAAGAAGGAAATTCAGGACTAAAAAAAAATGTTTAGATACACTTTGCAATCAGCCTATTTTTAATCTTTCCTTCTCCCTTTCTGTCCTGCCCCCATCCTCGTTTTGACTTATTTCACTGTTGTTTATTAAATGTTTTTCTTTCACATGCTCTGATAGTTTTCTTCAACTTTCAAGTTATTTTCTTCTTTGGAGAATATTTTAATCTAATATAATTTTTTTTTTTTTTAAAGAGGGAGTGGTCCACAAACAAATCATCAGTCATAACAAAATAAAGATCCATCTTGTCTGTTACTAGCACTGTAATGCCAGGTGGTTTGTAATGTGAAAAATCTGTGTTGGAGCAGGTCTGCAATAACCGTTATCCCCAATTTGTGTCTCAGACCCAGAGGCAGCCCATGTCACCCTAAGACGCTCTGCAGGCTAAAGCCCTGTGGCCCAGCCCCACAGCACACTCACAGGACCAAAATTAGCAATATGGTAGACAATCCCTTACATGGGAGAGGCAGCCCATAATGGCACAGCAATGCTTAGAAAAGCTTTCACAACTGTTTGGACACACAGTAGCATTTAGAATAAAAGAATCATATAATAGAATCATTTTGGTTGGAAAAGACCCATAAGATCATCGAGTTCAGTCATAACCTAACACTGTCACTAAACCATGTCCCTAATAGCCTCATCTGTACATCTTTTAAACACCTCCAGGGATTATAACTCCACCACTTCCCTGGGCAGCCTGTTTCAATGCCTGACAACCCTTTCTGTGAAGAATTTTTTCATAATATCCAGTCTGAACCCTCCCTGGCACAACTCAAGGCCATTTCCTCTTGTCTTATCACTTGTTACTTGTGAGAAGAGACTAACACCCTCCATGCTACAACGTCCTTTCAGGTAGTTGTAGAGAGCAATAAGGTCTCCCCACAGCCTCCTTTTCTCCAGGATAAACAGCCCCAGTTCCCTCACTTAGTCCTCATCAGACTTGTGCTCCAGATCCCTCACCAGCTTCATTGCCCTTCTCTGAACTCTCTCTAGCACCTCAATGTCTTTCTTATAGTGAGGAGCCCAAAACTGAACACAGGATTCAAGATGGGGCCTCACCAGCTCTGCATACAGTGGGATGATCACCTCCCTAGTCCTGCTGGCCATACTATTCTTGATGCACTCCAGGATGCTGTTGGCCTTTCCCTGCAGTATGGGGCAAAGGGAGCCCAAATTGAGAGAGGGCTGGGATGCAGATAGGCTGAATTTTCATTGGATTGGAATATACAGATGTGAAATATCTTTGATCCCTTTTCTGCTTTTCTCCAAGTATCCACAAACTCACAGATACTAATTTCAAAATTAAAGAGCGTTTTCTCTTCCTAGTTCATGGTGGCAAAGAAAAAACCCCTAATCTAAAAGATGCTTATAGGATGATGGCAAAGGCCACAGGCCTTTTCCAGTGATGCTGGCCTTTTAAACTAAAGCAGAGGAGATTCAGGCTAGACATGAGGAAGAAATTTGTTACAATGAGGGTGGAATGTGTTGCCCAGAGAGGTGGTAGATGCCCTGACCCTGGAGACATTCAAGTCCAAGCTGGATGGGGCTCTGAACAACCTGATATAGTTGAAGATGTCCCTGCTCATTGCAGGGGGGGGTGGACTAGATGGTTGTTTAAGATTCCTTCCAATCCAATCTATTCTGTGATTCTATTCTATGATTCCTGTAGCTGCTGAGCTCCCCACGCAGTGGAGCATACAGCAGGGCAGCACTTTTCAGTGTTTCAGGCAGCTTTGGGCAGCTGTCCTTCCCTCACATATGAAAATTGGGTAGGTCCCCCAATACCGAGCTGCTGGAAGCTGGTTTACAGCCATCAGTGAAGCCTGGGCTCTGTGAGCATGAGGTCAGTGTCTCCTTCACCCAGGGAGTTGGGCTCAGGGTTGGCCACATACCCTCTCATGGGTGAGAAAAGCCACTTGCAGCCTTGGTTCTTGCCCCACAGCAAAAACAGGAGCAGGAATGAGGAGTTAGAAGAGCTCTTTGCAGCATACCTTAGAGGGAAGAGCAGTGAGTGGGGAAACATAGCACTGGTCAAAAGTCTTCACATAGGACCATGGTGCACAAAGGCCAGCTTGCTTAGGGCATCCTGGTCCTGGACCAGCAAGTACACCTCTAGCTAAGTGAGAGGGGTGTTGTGTAGTTGGGACATATAAGAGACGTGCTGCTGGGCTCTTTATATTTTGTCAGAAGGACAGAGTCTCAAATGCTGAAGAGCCAATGCCTTAATTTTTCCTGTTCATGCCAGCCATGGAAAAGTTTTCATCAGGAAAAGTTTTTAGGACCCACTCTACTGAAAAGACCTGCCCTAAGCAGCAAAACAAAACAAAAATCAAGGGAATACCCTAAGCTTGTAAAAAAAAAGACTAAGCCTTAGAAATGTTCTGGATCTTTCTACCTCCTTCTGACACACACATAACTCGTCAACCAGGCTGGCAAGCTGGGCAACCAGAGAAACAGGGGAAGTAAATCATTGAAAAGGGAGCCTGTATTTTGATTGAAGAGAGCCTGTGCATGATTAAGAATCAGTAGAATTTTCAGCTGCAAACATTATTCAGCTCTCCCATGGACAAAAAGGGACACTTCCCAAGGCAAATATTGGATTTTTGCATGAGCTGCATTCCTGCTGAAACTACACTTATTCTGAAGTCTACGTGATCTAGTGATTTTTATTTGGCTATGAGGAATTCAATGCACTCAACAGGGTGTAACATCCTTGACACATCCACATAAGCACTGTTTACTTTTATGAAACAAGACCTACACTTAGGTTACTCGTTCTTGCTTTGCATCATCCAAATGAGAATGTGCAAGAAGAATCATGGCACTTTATTTCCAGTGGACTGTGAAGGCATAATATACAAAGTGGGCTTTCTGTAACACACTGATGATCCTACCTAATTACACATACATGCACAACTAGTGGCAACAAACTGAAATCAAAGTGTCCTTTGAAAAAAAATCATCATTATTACACAGAATAAATCACAGAGAGTAGAGGCTTCAGTTTTGATCTGGGGTTGCTGCTGACTCCATCTCACCTCCAGCAACTTTGTTGGCTCTGTTTCACCAGCTGTGAAAGGCAGACGCAATAATGTTTATGTATAGGTGTGCTGTGAGAGCTATTGGCTGTGTCCATGCAAATGTTAATTTATTGGTGGTGAAGTACAGCCTAGATGAAGGTGCTACAGTATGCAATCTTTGCAATGCATCTGCAGATTGGTGCTACAGATAAAAGAGAGAGCTGCATAACCTGGACACAGTCCAGAGGGAATGACTACAGGGATAAATTTATGGCCTGAGCAAGTACGGTTTTGGGAAGAAACATGCAGGGGGAGTAAGCTCGAAAAACAAGCATGATGTGTTTTGCTCTGCATTTTCAGCTTTCTTTTTGCTTTGTTCCTTATCTGATTTTCTAGTAAGTGATAGTCTATTGATCCAAATTCACCTCTGATTAAGTCCAACATTCACCCACACATATACCCAGCAAATAACAGCAAAGGAGCTACTGAAAAGACTACATACATCTTAGACTGTACATGTGAATAGAAAGACAAAAAGTGCGATGTAAAGTATGATTTCTTATAGATGGGACAGTTTGGCCTTTAAATAGATGCCATGTTCTGTTGATATCTGTCTTCCAATGAGACATTTTTTTGTCCCTTTTGAGCAGAATACAGTGAATATGGTGGACTCTGGCAAGTTTTTTCACCTTGATTTGAGGAAGCAGCCTACACACAGTTGTACGTATCTGGAGGAAGGGGGTGAGCACACACGTGTGTGTGCATGTGGACACCTGCACACACGTACATTCGGCTATGAAGCCAGTGATCGGTAAGTTTGCAGCATTTAATCAGTGATCAGAAAGTTTACAGTTTATTCTGTAATCCCTAAAAGCATCTCTTATCCTAACTGCTCCTTTTCTGAGACCTTTCCTCCTCCTTCAGGCAGACTATATCATTCGGCACAACCGCAGACCACAGGTGGAATAGGTACAGAGCTCGCCAGCAGCTCCCATCTCTCCAGTATCCATGTGACACACCATTCTGTCCTTTCTCCCCTTTCCTTTCCATTGCAGGCAAGAGAAGGACTTATTTTTCATATAGACTAATAGCAAATGGCTACATTCCCGGTGCTTGCTTACCTTTAACAGTAAATAGCCAATATTCAGACCATTCCCTACAAGTCACTGTGATGAGCTTGATGGATGAATAAGCCCCTAGTGCACTCTGGGTAGGTTGTACAAATTCCACTCAGATCTTTTTCCCCCACATAGGCATATAATCCACCTCGCTATTTAGCCTGGGGCTCAATTTATCAGTACAGCTTCACTTTAGTGAGGCTAAAATGCCAGGTCAAACAAGAGGAGCAGTTGCTCCTCTGCATTGCATCCTGCAGGATGAAAATTTCCTGCTCTCAAAAGTGTGGGAAACTCGTTTTCAGAGCGAGCAGAAAAGTTGAAGTTGTACCTCCAGAGCACTTAGGGGATGCATGGGGATGGAAGTAGCAGCACACAAGAGGAGAACCCCACAGAAAAGTGACAAGATTAAAGGATCTTCTCTCCCCCACCCCCCTCTCTTATCCCTCCCCCGAATGGGTAGCAAAATCAAAGTTAAAAATGTATCTATGGAAGGGACTGATGAAAGATTAATAATTAATTTTAGAGCAGCGATACAGCATTTTTTGAAATGTAAATTTGATGCGCAAAAGTGGCATATTATGATAAGCAGGAGCAACAAGGGAGAGTGAGTACAGGAGGGCCTGTTGCTCAGAGACAGGCTAGCGAGGAACACTTACAGCCAGCTTTATTTTTTCTCTTCCCCTCCCTCTCTCTCTTTATGCAAACTTATTATCTGAACTTAGGAGGTTTTGAAGAAGTTTAAGGGCTGAATATCTGAGGCACAGAGTCTTTGGAGCGCATCTCAGCTACAGTTTTGCTTTGAAAGCTAAATCTCTAGTTGTGCATTGCCATCCAGTGTCTTCCCATATTTCATTTCTTCTGACCGCTCCTGTCGCAGGGGTGCTAACCATCCAATTACATTGCTAAGTCTTTCCCTTCTGCTTCTAATATTTGGATTTAATTTTCTGCCCCTTTCACCCCACTTCCCTCCCAACTCCCCTCCTCCTTAGCTCAGCTTCTTTTGAACCATCCTCTTTTGTACTTTTCCGGTGCATGGTGCAGGCTCTTTTACTCTCCCTTTTCTTTCCCCAGCCCTGTTTACATGAGGGCTTTGAGAGCAGCTTCACCGTGCGCTCTCATGAGAGTTGTGCAAATTGCACCAGTGCTTCAGTTGGAAGAGACACTCATCTTTGGAGCCCCATGCTGTGCAAGAGTGCATCAAGGCCAAGTAAGCCCCTTGATGCTGCCTCATGCTGTGATCCTCCTTTGCACAGTGTCATGTGTCAGGACGGTTTTCCCACAATGCATTCTTTAGTTCGGTGTCAAGGAAAAAAAAAAAAAAGACAAATAATCTGCTGCCGTCACAGGCAAACACATTACCTGCAGGGCAGGGAGAGGAGCCAGTCTTCTTTCACTGAATCAGATTTGCTCCCCAAAGCTGCCTCTGGATGTGTATTTGTTAATTAGTGCCCAGGCAGTCCAGTCTCTGCCCCTTCCAACTTTTTTGACCAACTCATCTTGGATTTTTCCAAACAGTGGGAATTCCAGAAAGTTGCTACAGAAAAAAATCCTGTGCTTTCATTCCCTTACTTGGATTCAAATGATGGTTTTATTTATGCATATTGACTCATGCTTCACAATTAATATCATATAAATCATTCATATTCCTGCTCTGTCATTTATGGGAATATAGCATAAACTCCATATCCTTATCTTAATTAAACTGATAACTCACAACAGCTGCAGCTCCCAGGTGTATCTGAAAACATCACTGAGCACCACCAGCTCTCTCATGGGTGTGTGTTTGTACAGGTTTTTTTACCGCCCAAACGGAGGTCACCCGCAGCAGCAGTTGGTCAGACAAGAAGGCTCTGCAGCCCCACCACAGAGCAGAAACCAAGCCCTGCATTGCTCTGCAGATTGCTGTGGAGGTTTCGACACAGATGTGCAGTTTAATGTTTCCCACACAGCCACACAGCCAAGTCCAGGGTGCCAGAAGTCAAGCACCCACCTACAGCTCCAAGCAGGAGAACTCCAGGAACCACAGCCCAGGGAGAGCTGGGAAGGCTGGCATGGGGACGGGACTGAGCCTGGAGGAGGAATTGCGGCAGGACATGAGCAAAATTTATAGCAAAATGATTCAAAACTAGGCAGTTGTGCTGGATGTGGAGGGGAAGGCTGCAGCACAGTGTTCTGCCCAGGGCATGGGGGACACAGACAGGCACAACATTCATCCCGTGTGCCTGTGGGCCGGCAGGCTGAGTACAATGGGGTGCTGCTGGCTTCTATCTCCCTCCCAGCAGACTCACATACTGCTGATGTTTGCCCTGTGCAGGGAAGGCTGCAAATTCCTCAGTGTAGCTCCTCTTCTCGTCTTCCTCCCTCCTCTCCATCTCTCCTCGCTACAGGCAGTTTTGCAAATCTCGTTGTAAGGTGAAACAAGGTTAGCTGGCAGGGGTGTGTGTCTGACAGCCCCAGAGGAGATGAGGAGAGGAAGTAAGCTAATTTTGGGGAGAAGAAGGGGTGCTCCATCAGTGTAACTGGAGCAAGCGGTAGGCCAGAGTAAGAAAAAATATTCCCAGAGAATACTTCTTCAGCTTTGCCTCAGAAAAGCACCCCTATTCAAGAGGAGCACTTAAGCATTTGCTTATGTTTAAGCACATGCTCAAATTCTCCTGACCTAAACAGAAATGAAGCATATGTGTTTACACGAGCATATGTTTAAGTGCATTCTTCAGACAGGAGGGATGAGGGCAATTAAGCATGTATCTATATGCAAGCTAACTATCTGTCATTTACATTTAGTCATTGTAATGCAGTTTGGACAGTGAACAATTCTGGCAAGGCATTTTTTACTAATCCTTTCACAACATTTGATAGCTTTAATGAAAAGACAACGCTTCTTATTCCTTTGAAAAAATGTTCTCTTCCTAAAAAAAGATAAAATTAAATAAATAAATAAAGCAAACCATGGATTTTGTAATTGCACTTTTTCTTGAGAAGGTAACAAATAGCACTGGAATGTAAGCTGCAGTCTGTGTCTACTCTGGGTCATTTCACCAGAGAGAAACAACTTGCATAACCATGAAAGGAGACAACACTGTCATTTAAGTCTTGAAACACAGAATAAACTTTTCCCATCTATTGTTCTCTTGTATATGTGTAAGCGTTACCTTTAGCTGGCATGATTTGATTTAGACCTTCCCCACATTGCAGCTGGTTTAATGGAATGCCATAATAGTGTCACACGGTTATTCTTGAAAAACAGCTACTAAATGTTGATGTTACTTATTGTAGCAATATTTATGTGAGAATGCTGCAAATACTTGGGAAAAGGTTTGAAAGGTTGAAAGGCAAGTATAGCCATAAATTATGAGTAATGCTGCAGTTGGGAAGTGACATAAAGTTCAATGGCCTCAGCTTTCGACACTGTGTGTTCATTGTTTTGGACACTCATGTGACTGCATCTCAGCCAGGCCAGGGCTGGTTCTCTCCCTTGCTGGATGGGATTTCAATGCAGAATTGTGGAGCTTTTTTTTAAGTGATTCTCTAATGTCTATTGTGTAACTTTCTCATCTCCAACACAAGAATCAGCCTAAAAGTCAACCTTAGTAGCCTGAGTGACTGAAACAGATAATGGAGTTCATATTAACGGTGGCTTACAAGATTAATTCACATTTTATTTCCTTATAACACTGAATGGAGAAACAGAAGACAGAACCACAGTGCTAACCAGTAAAGCAGATTTGTTTGTTTGGGGGGTATTTACAGGGTCTTTGAACTGCTTCTTTGGGAGACTTTCGCCCAGCAAAGTGTAGAAAAACCCAGAGCCAAAGCCACCCGAAGGGTCGCAGTGCCACTGGCACTGCAGAGTTTCCCTACCAGGCAGACCACACCTGGGGCAGCTCTTGCCCCAGGACAGGGAGGGAAGGAAGAAGGGATGGAGCTGTGACAAGGAGCCTGGGGTAAGATGTGCAGAGCTGGACTGGCTGTTGCTGTTCCCTGCTGTGGCCATGCCTATTTGATCTCATGCTCAGCAGCAGCCTGCTGGCTTCTCCCCAGCTGTGACACAGGCAAAGCAAGGAGCAAAGCCAGGATAACCTTGCTGCTCACAATAGCCTACGGCATCTTCTACCTGTTTCTAGACTAACAGAATAGATAGGGTCCTGAATTGAAAGATTGGTCCAAACTGTCCTCATACATACCGTACCATTCTCCTACTGACACTCTCCTTAGGCAGTGGAGGGCTTTATGGTTTAGGTAGATTAGATTGGTCCCTATACAAAACTCATTTTGAAAGGGAAGTGTCAGTTCTCTAAGTGTTGTGGAATACAGAGGGACTCCCAGCCTTCCCTCAGAACTTTCAAACATGCTCTGAAGGCTGCAGGCAGGAGACAGTTGTATCCAAACCAGTGGGTTTGTTTTGCAGATGAGAAAGTGTCCACATGCTAAACTGTGAACAAGCCTTGGGAAGTGTCATTAGAGCTGATTAGGCTTTGGTCTATGTAGTCTTAACATCCATGTCTGCAGTCCTCTGTGTCCTCCATGCTACTTGCTGCCTTGTATCCCCTTCACCCTCCCCCTGCCAGTGTCAGTCACTGACCAGCCCCATCCAGAATGGAAGGTGCACACCATTTAGCCACGGCTAACTATAGGAACACGACAGGATTAAAAGTACTGTGATGTGAATACTATTGGTCCTGCAATTATGGCAAGATCTCAAGAAATGTCCGTATCTTTAAGACAGCTCCACTTTTCCTTTAGTTTTGCTCTGCTGCTGGTCTAAGGCTTTCAAGTCTCTGTGCCCAATGGTATCAGCAGGCTGTTAATGAAGCTCCTGGGCAGTTCCCTCAAGCCGGGATCACATTGGTGATGTCCCAAGAGTTGTCAAGTCTCCAGTGGGCTGTCCAGTTACCAAAACCTCAGAAGCTCCTTCCATTCAGTGGCAGAGGTGGAAAACAGGAGTGGCTAGCTGGAGACAATCCTGAAACCTAAAGATCGCTCCACCACTGTACAAGCCTCCCTGGCCTGGCACCTTTTTCAGGAACAAGAGCACTTTGAAGGTGGAGCACTTTGCCGCTCAGGGCTTAGAGCTTCCATCTGAGCCCTGTCCTTTCATAGTATTGAATATTTTATACAAGCATTGTGGCTACAGGTGCATGTATTTGCACAGTGTTTGTAACACACGTCGCTTATTCTGCATTTATAAAAAGTCTGTAATGGATAAGTTACGTTATTTTTTTCTCTGATTTGAACACATTGGTTAATAAATGGGACAGCCTGCAGCAACATTGTCTTCTGCCAAGGCAGGAGGAATGGGGAAGTTGTACAGATAAGCTTTTAGCAAAGTTGCAAAATGTCATTAGCACATAAAACCTAAAATCACCATAAGCCTGTAAAAACTATGGTAAGTGAACAAGTAAAATCACAGTAAGCCTATAATCACATAAAACCTATAATAAATTGCTGTTGTGTAGTAAAAGCTGATTAAAAATTGATTAAAACAGTTCAAACTATGTAGGTCTCACCTTAATGCATCACATGGTGTTTACACTACCCTGACTTGCAAGAAGCCCTTTGTTTTCATTGTCTCTCCACACGCATCCACAGTGATGGGGGGAGACAAGTTCTGCTACCTATACCAGACCTGCAAATCAATAACTTACAATGTTCAGAGACCATGCCAAATAAAAATACTCTGCTTGAATCTAGCAAACATGCAGGGCACATCATCAAAAGCGTGGATATGTCACTGGCCGTGTTAGATGTCTGCCAACAACATTATCTTGCTTTCAGTGAGTGTCCTCCCCTCCTCAAAAACTGCTACTGCATGTAGTCCAACCTCCTTCCTGGCAGCAAAGAGGCACTTGAAATACAACTAATAAGCAAATTAAAGATCCCAAATACAAAAGCAAGTGCCAATAACTTGCTGCATCCATTTCTTCAACCAGATGTTGTGAGGACAGATACAGGACAAGCTCTGCACACCATGAAATGCCACAAAGGTCCCTTTCCTCTCTTGCAAATCCAGGGGTTCCTATTCCAGCTGTGATGATATGAATTCCATGACCATGAGCAGCAGTAAGTAGACAAGTTAATGAAGTTCAGCATAGGAACAGACCTGGGATGGGGACACTTGGAGCAGCCTTGCCTCGTCCCTCCACATGAAACACTCCCAGGGATGAACACACTTGGCAGCCTTGATATACCTCTCAGCTGCATGAAAAATAGATCAGCCCAGGGTAACCACACAATGTTCCCATTAGAAACAATCTGTAAAACTGCAGCTGGGTTGTGCTGGCAGCCTCATGAGATGTGGTGCCACGTACTCTGGTGACCACTAATAAGATATTTATATTTTCATTTCTGACAGCTTTGTTTGCAGGCAGTCCCAACAGAAAAAAAATTGAAAAAAAAGAAAAAAAAGTCTAAATTCACTGAACACACTGTTTATTGTAGGTCTTTTCTTCCATCTTTCCTATAAAGAAAGTGAAGTGAGTTGCAAACTGGCTTAGGGAGAGAAGCCAGAGAGTGGTAGTCAATGGTGCGGAGTCTAGTTGGAGGCCAGTATCTAGTGGAGTGCCCCAGGGGTCAGTGCTGGGGCCAATATTATTCAATATATTCATTAACGACTTGGACGAGGGAATTGAGTGTACTATCAGCAAGTTTGCTGATGACACCAAGCTGGGAGGAGTGGCTGACACGCTGGAGGGCTGTGCTGCCATCCAGCGGGACCTGGACAGGCTGGAGAGTTGGGCGGGGAATAACCTAATGAAATTTAACAAGGGCAAGTGTAGAGTCCTGCATCTGGGCAGGAACAACCCCAGGTTCCAGTATAGGTTGGGAGATTACGTATTAGAGAGCAGTGTAGGGGAAAGAGACCTGGGGGTCCTGGTGGACAACAGGATGACCATGAGCCAGCACTGTGCCCTTGTGGCCAGGAAGGCCAATGGCATCCTGGGGTGTATTAGAAGGGGGGTGGTTAGTAGATCGAGAGAGGTCCTCCTTCCCCTCTACTCCACCCTGGTGAGACCACATCTGGAATATTGTGTCCAGTTCTGGGCCCCTCAGTTCAAGAAGGACAGGGAACTGCTGGAGAGGGTCCAGCGTAGGGCAACCAAGATGATTAAGGGAGTGGAGCATCTCCCTTATGAAGAAAGGCTGAGGGAGCTGGGTCTCTTTAGTTTGGAGAAGAGGAGACTAAGGGGGGACCTTATTAATGTTTATAAATATATAAAGAGTGAGTGCCATGGGGATGGAGCCAGGCTCTTCTCGGTGGCAAACAATGATAGGACAAGGGGTAATGGGATCAAGCTGGAACACAGGAGGTTCCACTTAAATTTGAGAAGAAACTTCTTCTCAGTAAGGGTGACAGAGCACTGGAACAGGCTGCCCAGGGAAGTTGTGGAGTCTCCTTCTCTGGAGACATTCAAAACCCGCCTGGACATGTTCCTGTGCGACCTCACCTAGGTGTTCCTGCTCCAGCAGGGGGATTGGACTAGATGATCTTTTGAGGTCCCTTCCAATCCCAAACATACTGTGATACTGTGATACTGTGATATTCAGACAGTGAAGTGAGCATTAATTCTATTCCTGGAAAAAACACAGAGTAGCAGAGTTTTGGGGCAAGAAAGGTCTTTTCGAATTATGGTTAACTAATAACCTCTCAGTAATGATAAATGGGGATTTTCAGAAAGTCTGTTCAGCATTTCTAACCCAAAATACAATTTGCAGATCAACTTTCAAACTGAAATCCCAAAAAATCTGAGAAAAAAAAAATTGAAAACACTTAATGGTGTGATATCTTTCTGCTAAGGAAACTGATTTGGGACACCTTGTCTAGGAGAGGGAAAGGCAAGGGAAGAAGGTAAGGTAAGGAAAGGAAAAATATTTTAGGAATTAGTTCATTCCTCACTAAGAATCTTTCTAACTTTTAATCTTTAATTTTTATTTGGCTTTAAAAAGACTATGTAATCAATTTATTTCTCAGTTTTAAGGCATAAAGAAAATTATCAAAGATATTGAACCTGAAAGAAAACGCATGTAATTCAGTTGTGTAAGGCTGAGACAGAAAAATCCAAATGCCAAGCTGATTCAAAGAAGGATCAAGAAGATTTGAAGATGTAGGAGTTTGTCTTCAAAGCTACTATGCCTAGATAGACAATTAAATGAATGGCTGAAAGTAGTGGCTTGGGATGGTTTTAGAGGCTTCCAAAGAAATACCATTAGGAGCTGGCAAACTGTAAAGCCACAATTAAAAATAACCTTGAAGCTGATATGATTTTCATAGAAGATCTATCCTTAAAAACAGTATTAAATGTGCTACAGAGCTGGCCAGGAATATCATCTATTCCTTCTCGTCTGCTTCACTGGATGTCTACAGGGTAACAGCATGTGCTGCCTCAGTGAAAGTTAAAGAATGATGTCTATAGGGCAAACAGTCATTGAGTTATCTGTAAACTCATTTCTTCCAAACCTTTAGGGATGCAAAATCCTTTTGATTTTATTGAATGTACATTTCTGTCTAATCTCCTGTCACCCTCTCCTTAGCATTACCGGTGGCTGCAGAACTGACCCTTGAGCTGAACTCTCCCTTTGGGGTGAGTCGCAGCTTCTGGAAACAAGATGTAAAGGCACTTCTGAAGCGAGTTTGAACAAAGTGGACATCAGTGCACTGCATCACGGCATCCTCAAGCCACATGGGATCCAAAGATTGCTATTGATAATCATAACTTCTTATCTTATAAATGTATATTATTTCTAATCTCATCTTCATTACACATTTCATACCCAGTTAGAGCCTTAGATTAAGGTGTTTGGGGTTTTGCTTTTAAAAAGTGGTACTTAGGCTCTGCTTCAACAAGACGTCTGAGTTTATTCTTAGCTTTAACATCAGACCATTCTTTAAGGAACATGACTACAGCTTAACAGCTATGATGTAATTAAGAAACACACTGAGGACAAGATTCAGACTACCTGTTTCACTTAGGAAAACCACAGGTTTGTTAGTCAGAGGGAAAAATTAGGAGTGTTGAAGGAGAGGTTCTTTCTGCCAGGCTTTAGTTGCCTAAGTATACCTAGACTCCATATATAGTCCGTGGCAAGAAGCAAACATCTCTGAAGACTAATTCATGTCACTTACCTTATATAGCCTTCTGGGATGAAATAATTAGGAGTTTCAGAATCACATTGTATTTAGTGACACAGAAATGTACAGTTCTAAAGAAAACAAATCTCTATGACCGCTCCCTCCTCTTCTTCTGATTTCTTTCCTCTTCAGTTTATCCATTGGTTTGAAGAGACATTCTGCTACAAACCAGATCCTTTTGGCCCTTCTCTCTGCTCTTGCACATGATACCTTCCAGACTGTGTTGCCTTGCTGGTTGGTGGGCAGTGCTCAGTCTATCTTTCACCTGTGTTTCCCCAACATCTCCTGAGAAACCCTTTCTTCTATAGCCTGCATACCCTTTAATTGTGTGACCTTCTGATCAGCTTCATCAGACACAGCTGATCTCTATTATTTGTTTATTTCCTCTTTCTGGACTAGATAGGAAAAATGGTGGGTTTTTTCTAGGCAGAATCCATCTTTTTGCCCCAGTGGGCTCCATGTGAATGCCCTGTTGGCAGAAGAATAGGAGTTTCTATCATTAGCCCATTTCATGTGGAAGATCCTCTCCTGGCCCTTCCTCAACTTCTTTCCCAGTAAGGAAAGAAAAAAACATCCATGTTCCATATTAAAAACGGATTTATATGGAGAATACCTAGTGTCCAAGACATTAAGTCCTCCACAGGCAGAATTCCTGGTCAAGAGTACCAACAGTGCATGGTGCTCTAGGGCTTCATAGCACCAGTTTAACCCAAGATTCTCCAAATAGCTCCTTATATGCACCTCTTCTTCACTCTTGGGAACCAAGCTGAATGTCCAAGATACTTGTTTAACCACTTTCTTGGATGTTACAAAGAAAACCAAGCGGTAGATTTAGTCATTTCCAAACAACCTTATTACAGGACTCAGAAATATTTAACTCAAACTGCAGGATATTACACACAGCTTTGCTTCCCGCCTTCTCAACAGGACTTAGAGGCTCAGTCTTACAAATTCCAAATGCCTGCTGAGCTATATGGCAAAATAAGATCCTTAGTTCTGTGAATTCAAAACAAAATATAAATCATCTTTTTGTAACAACATGCTAGCATTTATTAATCAATATATGTACACTAGAATCTTACCGGGGAAGTATTGTTTGGAAACTTATTAGCAGGTAAGAAGTCATGCAGCTCTCCTTTAAATTGCTCTTTTTCTTCCTCACCCTCTGCCACAACCACACAAGAGGCACGAAGTTTAATAGCTCCTGAACATTCTTTGTTCTTTTAGTGCATCACAATTACAAAGACACCTGCCCTGGATGACTCTGTGCCCATCCACCGTGGATGTGGCTCATCAGGGCTCCGCGTATCTCATGAATCACTGCTGGTTACAAATCAGGTGTGGTCAAAAGCATGTTTGGGTACCAGGGTAAGTTTCCAGAAGGGTTTATACTACCTATATCCTCTGTGTTATTTTTATTCCTTTCTGAGATACAGATTTGTGATTTTTATTGTCTACTTTTGAATTCTGTAAGAGTTTAAGAGTTTGTTATTGTATTAAAACCCCAGTTGCATAGAAATACAGAAGCAATGGTGAAAGGGAAACAGTAAAATTAAAAAAAAAAAAGGTTTAAAAGCAAGTAACTGGTCCTGGACTGTGTCACATGACTTTCTAAAAGGCCCCAGCTGTAACTACCAAATCAGAGCTAAGTGTACAAGACAGAAAGGCTTGTGCACCTTGAACTACTGAAGAGACTAGTCGCACAACTGTCTCCCTTGGAGTCACAAGTTGGCCTTAGTCTGCAGGTATTTACTTGAGATAAGGCAGGCTGCCTGGACTGAGTAAGTTACAGCACAAGTGGATTGGGGTTTATCCATAAACACAGGATCAGTAATGGTTCTCAAGCTCCTTTATTACTATTCCCCATCTATCAGGTGTACCACATTTGCAAAGAGGACAATGTGGTAACAAACCGCGTGTACTTGAATTTAGGCAATCTTCACTGAGCTAAAGAAGTATTTATTTATGTGGTCCTACCTCTCCCATCTTCCTCCTGTGCTTCTGCAGCAACACCTAGCAAGATAAAACAGGAGCGGATTCCCTTGTTCAGCCTCTCACGTCGCACTGATACAAGCACCATTCCCCACGGGTACCGGGTTATCCCAACCTGTCATTGCCATGCTCTACACCACACCAATGCCTTTTTCTTGCACGCTGGCTCCCTGCCAAAGAAGCAGAACTGCCTGCTGTGCTGGGTGCTGACACTGTAACAGCCGTCTATGTGAGCAAAAAGCATCCTCTCTTCTTCTTATTTTGATATCCTATCACCTGGGACACGGGGGCAGATAGTCTTTCAAATTTTAGGTTGCGATTAGTAACATTTGTAGTTTCACAACAGCAAGCAGTTTCCAGGTAGTACTCCTGTGTGAGCAATGTCTGTCTTTTCAGGAGCTTGCCTGCCACACATCTGTGGCTGAAATGCTGTGGAGAAATAAGGCAGTAGCTATTACTCAAAACCAAATCCTCTGACCCACGACAGATTTACTTTGCCTAAAAATAAAACCAACACATGCAGAGTCGTAGTATATTTGCTGTTGTTTCAGCTTCATTAAACTATTGTCTTTGGTGATGCTTGGCTTTGCTTTCTGGATCTAGGTGAAACTGGTCCACACTGAAATCAGTTATATCTGTAAGAAAAGATTCAATAAAAAATCTCTGCCTTTGGCTTTTCTCAGCACTTACCCTTTCACTTGTTTCAGTTTGTTTATGGTGCAAATGATTTACAAAAGTCTGACAGCAGTTCAACAAGGTGAAAAGCAAAAGGCAGAAGAGCTCCACATCTTCGTCATGTCACAAACATGATAGAACAACAAAAACAATTCCGTTTTCTGCTTTCTCCTTTCAGTAGTGATAAAGTCAGATCTCTGAGGAGGTATTACTGTGAAACTAATGCTTAAATATGTGCCTTTGAGGCTTTTTTCCCCATTGTTTTCCCTTTAAAATGAAGTTTAAAAATACATTGGGGATTCAGTAATATCTATAATTCTGTCTCTAGATTTCTGCCTCTCTGAGATTTGCTTCTTTGCGTTTTTAGTACAAATCCATCTCTGGCATAAGCAGCTGCAGCTCTCTCATCTTTGAATCTGCTCCTATACAACCAGACGCACCATTACCTCCTTCCTTCCATACCTGCAGCTCAGTGCTAGGGTCCCTTCTCCCCAGGTCCCTGCTTTGACCCTGCTTGCTGGTGCAAGGAGCAGACCAGAAGGTGACCTGTGACATCGTGCCCCAACACTCAGGTCCCTCTCCTCCCACATGGCTCACGTTTACCAGTACCGTCATGTGATTGACATGGTGGTGTCCCACATGGGTGAAAGAAGAAATCTCAGTAGTCCCAAATAAGTTTTCTGCAAGTCTGGTAACACCTGCTTCTTCAGCAGAACCAGATGAAGCGAAAGTGGTGTCAAGCCCAGCCAATATAGTGGGATGCCTGCAGCAGAAGGACCTGCTACCCAGTTATCACACAGGCTACTATTTTTTACCCTTTTTCTTTCTTTTTCCTCTCATAAGCCTCAGCATCAATTTTATCCAGAATATGCCACAGGAAGGGGAAGGAGAAAGCACCAGGGAAAGTAAAGGGAAACAAAGAAGGTTGTTCTCTGGTTGATAGGCAGAAGCAGGTCCAAGCTGGTGTTTTGGAACATTTTGACCCAAAATGGTCTCTCGTAAGCCTGTGTGGCTGATCCCAACTGAGGGAAACAAATGCATCTCCAGATAAGACCTGGGTATGCCTCCGAGAAGACATATATCTATGACCTAGGTTTAAACTGAAAGTATATATGACAGCACTGAAAATCCTTAAGGAAATCACAGATGCCCACAGACATATGCGCATCCACCATTGGATCCACAAAGCCAAACCTGGGACTCTGCTCATACTCTAGCTCTGCCTTCTAGTTTGTGTCAAAACTGTATAGCAGTGGGTACCTGTGAAAAAATGCTGCAATCAATAAAGTATGTTTCATACGACTGACTGTTAGCCAGCATGCAACTCTGTTAATCACCAGAGTCTACTAAGGTCCTCCATATGGAAAAGAAATTAATTTAAAAAATATTTTTTAAAAAGTAAGTTCTTTTTTTTTTACAGGTATTGTCTGCAACAGTAGGATTTATTGACAAAGAAGGTGGACTACACCATAAAGAAATAAATTTCCAACTACGTCCTCTGTGCTAAGCCCTCTTCTTCCCCAGGAAAGGGTAGATGAGATTTCAAAAGAGGTCAAGACATTTTTTTTTTAAGTTGATTGACATTTGCAGGGGAATACACTGACTTTCTGTTGGGTTGGTTAATCATCCTAAATTGTTCTGAGGAAAGATTCATGTCTGTAATCTCCTGGCCCAAATGCTATTGTGGGCTATTGAACATAAGCCAAATGAGGACAGCTTCACACAGCACCTTAGTCTGAGGATGGTCCTTTGACTGCAGTAGATGTGGTACCCTTCAGTGGGATCAGGATATTAGAAACTGCCCTAGAAAATCTGTTACAGGGCAAAGCTCTGAAGTTCTCTGGAGTAAAAGAAACAATTATATAAATATGAAAAAGCAGATTAATTAATCAAATTATTCTGTGTCCTCTCTCCGGTACATGTTTCCTGGAGGATCTGGGTAAAACTCTTCCCCAGCACTTAGTGTTCTCCCCTCCAAAATGAAGAACGTAGTACTTGCCATCTGCTGAGATGAGTTTTAAGAGAGATAAGTGAGGAAAGTTCACACAATGTGCTGAAATCCTCAGGTGACAGGGTTAAAAAAGTGTTATTAGCTGCAGTCACCACCTTATTTGTTCTGCTCAAAGAATGAGAAGGACCACATTTTCAAAGGGATCTCAATTCATCTTTCTGTTCGGACAGGCACTGGTAAGCAGCAAATCTCATTTGTGTGCCTTTCCTCACCTGGATTCTGTGCTTCTCCTCAACGGCAGAAAAAGCCTTGCAAACATTTTTGCATTTCATAGCAGCAGCTCCCAACTCCTGCAGCAGCCACACGCCAGCAGGGGGGTGACGAGGGGAAGCGCGGGCGGGGGATCGCTGCTCCGTGCCCCCACTGCGCCCGACCGAGATAAAGGATTTGCTTTTCTCCCTTTCCTCAAGCGGGAGGAAGCCCGGGAGCGGGCTGGGAAAGGAATCCTGGAATCCTGGTCACTGCTGGAACGGAGAGGGGGAGACGATGCTCATCTATTCACCACCCTCTGGGCAGGGTTAGCACTCGCCTGTTACTTAACCCATTGAGCCACGCGCTCTTTCTCTGCTTGCTGACCCAGCCAGATCATTTGCTCCCTGGTCCTTGTGTCAACTGGAAGGAATGTGACATCAAATCTACAACTGGGATGCTCTCCTCTACACGAGGCTCATGCATCCCACCTCCCCTGGTTCCACCGTCTCCTGTGTCCCTGCAGTGCCCTGCAGGTTGCCCTGCATAGGCAGGAAATACTCATTATAATTCACATGAATAATACTCTGTGTAAGATGTGCCTCAAGGCATTTAGCATAACTCTCAATGTAATTCTATAATAGTATCAGCCCAGCTCATCCATCAGTGATCTCTAGCAATGCTCCCAGCTTAGAGCTCTGCAAAGTCAATGGGAATTTCTGAATCTTGCTTTCTTAAGAAAATAAGACTTGCATGGTCATGCTGGTTTTGCACGCACTGGTGTGTATGCGCATGCACATGTGTGAGAGAAAGATTCTATTTTCTCTTTACCCCACCTGCCTTCTGAACTCATTGGCACATTCAACTCAAAGCAACAGGAATGCACAATGTTCAAAGCCATCCTGACTCACGCAGGTTTCCTGAAGAGAGGGAAGTGATAGAAGACAGAGGTCTTTCAGGTGCCTAAGCTGAGAAGGTGGCTGCAGGGTGCACGTACCCACCAAGAGATGCCAGAGGAGACACCTGAAAGGGCAAAACACCCAACCCCTGCAAATACTCTGCTCATTGCTTGAGCCCTACTAGACACCAGAGGATTCAGCCAGAAAACACAATGCAATAGAAAATCAATTTTTGTAAATCTCAGTGCTAACAGAGCAACTTATTAGCTTTGCTTGCAGCAAATACCTTTTCTGAAGAAAAAAAAAAAAAAGTTGTAGAACCAATTGTTTTGAGGGTGGCCATATCTTACTACATCAGTTTTGGGACAAACTAGAGCAGTGATACCACTCTTTTCTGGTTCTATTTATATCATTGTGACATTAATTGATATTTATCGGCAACACATCAGATTTCTCCCTATCTTGCTACTTTTTCTTGAATCAAAACTCCAACCGATCATTTTGCTGTAAATAAAATGCAATCACAAGTTAGTAGAATTGATTTGTGGATAAGATTGGTAGGCTGGGGGAAAAGGTGTGGAGATATTTTCCTATGAATCAATTTCTTGGGCAAAGTAAAAAAAAAAAAATTAAGCAGCTAAATCTTGGAACAAAGTCCAGCATAATTTCTACAGAAGCTGTAAGCTGCTTAGATAGACCTAAGTGATAAAGCATTATATTGCTGCCAAAGTGAGTAAGCTATATAAGTTAAAATGAGTAAGCTATATAGAGGAATGAGCAATATGTGCAGACGAGAAGAATCATGACCTCTCCAGATGTGTAAAACTAATAACATCTTGTTTCTCCACTGGGCTTTTTCTGTTTTACAGCACAAAATACAGCAGCAAATTTTTGTTTTTGATATTAGTACATGTTTTCTTCCTACACCAATGGTGGCATTCAAAGGCTGTAACACAAAAAAAAATGCTGGTGAAGGGAATGCTTTGGTTAGTTGGTATCTGTGCATTGTCCTTTTCCACTCGTAGTTGTTAGTTTCAGCTTCACAGGGTTCTTTAGCTCAGAATCAGTATGTTATCTTTTTAACACTTACATGAGTATATGGTTTTATCTGAGGTGCCATTTATACCGTCATCAATATCAGCAGTGAACTTGACCCACTGTGTATATTATAGTTCCTGTCCCTTATGGCTTTGACACACACGTATTTCATCTCAACATCTCAAAATCTTTATAGGATCTTGGTATTTTTACAGATTTGCTGACATCGAAGTCACAGCCAGGATCTTCAGCATAAAGAATTCATTTGGAGATCTGTAGATGTCTAAGATGTGCAAGATCTCAGTAAGAACAATATGTTGTGCTGTCTACCAGCAATCAGAATATTAACCAAATTCAGCTTCATTAGGAAGCATGAATAGTCAGGAACCCAACTGAATTCAGTGGGATAACTCAGATGGATGTTATTGCAACAAGCATGAAATCTGGTCCTATGTGTTTCTGTATTCTACCATGTTTAAATTTTAATAACAGTATAATTCATGATTTTGGTTAAGAGATTTTTAAGTCTTCCATTCTACTGACAATTTGTTAAATTGGATTTATGCACCAATCTTGAAATGGATCATTCCATTTAATGGCTGATTTGTCAAGAAAAGTACTGATTAATGTTCCTTCTAGATCAGAAAGGATTTTGATATATTTTTCTTTTACAATCTTAGTGGGAGAAGCTCAGGTACCTGTCAAAATGCATCTTTTGCTTTCTTTCATACCTGCTAATAGTTGATAAGACCTGTTTTAAGGCACAAGCTCCTTACTGTAGTAAGGACTTTAGTATGTTTTTCTCTCTGTATTTTGGTTTGCTGTTTCACCTGATCATAGAATCATAGAATGTCCTGAGTTGAAAGGTACCCACAAGGATCATCGAGTCCAACTCCTGTCCCACCACAAGACAACCCCACAGTTCGCACCATGTGTCTGAGGACGTTGTCCAGTCTCTTCTTGAATACTGACAGGTCACATAAAATTAACAGGGTTATATGCTATCACGGACAGCAAAATACCCAGGGATGCCCATCCGGCTTAGAGGGCCACAGCAGCCAGGGCACTCTGTTGAAGCAGCATGCATTGCCCCAAAAATGGCTCTGGCCCATAGGACGGACACAGCTGCTCCTGCTGCCTGCAGAGGCCTGGGGGGTGACAACTCAAGTCAACGGGAACACTGTTTTTGATGTTAGTGACTCAATACTTCATCTTCATGGAATAGTTGTATCTCTGGAGTTCCAGAATTGAATAAGAGAAAAAAAAACTCAAAACCAAATTTCAATTTTGTTATATAAAGTCTAATAAGATATTAATGCACTCAAACTGTTTGACAGTGTCACTTTAAAAAAAGCAAAAGCCTAGCTAGCCTTCAGATTCTATTAAGTTGTTTCAAGTTGATCAAGAGCTCCTTTAGTTACACAGCAAAATTCCTTTCTGAAACTTCTGCAGAAATTTTTGCTGCCTTCTTCTGTCACCTTTTAGTTATTTGTATATCCTGTCTCTCTTCTCTGGCTGTCTCTTAGCTATTTTGACTTGTCTTTATCAGATTCACCCTACAGTCTAATACTGCAACAATCTAGGCAGACATATAATTTGATGTGTTCCATTGACATTCTCAGAGCTAATGGGAGTAAATTAAGTTCATGCAAAAGCTTTACATGATCCAGATCCAAAATACCCCCAAGTGCAATCAATGTCTCTGTAAGTGTTGATCCTTTTATTTCAACATGGGTAATCCTACAGCTTGTTTGTGATTATGTTTTATCTGTTTTGAATTGTTCTGCTCTAAGTTATCATAAGTAAGTTGCCATTGTCTCCCAATCGTCTTGAATTATCACCTTCTCTTTCACCTCCCATTCTTAAGACCTTGGAAAAGAATTGAGCACGGGGCGGGGGCGGTGGATGAATGGAAAGACAATTGTGTGTCTGATCATCTAGTCACAAAAAATTTCCCTAAAGTCCAGTTTGATTTCCATAATACTGAGGCTGCATTGTTTTGAATTTTTAATTATTTATTACAGTCATCAGAGTGTGGCAATGTGACTGACCTATTGCTTTTTAATTATTTTGGTTGCTTTTGATACTATTAACCATGACATTTTGCTGATCCAGCTACATTCTTCTTTTAGTTTTGGCCCCAAGATCACTCAATGTCTGTGTCCATCTCTGTCAACAGAAAGTGAGCTGCTTCTTAAAAGATCGCTTTTGTCTGATTGTATCTGCTGCAAAAGAAGATTTAGGCCTCACCTCCAACTTGTGAATGAGAATTTGTGTTAGATTTTTCTCTTTCTTCTGGTACAGCATAGGTTCCCAGCTCCAGTAAAACACTAGTATCCTAGTTTGGTTTTTTTTAATCTTGCTTCCACATGAAAAGGAACACATCATAATTTCAAAAAAGGAATGTCAGCAAGATAAGCTTTTATTAGTAGTCCCATGACTATTACAAAAGTTCATTATCTTTCCTTTATTTACTGATTAGAGGGGAAGAGTTTTGAAAGGAGGCAGCTTCCCCAGTCACTCTGGAAACCCCCGGGAGCACGGTGCCACCAGCCCTTGGTGTCTGTCACTATTCAGTGTGTGGGTTACGCTCTTGTTCTGCATGTGTCAAAGATTATTATTAGCCTGTTCTACAAACACCTGTAAAATTCAATACCTTTTACACAAGACTTTATCAACAAAGTAGAACAAAGACAAGAGCTGGAAGAAGCTGGGCTGTATTAGTGGGGTAGAACAAATCTGTTAAAAATCACTCACATTTCCTTAACCAACCAATGAAAAAGCAAGCCAGAACATGATGCTTCCCTGATGCTCATGAGGCATCTCTTCCTCTCTGGTTCACATAGAACCATCACCTGGTCACAAAACCTGGTTCAGGTTTCAATTAGCTGTTGCTTGTCCTTTCAGTTTGCATGGCCATGAAATCTTAGAAAAGAAGGTCTGAGGGCAAAATTTGAAAGAGAAAAAGGAGAAGACCTTATGCATCAACATAAGGAGCCCCAGAAAACATAAATCTCCACAAAGCCTTTAGGGTGGAACTTATCTAACCAAAAAGCAATGCTGCTCCTCAAGTAGCAGTAGATAAGAGGAATTGTGCCCTAAAAGTGCATATTTTTCTGCCAGGAGAAGCAGACAATGGAAACTAGCTCAGAGAAAAATACATACCTTGCAGATATCCAAGAGGAAGAAGACACATAAATGCCTGCTCTTGACACGTTTCAAAGAACCAATATCTGGAGCAGAAAACAGTTCTTGGGGGAATGTTCCCTTATTGTCTTTTGCTGTTTCCAGGCAGGAGCACTTTTGCCATCAATACAGTCCAATTTACCCTGGTACCGGGAGATTAACCCTATACGATGGGTACACCCACTCTGCGCTGTCCTGCTCCACTGGGCTCTAAACTTGCCTGGTAGAGTGGACACATATTCAGCTTTTCTTCATGTTTTGCAAACTGCTAGGTACTATCGTTTTCAATAATTTTTAAAGTAATGTTCAAAATGCTGAGTTTAATTTGTTCCAGCCTTCTGATTTATTCTTTTTTTTGAAGGGCACCCATTTAACCCTAAAAAGTACTCTTTCTGAAGCTAAACACCTGAACTATTGTCCAGAGCTGACCCAACTTCTCTCTTTCCCTGCAGATACTGCCTGAAGCCTGGTTGAACCATGTACTCATATCATGTTAAAGCACTGCCAGGATGTAAAGAAACTTCTCAGATATAAAATGCTGCTGAGCTGTTTAATGCATTGACAACATTAGTGGTTGTGTCATGTCTAAATACTGATTTCTTTAAGAAAATCACTGTCTCAAGTTGATTTTCTCTGGAGCTTCTGGCAGTGAGAACACTAAATGTAGACTGAATTTTCTTTTTCCTAAATGTTCTTCCATGTCCTATTATCTGTACATCTCAGAACACCAAATGCTTTTTCTCCTCTTTGTGGTAAGCATGAATAGTATTTTAAGGTGCATTTTTGCTGTTCTGCTGGAGAAAGCACATTAAAATTAACCCTCAAACTCAACCACTGTGAAAGGAAAGCAAGACACAAATCATGTCCAGCATGGCTAGAGCAACGATATCAATATCATTATTTACCAGTGGAGAATTAGTGGGGTTATGGATGAATCATTATGAAGCCTGTGTTTTGAGCCATTTCCCATTCGTACATGATAATGCTGATAAAATATCAACATCAGTGATTACTGCAATCTTTACTTGCAACACCATCTCCACACTGCAGAATACCATTTTTGTTCAATATGAATTAAAAGTTGATGAGCAGTCAAGTGCAGAAAACAGGAACACATTATATCTAAAAAGATAAAATACCAAATTTTGCCTTATAAACTCTGTGTGTTCCTAATCTAACTGGATCAAGACTTAAGCTGTTCCAGACAAAAATCTATCACATTTCATCAATGAACTCCAACATTGCTTTGGTTTTGCCCCCAGTCCCTGCGTAGAATCATGTGGACCTCAGTACATGGACAGATGGTGGCACATAGTTCAAGGCACTTATTTTGTCTTTTATCCTTCTATCTACTATAAAAATATATTGAATACATCAGTCCTTCACAAAGACACAGGTTCCTTTTTGTTGTTGTTTTTATAGTAGATGTACCCACTCTAAAGCAGGGAAGTGCCTATGGAAATTATAACCTATAGAACACAATTTCCTGACAACACAGTCTTGTACAACACTTATCAGATGTCCATACACAGAAAATAAAAAGAGAAGGGAGGAGCAGAAAACAAGAGGGAGCAGTGTTAATGAGAACACCAAAGCAGTAAAGCACAGAAGGGAAGAAATGACAAGAAACTGCTCTGTGCTGTGCTGTCATTGTCAGCTCTGAAACAGTTTGCCCATTTGAGTCTCACAAAAAATTTGTAGCACTTGACCCACATAGTTCTTTCCACAAATCTGTGTGAGCTTACCTAGCATTTTTCTAAATCAGTTCGAAAGGAGAGATATTTATAAATCTTATTATATCTACTTCTAGAAGGTTAGGGCAACACACAAATTCTCAGATTGTTAGTGATGAGTCTTTTTTATTACTGAGATTTCCAAACTATGAAAAGGTACGACTGAATGCTAAGAGCACTCCATAGTTTTGCCAGATTTATATAATCTGTGTTCTGTGGTTGGACCATCCTCTTCTAAAGTTGCTTTCTGAAGTAGTTCTTTTCAATTACGAACACACACATCCCCTCAGAAACAACTAAATGTGAATCTGTTCACAACAGCCAAATGTTAACTATTAATATTAATGCAGAAGAAGGAAGAAGAAAAATATTAAAGATGCTACTGCTAGGTTCCTTGCAGGTCTTTAGGAATTCATAGATGATGCAAATTAACAGCTATTCCAGATCTGTTTGAAATATAAAGGTTTTATTAAATTCCAGGAAAAAAAAAAAAAAAGCAGTCCCAATCAAGCCCATGGGAGTTTTTCCATTGGCTGCGCTCTGCCAGGACTTCAAATGGGTATTTAACCTGGTGCAGAAATGAGTAGAGACGATTGCAGGATTTCCTCCTGTTTGAACGTTCTCATTAGATGAGGCCTCAGTGACCTCTGGGTTGATGGGTTGTTCCAATGTTTAATTGCTTTGACCTTCGGGGAGTTTCTTTTCATGTCCAACATAACCTTAGGTTTTTTTAGTTTAATGTGACAAATTACTTCATAAAAACAGCCCTGGATATTTTCATTAATTCTGGGCAAATTGTGTTACACATAAAAGATGTCTTTTTCACAGACGCTGTAACCATGCCAAATAGTCTCGTAATTGTTCCTTTTTAGCTACTTTGGTATATGTTGATACATATTTAGAGTAATTGGTGTGCTTTACAAGAGCATATAAATGATGATGTAATTCTAAGAAGGACAAGATCACAAAAATACACAATTTTGACCCCTTACTCAGTAAACTAAGCCTTCGTAAGGGCCACATTTTCTGAAAAAGAATCACTTATTCTGAGAAGCAAAACCAGTCCTGCATTGCCACTGTGATGCTGGCAGAGGCACAGAAGAAGCCATGTTGGTGATGCAGAAAAGGTCCCGGCTGGCTCAAAACCAGCCCTGCCCAAATGGGAGCTGTGTCTTCTACATCTCTGAGAACCTGCAGAGAGGTCCAGCAGCTCCAGACCCACTGGAACTGCCACCATCGGCTGCTTTCCACACAAGTCAGGTGTCAGCTTCCTTTGGCACCCTGGGCCAGAGCGTGTCAAGAAAAACATTTCAGAGTCAATCACACGAGTTTGTGGATCATTTTCCTGATTTTTCCCTTCTAAACAAAGAGCATGGAGCTGCACTCGAAGTCACTGTGTACTACACAGAATGACTCCACCACCTCTGCCAGCTGACACCCATGCAAAGGGAGAAGGACCTGCCATCTCACAGTAAATCCGATATAGCCAAATTTCCTCCTGCCGCAGACTAGCTTCTTCACTGACACAAAGTGTGCTTATGCCAGCCTGTACATATGGAAATGAGACAGTTAGCTGTGGGGTTTACACATGCAGATCCCCATTTGCAAATGTCACCTGTGAAAGACAGAGGCCACTCCAGAAAGTACAAAGCTCGGGATTGTTTAGGCAGAATGGAAAATGACACTCCAGCATTTACAATGGGATTTTTATTATCGATGTCACAGATATGATACTTGCTACTGCCATGCTTGAATTAGAAGAGACAAAGTAAACTGTTAGAAAGAAGAGGCCATTGAACTAAATACAAGTGTAACCCACATGCTTATGTTGCAGCGTTCGATTTCCTCTTAAGTCTCAGGAAGAAGGGGGAGACAGCAAAGAGACCTGTGTCTGAAATCTCTTATGTCTACAGAGGAGGATAGGGCCTCTCCAAAAAGCAGACACAGAGTCAGAATCAGGTAGTTATTAGAGGTTTCATTACAGGAGAGTAACTTTGCAATTCCCGCTCACTTCCATTCCAATACAGATCACTCCAAAGCTGCAAGTGGGGAAAAAATTATAAACACAGAAGCTGGAAACATCCCTGAGGACTGAGCAGCTGATGATGTGTCAGGACCAAAAGCTGTGTTTGCTACATCCTAAGCATACCACTGTTTATAGAGGTTTTGGGTCTTCAGATTCATAAGAAGCCAAGGAAATGGCCATCTCATGCCTTAGAGCCCAGAACTGGCTGTAAGAACCCATAAGTGTGTTTTCCTAGGAGAAGTCTGTATGAGAACTGGGCTGAGAAACCAGTTAGTCCAGGCAGTACTCACATGTCCATTGGCTTTTAGAATGTGTTGGAAAGACAAAGCAACTGGTGCTGTAAGATGAAAATGGGAGAATGGGCAAGTTTCTGACTGTGTTGGGCAAAGAGAAAAATTGTCATGGGTCACTCTAAGCTTTGTAGAAACTGCTTATAATAGCAACAATGTTGGGGATAAGCAGATTCTTTTAAGGAAAAAAAAAAGTATTTTGAAAGCATTTCTAGTATTGATTACAGAAGACTGTGTTTGGATTCCTTCCCCACAAAGTTTGGCCTCTGAGGATTTCTAGTATCACAGATCAAAGGATTAACTCTATGACAGACACAGGTAGATTATGAGAAGGCAAAAAATCTGGTCCCTCCTTCTGCAAAGCTCTGTACAAATTAGAGAGTGAAGCTGAGTTACCCATACTAAAACCTCAGTGTCTCCATCTCAGAGAGCCTCTGTAAACCCTATGCTGTCAGGAATAAGAAAGAGCAGCAAAATAAGCCACTATGTGATTCAAATATTCCTAAGTGGTCACTGAAACACCCTCCTCTTGGCCACAAGGCTGCATTCTTCAACTCTGTTTGCTGCAGCATAAAAGACATGAGGTCATTTTTCTCACAAGTCTTACGAATAGAGACTGGAATTTCCTACAAGGTCTTCTTTTCTTATCCCCCTTTCCTCCCCCCTTTAAAAGCAACTCCCAGCCCACCAGTACAAGAGGGTTCACTGTCTGGGAGTTTTCTGCCCATGATACCTATAGCCTTAGAGGGGACCTGGTGGCCTCGCCAGGTCCGCAGAGTAATTTACCGGCTTACATGGAAGCAACCTGATCTCCTCCTCCTGCCACCCTGCCTGGTGTCATCTAGCGACAGCAGATTCAGAAATGTCAGGAATAACAGATGCCATTTTCCTCTAAAGCCAAAGTTTTATGTTAAGGAGGAGAAATGAATGATACATTGCAGGTATTTATAGCGATTAGATGCTGCCTGTAAGAACACGAGCTCATCAGGAGGAGCAGTGACTGAAAAGCATGCAGACAGCTGCTTGATGAAGCAGTGTTCACTCAATGAAATCTGTACTCTCAGCATTTTGAAACAAAAACCAGCTCCTTTCGGGTGAGACCTTTAGTGGTCAGTCCAGAGTGAGCACAAAGTGGGACTTGGATCTAGGCTTCTTCCAATGCTTGGTATCTGAAACCCAGAGCTACCATTTTGTATTGCTGTGTGTGTTTCATCACTTCTCTAAGTAGAAAAGTAACTGATCTGTCCCTGAACAACTACTTCTGCTGTTTTGCCTTTTGCAGGATTAAGCAGTGTACTCCAAACACACTGTAAATGAGTAGTATATATGTAATATACGTATATGTAATAGACAGCCTATTAACAGTGCCCAGTCATGCCAAGTAGAGACTTCTGTGTCCAAACACTTCTCACACTTCAGCAAAGAAGAAGTCTGAGTCTGTTAGAACGCCTGGGGCCCTCAAGCTAGTCATCTCAGTCAGCAGTAAACCACAAAACCAATTCATTGGAATCAATGACATTTCCACTAAAATGCTATGAATGAAAAAATACTTTAGATTGCAAATTCTTCAAGCTACCCCTACATTTTGAAATAAATGAAACCATTCTCAATTATTCAAACAGTGTGTTTTTACTAAAATTTAGATTTAACTGAGAATATCTCATTGGAAGACACTAGTCTGAAATAAATGGAGACTCTCTCACTAAGCAGAAGCCTGAGACCCAGTGCTGAAATCCTTTCTGACAGAAAGTTAGGGCTACTTTTCAGAATGCAAACAACACTTGCTATTCTGTGTTTCTCAGTAACTCCCTGTATTGAAATTCTGCTGGAGCAAGAAGGAAGCCTTACCTAGAGAGCAGGCCCCAGCTGGGATACATTTTGCAAGTTTTGCATACCATTATGAGGACCTAAATTGAGCCCTCCTGCAGTAACACAGAATAAGGAACTCCAGCATAGGAAAAAAAACACATTTAGATTCACCCAGATTTATATGCTTTGATCAAAAGCTGCCCCTTGTGCTTATGAGAATCTCATGTAAATATCTGCAAAGTTTCTCCTTTATCTGCTTTCATATTCCTCTGCAGAACAGCCTTTGCCATGTTATCTACAAGAACTGTGGTTTCTCGGGCTGCTGAAATCATGGCTCAAACTGCTGAATATTAGTATCTCATTATCCTTGTTCTTGTTAGCAATGTATCTATCTCTTGTTTCAGAGGCTGTGACCATATTTTATCTCTTATTTATGCAATACCTATAAAAGTGGGGTCCTGCTGCATAACTGGTCTCTCATCTGCCATGATAATGAAAAGTATTCTTTTTATTACCACTATGTATTACTTAGCTACATCTTTCAAAGGACATTGCCAAGGTTGGTCCAAAGTTTAAATCTCACAGAAGCAGACTTTTACAAAACATATGTCTGAACAGAAATGTTGCCATTGATTTTTTTAATTGCAAGTGAAAACAGTCGTATTTGATGAAATAACCATTCCTCTGAACTTTCCACCCTAAACCTGAAAACCTAAAAGTGAAAGTGACTCAAACACAGAAGAATCTGGCTTCATTGATTTCTATTGTCCACGGTGAGAAAACACAACCAGTAAACAAAGCAGAAAGAGTGACAAGTAAATTGGATTTTTAAAAATTCTTTCACTTTTAATAATGTTAAGGTGGGATTTGTAACACAGTTAAAGGCATTTGTTTGTTTGTGATGCAGGAGCTGTAAGGTGACAGTGTCCCTTTAAATACCTTCCCATTGTAATTTATTTGCTCCAGGAATGACGGCAGTGAAGTTCACACTGCAAGTACTCACGGCTCCTGAAGAAATTAAATTTGCCACAAGCTCCACATCCTTATTCAGAGAGACCTTTTGCTTTCAGGTAATACCAAAACAAGTCTCTTCCCCTACCCATTTCTCTCTCTGAGGGAAGTTGGACCCCTGTGCATTCTAAACGGATGCTTGGGCACACCCTGACTCAACCACCAAGGAAGGAAAATGAAGATTCAGGCAGCTCGGCTGGGGCTGGGTGTGATGCCCTTCTTGCAGCATTGCAGGGTTTTCCATCCAAAGATGAAAGCCCAGAGGCTTTGGTAACACAGTCCCCACGGGTCACCCAGGTGGGAAAATAGACTTTCTGCCTTCTCACAAGCCAAGGAAAACCCTGCCCAGCTGTTGATCTTGATAGTAATTTGGCCCTTATATTGCTCAGAGACACCTTCTTTGGAAAACTGCTCAAGTTTTACCAAAGAGAAGCCTGAACCAAAGCTGAGAGACGATGTCAGGATCTGGCTTGCTGTGGTGAGGCTTGCCAATGATTTAAGCTGATCAAAACTGTCATGGTGGGATATGAATTACTGTACCACACTGAAAGTCTGAATTCTGTGCAAATTGTTTATATTGTTCAGGGCTTTTGTCATACTTTGCATATTACTACATTATATGATGTTTCTGTAAAAATGTGAGGCTTTTCAGTGCCAGAATTGTTCATGTCATAAATGCCTGAATAAAGCAGCAGCAAAAATCTATAAACAGACGAAAGCAACTGCCTTTGCTTCAATTCATCAGCATGTCTGGATAAAAATCACCTTTCCTGTTTAATGTTTGCCCTCCATATTTTCAAGTGTAAAAATTTGTGAAAAAAAAAATGCTGTGTAGCAGCTGGCCCATTTAAGGAGGTGACACTTATTATTCAAATGATTACACGAATGGCTAAAGGTGATGCATTATTCCCTATTTTCGTTTGTGCAGCATAGCTTCAGCATGGTGATGAACTGTGTCAACCAGGAACCTTGGCTGCCTTCTATTGGAGAAAGCCCCTCAAAGATCTTTGATGTGACAACAAAACTGGGAAATATTACTGACTCACAGCCTTTAAGCAATCAAGAAGTGATCAAAGCAGTGACTCAAGAATTCAAGGGAAAAATTACATGCTCAGGGAAATGAGGAAAGCTTATTACCGACTGATATTCAATAGAACAGGCAACTGAAAGTCTAATTTTGTGAAATATGCTTTTAATTGGTATTCACCGACTTATTGTATATTACTTATGTAAAAAGCAGCTTTTAATTCTCAAAAAAATGAATGGCTCAAGATTCCAGTCATGAAAGTGTGGGGTTGAAACCCTTCATCCCATTTCAGCTGTGGCCAACTCCTATGTAAAATGCAGGGCAGAGAGAAGCCAGAGGTCTTCAGAGTTCACTGCTGCAACCTCAACCTGTGAACCATCAGCCTGGACCAGATTTGTCCTCTGCTGGAAGGTGAAGGGCTGGTGAGGGCACGGCGGCCTCATTCAGTGAAGTGCCTGTACCTGCAAATTAGGCAGGGCAAAGCCCAAACACTGCTGGGCAGCTCTCTGCAGTGTTTGCTGTTGGCACGACCCCGCCCTAGGCCACCTGCCACTTCTGAAGGTCACAGAATGCTCTCCACCCTTGGGCAGCCTGGAATGTGAAGGCAAGGTGGCTGAGGGCACCCTCTTTTAGGGGGAGAAGAGAGTGCAGCTCTCTGAAGCCACCCTGTGCTACCTACCCTGATCTGTCTCACTCAGTCCCAGGTTTGGCTTGGATTTTGGTATGAAGGCATGCCTGATTTTCAGGAAATCTCAGACCCCTACAGTGTGGCCATTCAAGTAAGACGGTGTGTGAAACGCAAAAGCAAAGCTCTGACCTCAAGCACAGAAGTGCATCCGGGGAAGCTCCAGTCAACTCTCCAAAGTCAGTGGGCTCTGGACATCCAAGCACTCTAGGAAATCTGCAACAACACATGCCAACATGTAGCTATGTTGCTGTGCTCTCCTACATTCTAATTAAGTCTAATTACCATATTTCCAGTTTCCCAGTGTAGCTGTGCCCTCACTGGGTCTGGAACATGTCATGGGTGCTCACCACCCTACCCTTTCCTCACTACCTGGGATCCCAGGGGTGCAGGAGGCACTAAGGGGACACACTATGGAGATCCATGCAGCCGTGGCCACTGAGACAAAGTCACACTCCACCAAGAACATTTCCCTCACAGTGAGATTAGAGGTGTGACAGAGGAAATTCACCTAATAAGCATCAGCATATTTTTGCCTTTGTTGAAAATACCTGTTTATTTGCCTGGCAAACTGTTCCCTCAGACTAGCTACATACAATTTTCATGCACCTCGATGAGAAGACTAGCAACTAACTGATTTTCTGGCTGTCCATTGATTGCTTGTCAGGCATCACTATATGTAAAATACCTTGAATATGCCAATGATCAAGTGAAAATTGAAGCTACTTGTCTTGATGTTACACTCTATTCCCACTAGACTCTATTTTTTAAAAGATCTCAAATGCTGCAAAATAAGAATTGTACATTTTTAGTGAACACTGAGAGGATGATCCATGCTGACAGGCATTCACTCGCTATCTGCCATAGGTAGCCCAGCATTAAGGTATAAAGCTTCAGGGCACTGAAAGGATTTGATCTAATCTTATATTATAAGAAGCATCCAACATTGTACATTCTCTTTTCCAACACAGACACTTATGTACAGCCTAAGGGCCCAATCCTGTTCCTCTTGAAATCAGTTGGAGTTTTTGCCTTTGCTTCAGCGGCAGAGGGAGAGGGAACAATTTTTGCAAGGGCGTTAATGATGGCTGGTGCTTCAGTCTTTCCATCCAAATCTTTATTTCATGGGAGAAGGCAGACATAACAGTGCTGGAAATGCTACCTTCATTATTAGAGCCACCTGACTTCCAGTTCTTTTCTGTCAGCTAACTTCACTTCCATTGTTCTTCCTTGCCAAAAATCTGAAGGCAGGTGCATTGATTGGCTATCTGGTTCAGCGAAAAGAGTTTCTTTCAGCAGAAATAGAGTTGTATGAACATGAAAAGATTTGGGGTTCTTGTATGAGTCATAGAAACAAACACATTGACTACACTATATGGACACCAATGCTGCATGCAAGTACTCTCAATACCCAAATATTTCTTGTAAGCAGTTGATTAATTATGCTTATTGGAACAAAGCGCAAATACATAAGCTAATGGTTAAGACTTAAGAATACCTTTTGTTTTCTTTCCCATTTTGTTAGCCAACAAAATGCATTTATTGTATTCTATCAACACCATTCATAGTAGTACATCAGACTTTAAATTGAGGAGATATGTTACAGATACTGTGCATATCTGCAGAAACTGAGAAACATGAGGACTTGGCTGAATTTAGGTTTTCTCTGTCTGATCATTTCTAACATAAATATTGGAGCGCTCATATGACAAATGTGGGACTCATCCCACGATGTTCATATTGGTAATCCTTTATCTTACAAGTAACACAAGTCCTTAGAAACTGACTTATAGCTGCTTGCAAGAAGCACTCATCTTTTTTCCATCACCTGGAACTACAGGACTGCAGTCAAAAATATAGAATCAAGAATATTGACCGATATTAAGGACTATGTCAAATGCTTTTAATAGTCTCAAAAACAAAGGCAGAAATTAGATTTATAAGCTTGAAGAAAACAATCCAAAAAGGTCTGGTTTCATACCACGTTATCCATTCCTGGCTGGCTGTAAGCAGCACAGTCTGATCCTGCTAGGTCTTATTCATTTGGGTAATCCCTTTGACCCTAGTCATAGATACATTATTCTGGCTCAGGATAATCTCCAAGCATCAATCTGAACCGATGCTTATGCTCTTGAACACAAACGTACATTTTCTATTTCTTGAATCTCAGAGCTGCAGTAGTAAGCAGGACGTCTTAACATAATATTTTGCCTTAAGAAAATTATCCAAGCATGTCCCGCCAGATCTGACTCTTAAAAAGAAAAAATCCAGGTGGCTCAATTTGGAAAGAAACTTTGGATTTGTTGTAGTTCTCTTTCCGTGTGCTTTTTTTCCCAAAGGCAGACATTCATACACATATAATTCCCTCTTCTTGTCACTGGGCTTCTGGGTCAGTGAGCATTCCTTTGCTGTAGTGTTTTTCAGATGAAACTCCAAGAGAAACACTGTCCTCAATGATGGGTCGGATACAGAAGAGGAGGATGGGCAAATATTCTAAGATTGGCCTGGATTCTTGCCAGATGCAGAAGAAAAGAGCCTTTGTGTCTGGACATCTGAAGGCCAGGCATAAACATGTTAGCCGATACTTAACACCCAAAGCCAGAGCCAAAACCGTTAGACACCCTGAATAATCCTCACTAGGCCTCCTTTGGGTTTCAACTGCCCATTACAATGGGGCGGTCTCCTCCAATTATCAAATGTGTTCCTTCTAAAAACATCCTTACAGGAACTCCCAAAATAGCAGCGATTAAAAGCAAACAGCCTGTAATTCATTGACATATGCAAACCTTTTAATGTTTTGCTGGAGACAAGTTGCAACTTTTTGTACCTACAAGACTATTTATGCATTTTTAATAATTACCCTTGTATATTATGTGATACAATTCCTTTAGGCATTTAGTTAAGAGAAGCAACGGAATTCACATTCAAAAGAAACTGTTAGTTTTGCTGCAAGAAGTGCAGCTAATTTATGTAGTGAATTTTTTATACATTTTTCCCCTGATTTCTCTTCCCTGCTGTCCTCTTCCCCCTTTCTTCTTCACTACGTTAAGAAATTCTGATGTGCCTGCAGCAACATCCACTGGTGGGGAGTGTCTGCAGTGATGCCAGCCCCGTTTTGCCGGCAGTGGAAGCCAGTAATGTGTGCTGCTTCAGCAATCCGAGCTCCCTTATAAGCCCCGTTGGGAATTGCCTTACCCTAGGGTCCTCTCTAATCACATACCTTCTGTGAGCTGGCGGGTTCCCTTGTTGCCTGATAGACAGTAATCTCGATCCCGTCAGTTCTGCATAGAAAACTGCACGAGGAAATCTTTCCTGCAGATCAAGAATAAAGGCGTTTTCACAACCAACACAGTCCTGCGAGCTCTGACATGTATTCAAGCTCAAATTCATAGGTTGCTTGCATTTTGGCTAATGCTTTGGCTCTAGATTAGGATGAGCTGATCACCGTGTCAAGCAGGGAAACTCAGGCATGGGGCTGGGCACGGTGTGCCTGCATTTCCCACCATTGGCACCAGGCACAAGTAGTTTGGGAAAGCAGAGCCTGAACTAACATCACAACTCATCAAAACAGTGTAGGTTGTAGCAACAAACAATGCTTGACCTGCCTCAGGGATAAAAAGCAAAGAATTAGCTTCTTCCCCATCAGACACCAAAGAACCAGATCCCCAGCTGTGTAGCTGCATTGATTTCACCCATTTATACTTGCCAAAATCCTGCTCCTCCCCTCCCTTTTTATTAGACCAACCAAAGAAAGCCAAGACAAATACTTTAGTGTTACTGCTGTTTGACAATATACTTGAGGAGAGATTTTTGAGTCAGCCGGGGCAGATACTACGCTTAAGGAAAATGCAAAGAAAACCTATTGGTTATCACATGCAGGTCACAGTTCTTGCACAGCAGCATTTCCCCTTGGCTTCAGCAGGCAGTTTGTTAAATCAAGGACTTCATCTTCCCATTTTAAATTAGCAGTAGATAATTAGGAACTGCCCACAATTAAATATTGATGTTAAAAAATAAATAAATACCAACACTTCCCTGTTTAGTGTGTAAGGAGAAGGCTTTGCATCAAAAAACACAGGACACATGAGAATGTGAATAGTAAAAAGCTCATAACAAAGAAGGATAAACTCTTCTTGGTTTGCTTACTGGATCCATTTATTTCTCTATAAATGAGAACCTATACAAATAAGTGAGATAAAAAGCCAACTTATACCTTTATAACAGCTGTTATCTGCCAGTTCTTCAACCAAACCTACTGGAACACAAAAGAAAGGGGTAAGATGTACACAACATGTGCACTGAGTGGGCTCTTGTCTCAACAAAACTGCTTCTCAGTTCCTACAGCTGCAGTAGGAAAAGCCTACCACTTACAAAACCAGCATGTGGAGTGGATCTTTGGCTGCAGAGCATACCTGCTGCCAGATATGCCCAAGGTAGTTTAAGTATCTGAAGAAAAAAATCCCCAGAAGGCAGCAGAGCAAGAAGCACCTAAGCCTGTCTCCAGTGCACGTGGAAGCACTTGGACTCTGCAGGACCCTCACTCGGTCTGGTGTTGGACTACCTGAGCCTGTGCCGCACAGGATGCTTATGTACAGATATATGTGCCCACAGCCCTCGTGCAGCCCTGAGCAGTGGTTTGGTTAAGGGTGCCAGGTGGCTGGGAACCCCAGGAAAATGTAGCAAATCTCCAAACTATTCCTTAAAAATGTTTCTAGGTAGAGAAGAGGAAGGAACCATGAAGTCACGACTTTTATGTCATCTAAAGTCCTTCATGGGAGTCCTCTCCTGGAGTTAGGCAATTCTTCTCAGACTTCGTAGCTCCAAAAAGTGCCAAAGAACTTCCCAGGCAGTTTTGCAAATGCTCCAGTTTGGTCTCACAGGAGGGCAGTGGGAGACCCTGGTTCCACCCTGCCTGAGCACATAAAGCTACTAGATTGAAAGAAGAATTATTTCTCCCTGACCTCATCTCAGTCCTATAGAAAAGCTCATTTCTTGTGACTTTACATGGCAGAATTGGGGAATGGAAATATAATATTGTTTCAGTGTATCACAGTGACTCTCTGCTTGTAGCAAAGTTATTTTGAGTAGAAAAAAGACTTCAGGGTAAGTAAGGTTTACCAAAATAGTAGCAGCAATTCATACAACAGTAACGATTCACTGCAAAAGTGCAAGATCATACCCATTCCTACTTCTCATGCTTTGGGAAACATTCACCAGCAAGAGAAATTTTGGCACAGAATCACTGAAATAAGATCACTTTCATTCATTTTATGGGGCGAAAATATTGTCTCAAAGCCTTCTGAAGTACTCAGATGCTCAGGGTACCTTGCAGTACCGTCATCCCAATCTGCCACTAGGGACAAACTGGCCAGGGTGTCCCAGCTGGCTTATCCGGGTAAGCTTGATAAGTTGATTTTGGTTAATGGACCAGACTTGCTTCTGGCACCATACCACTCACCCAAGTATCTCATTCCTCCAAAAACCCTTAGAGATCAGTCACACAGAGGCTTAATGGCACAGCGGATGTTTATTTGGGATGGCAACTGTCCTGCATGATTCAAGAGATATAAGGAGGTAATTATTCACAGGTTTCTCTGTGTGACAAAACTATTTAGAAGGGATTGCAGAGCGATAAACACGACCAAGGGAGGACTGTCCTCCTTTATTTCCCCAGCAAAATGGAGCCACTACACAGCATGTTTTAAGCCTTCGTATTTTTCGTTAACCTTAACATTTGCCCTCTTGCCCCCACAAAAAGCACCATGATGTAGACTGGCAATATCACTCCTGTCCTAATAGTTCACTACAGCTAATATATATATATATATATACACATATATATATATATATGTGTATATATATATATTTTTAACCTCTCCCTCTTGGGCCAGATTTAAGCCTCTAGTAGGCTTCATGCAAACACCTCTTCAAGAAAAGCAGGACCATTGAGGAGACAGGCATGAGAGTTATCAAATAAACTTTCCATTTTATTTACGGTTCAGGAGCCCTGCCGAATGACACACACTTATGGTTTGGGATCACTAGCAATTATTGTAAAGGTGAAAGCAGATACTGCAAATTTAACAAGCCTTTTGTATGAACTAATTGCATTAGAATACATTAGTAAGGGTGCACATTGTAGGTTTTATGTTTCATTGGAAAGGTCATCCTAGATTCTGGTTGAATAGTGAAAGAGAGGAAACCATATTAGCAGTGTATCCAGCAAGTGTCTCTAGGATGAATTTCTTTCAGGTCATTTGCATTATTTGATTGTAGCTGAATAGTTCTGCCTCTGCTAAGCAAGTAGGGGAAGACCTACGGTGACAATAGGGGAAGTTCAAAGTCTTTGAGCCTTATTAGAAGGCTCATTTTCTGCACTCATTTTCATGCACTCGTTTCCCAGAACTAGGCTAGCAGCTGTATAATCAGGACAGCAAGTTGACATTCCTCCTGTAAAATACGAACCCTCAAGGAAAGTTGCTGTTAGTTTTCAGGAGGCAAGAGGGTTCCTGCTTCTTCAGAGGTGTGACGCCCCGTTGTGCCACAGCATGAAGTCCCCTAACTGCTATAGCTGCAAATGATTCGTGCCTGCTGCCTGAGCCAGGGCACGCCGGGAGGATACGCACTAGCAGAGGGTTTCTGAGCAAACCCAGGGTCCGCCCCGAGCCCTGCTTCAGCCACCTTGGGTGTCTCCAAACACCGTGCTAGGTACAGTTACTACATCAGCTCCATCAGCCCACAGGACTCTGGTGGCAGTGGCATCACCACCCAAACTGGCAGCAGAGGGCACAGGGGTGGTAGCAGCAGAGCCAGTGTTTGGGGATCAGGGATCAGGGCAGTCAGCAGGTTCCTGAAAGATATGAAGAAGTGGGGAAGCTGAGCTCATAGAGGCACAAATTTTTGGCTCAGAGGAAAGATTCCTCTCCCCAGTCAGGCAGAATTTCTGAGTAACTATCTGCCAGTGCTGCCTCATCCCATGGCTGCAGCAATGGCAGCCAGAGAAGGGCAGTGACTCCCTCCAGACATTTGGGACATTTGTGGATCTGACAGTATAAAATCTTCTGGTTATGCCCTGCACATCTCCCAGGATCTCTAGTTTAACTAACATGTGGTCTTAAACCAACCCTCCATAAAGCTCAGCATGTAAAACACAGGAATTTGTGTCACATTAGGCTAAACAATGCCAGCAGGGCTAGGAGAGAAGGTAAATGGACGTTCCCAATGGCTCTCATCTTCCCCAGACACCTCTCTAGCATGTACAACATGCACAGACAACGCACAGCACCCTCTGAGGAGGTGTAGTGGCATTTACTCTGTCACCAGCCACCTTTGCTCTGAAAAGACGTGGCTTCTACCCATCTGCCTCCCCCAGAAGATGTAAAAGAGAGGAGCATATGGTTTTGAGAAAATAATAGATCTCCATATCTCAGCTTGGTAAAGCTATTGACTTACTGTCTGACCTCCAGCCAGACATGTGCCCTCCATCTGCCCTGCTCAGGCTCGCTGCGAGACAAGCAGAAGTGACTTCGCTGCAGAGTTGCTGAATTTGAGTTTAGCTTGTCAAAGCCACAGCAGCTGGTCACCCCTTTGATGCTGACAAGCTACATCAAGGCCCATTTCAGCCAGCTCATAGTGGCTGAGCTGCTCCTCCCCCAAATTCAAACTAGTCATGAGGCTCCCAACAGCTTCCCAATCCCATGAACACAAGGAATACAAGACTATAATGCAGCTGCCACAAGGATGAGCTGGGATACCGTGGGCCATGTTGCTCCTCTTCCCTAGCTCCATAGCCCAGTCCTCCAGCTCCTGCAGCCCCACAGGTTCATTGCAGCTGCTGGGACTGCATGCTTAGTCTTGGCCTATAGCTCCTTTATACATCTGCTTTTATGCAAACACAACCACTCCATGATGTATGTCGCCTCTGGCAAGATTAAAACTTCAGTTCAGCAGAGCCCTTGTGCATTTGGTCGTGGGGACACCTCCCGTGAAGCACTTTGCTTGATAGCACACCAGGTAGGAGAGCTCTTGGTGTGCAGAGGAGGACTAAGCCCCATTAGAAATCAGAGACACCCCAGCCTCCCAGTACAGAGGCAGCAAAATCTTACAATGGGAATAGTAAATATTGTCCACCCTTCATGAAAGCTGTGCCCAAATAAACATTTTTGACATACTCTACATTGAGAACATCATACTTCAAATCTTAGTGTTCCATAATTTACATAGTGAATTCCAGGGAGGATATTAGATGGAGTGTATGCCACAGCTCCTGTATCCATGTACTATATCCAAAGGACGTGGCAATCATCAGATAAGTCCTAATAATAGACATATTTTAAAGCCCATTTTAAATATTTAAAAATATAATCTGGAATAAAAATGAAGTGTGAAACGTCTGTATTAATAATATTATCATCAGCCATTATTAAAGTCAAAGACTTGAGTTTTCATCACAGTTACAGTTCTGTTAATAGCTTTATCCTGACTAATGCACTGAAGAACTCTATTTTCTTCCGTTAACATTTTGGTCCACTTAATTTCTTTTCATAGGGAACTAAAAACTGAAAGTGCTGGAGGTTGGGTGAAAACCTCAGTGTCTCACCAGATCTTACTGGCACAGATGCCCTGAAGCCATCTTTGGTCCCTCTTGGTGCCACTGAATTGGGCTCAGACAAACCCTATCACTCACCCACTGGACTGTGGATTCATTTTCTTCTCCCCCATCCGACAGGAATACATGCATCTTTTCATTGTCCTCCAGACCCCAGTTTCTCGCTAAATTAATAATCATGAAACTAATATATACCTGGAACTTGAAAAATATTTTTAAGCATCTTCGTCTGTGACCAGTGCTTGCCACCTCTGTCACCCCTTTCTTTATTGACTGTACCCCTCTTTGATTGTGGTGTTGCTCTCCAGTTCAGTAGGAAAGGAAGAGAACAGTGCTCCTGACCGCTGTGTGTACAACATGGATGAGAAAGGGGGGATTCATACTGAAGGTACGCACATTAAATATTAATTATATCAATGTCTTTACACAGCAACAAAGCAAATATATAACTTCTAACAATGTGTTTTGAAAGGTCATGAAAATACATTAAAACACATCAAATCAATAACAAGAACTTCAAACTACTCTCAGAAAAACCTAAATAGCTACATTTGCGAATGATAACCATTGGAAAGAACTTCATACAAAATCATTTCTCACTTCAGTATCCTCTCATGATCTGATGGAAAGATTTTTCTGCTCTGAAAGAAAATGATTTGTTTGTAATATCAGTCTAATACTATTAGTTATATCGATTCATGTTATACTATAAACTGGTGAAGTTTTCAAAGCCTTAGAACTGCACAGCTGATGAAAACCTTTCACTGGGGCTTTTACCTGGGCAAGGTGCAGAGCAGGGTCCCCAAGTGGTATATATTTTGCCAGATTATGTTTAATCAAGTCATGTAATTATTACTATAGATTAACAGCAAGCATTTATATTGCTTTAAATGGTCTTGGACGTTTGAAATAGCTTTACCAGTCCATCAAAATCTTGAGCATGTTTCCTTCAACTATTCTACAATTCTGTTTCTCATGCTGTTCTCATACTCTTAGGAATGCAAATTTCAACACAGTTTGGCCTAAGTCAAAATTAGAACCTGATTTTTAGCTGCTACCCTTTAAAAAAGAACATCAGTCGAACCTTCCCATTGATATCAATAAGCTTTGGAACAGACCATACAGCTCCCACCTAGATTTTAAAACTCATTAATTGCTGAATCCAGTTCGTTTGAATAAATACAATATTCTTGGTTAACATGAACACATTCATCTGGAACATGTTTCCACAGAGCACTTCTAAAGGCAGCATATTCCTTGTCTCTCTTGCATAAAGGAAAAATGCAAAAAGCAATTTCAAAACCTCCCTGACTTTACCATAGTTTCCTACAGTACCAGCAAAGAAAATGTGCTGCTCAAGATCTTGTACCCCTCGTGCCCCAAAACACACATGAACCCCGGAGGTGCTACACTCTTTGCAGTCATGGTGCAAAGGTGAATTATTTTAACTTCAAAATACATAGACTGAAAATGCAACCCCATGTGTACTTGTTTCTTTGAAGAGTTTAGACTCTTGGTTTGTATTTAAAAAAAAAAAAATCCTTAAAACAAACAAAAAAAATCCTTAAAATCTAGAAGATTAACAAAATAGAAACACTATTTAAAGTGATGGATCGTGTAAGGTAATCACTAAAGTCTCTCGGACTGTAAAATAGGATTACACACCATTTCTTCTGGGGTTTGTTTCTCTATCGTACACTGCAATATCAACTGCTGTAGTCCCAAATTTAGCCAAACACTGCAATTATCAGATGTATTCAGTTGCAAAAGCTTTTGTTATTTTTATGGTTGTCTGATGGTATACGGTTCAATCATAAAAGGGCAAATGACAGGCGGGTGTAAGAAATGAATTTTCTTCTTCTTACTGACATACCAGGGAAGACCCCCTGCTGTAATATGGAAAATCTTTTATGCAAAAGAGCACAGCAACTTACAGTGCACAATCACTATGCAGACTTTCGTTTGGGTGGTTTTTTTCCAATTCAGTTGAGGAAAAGGAAAAAGAGATGTCCTTAAAATCAAGTTTAAAAGTTCAAAATTGATTTTAGCGTTAGCGTATATTTATAGGTTTAAGGATATAGGGATTAAAATGCAATCAAGCTGCATCTAAGTATGAATGTGCCCTCTTTAAATGACGCTGTTTTCCTGGTGATCCTGAGGCCATCGCAGTGAATAGTTTTTCACACGCAGCTGAAGCGAGGTGAGAGGCAGAGAGGGATGCTGAGTCCAGCGGGATGCGGGTAGAGCCATCACATGTTGTGTCTGCTAGAAAAACAAAGACTGTACATACATTTTAGGTATGTGTTTAGTATTTATACCCCTATTTCTGAGCACAATGCAAACATAAAGCTGTATATAGACAAATCAACATTCCTGCAGGATTTAAGTAAAACTGCATTTAGAATAAATAAACTTTCCTTTTCACAAAGGCCACTTTACCTCCATCTGGCAATAAACAAAGGTCTTAAAGAAAGCCCAAATTTAGTGTTTGCCATTTTAAGGCTATAGCGTAAAGTGGCCTTACTGCAAACAAGAATCACTCAGATTATCCGCAGTGCTTTTGAATGAAAACTGGAATGGCATAAAGGCTTATTATCCACCAAAAGATACACAAAACTCATCATTTGGCTCACCTATGCTGCTCAGCTGTGTGAACCAAAGGTGGTGACTTGGAAGCTGGAAGAAAATCTGCCCATCATCCCTTATGCAAAGGGTGATGGTAGGTACTATGACAATGCCTGACCCTAAAAGCACAAAGCACCTTCAAAAGGAGCTGCACTCAGGCTCTGCTCCCTCCTGTCCCAGGCACAGAGGCTGCTGGCACGGCAGACAGGTGTCATGGGTGGGAGGGAGTAGCCATGGCTGGCTAAGAGATGTGTGGTCACGGAGTCCATGCTGGGAGCCCTTGCACCACCACCACCAACCCCACACTTCCCACCACCATGACTCCTTCCCAGGAGCTCCTCAGATATTCCCACTGGGTGTGACGTGTCTCCAGCTCTCCAACGGAGGGGTATTTGGGGCTGTGAAGAAGCAGAGTCTCTACCAGGACCTTTCATCATTGCCCAAATGCTCTCAGGAGGAGAGCACTCAACAGAAGAGTGACGGGGGTCCTTCTGAGAATGGCCAAGAGATGTGGATAGGATTTCCTCCTTTTTCTCCTGTCACTCCCCATACCTCAAAATTAGAATCATAGAGTCATAGAATGTCCTGAGTTGAAAGGGGCCCACAAGGTCCAACTCCTGTCCCTGCATAGGAAAACCCCAAAATTCACACCGTGTGTCTGAGGGTGTTGTCCAATCATTTATTGACTATTCTCAGGCTTGGGGCTGTGACCACCTCCCTGGGGAGCCTGTTCCAGTGCTCCACCACCCTCTGGGTGAAGAACCTTTTCCTAATGTTCCACCTAAACCTCCCCTGGCACATCTTCCTGCCATTCCCTCAGTTTCACAGAATCACAGAATCACAGAATGTTAGGGATTGGAAGGGACCTCGAAAGATCATCTAGTCCAATCCCCCTGCTGGAGCAGGAACACCTAGATGAGGTTACACAGGAAGGTGCCCAGGCAGGTTTTGAATGTCTCCAGAGTAGGAGACTCCACAACACACCTGGGCAGCCTGTTCCAGTTTCTATGACTGGTCACCAGAGAGAAGAGATCGGTGCCTGCCCCTCCTCCTCACCTGGTTATGAAGCTGTAGACCACAATGAGGCCTCCCCTCAGCCTCCTTTTCTCTGGGCTGAACAAACCAAGTGACTTTAGCTGCTTCCCCTCCAAACCCTTCATCAACTTCATGGCCCCATTTTTGATGGAAAAGAAGATGAGATAGGGTGTGGTGGGATTTTTTTCTGGGATTTCTCAAGTTAAGTGACTCTTCAGCTAAAGGGAAAATGGTCAAAATGTTCAAGGAAAGCATGTCACTGCAAAGCCTCACGGGCACGGCAGTGCCTCATGCACCGGTGCTCCCCTGAGGGCTGGTCTCGCAGACCCAATTATATCACTCATGGATCTTCATGGGCGCACAGTGCAGCCCCAAAACAGGGAAATACAGTGCACAGAGGGAAACAGAGGTTTGCATCCCCTAACTACACTTCCCATCAGGTACTATGAAAGCATTTCCATATCAACTGTGGGGTCATGATCAGCTAAAATCTTCCACTTCAAAAAAAACCTAAAGTTATAAACATCTATTTACACGACAGATTTTTCCAGGAAAAACATATGTGTTTTTCTTCCAAACATCTATCTATTTAAGAATCCATATTTCTACTGAAAAACAGTCTCAGTGGAGAACCGCTTTGAATTACAGAAAACCGAATAAATCCCAACAGCAAGACATTCTATGAAGAAATATTTTGTTCCTTAGGAAAAAAAAATATACCCTTCAATAACCAATGACTAAAATTCACCAGGACTGGTTCCATCAAGTGCAAATCAGCTACTGATTTCAATGACTCTACGTCAATTTACCCCAGGTGAAGTTCTGGCCCACTGAGCTCAGGGAAACAAAATGTCACCTTTACTTTCTAAACGCTCTTTCTCAAACCATATTCCCCTTGTAATAATGTGTAGCAAGTGTTTAGCTCAACATGCCTCTTATAGTTTCTGTTTGGGAGATGATTTTTCTTTTTAATTTCTCTGTCAGGCACACTTATTGAAGCGCACATGCTTTAGACAGATGCAACCTGCAAAAAAAGGTTTGAAAGACAGTGATTTATTTATGAAATTCCTGGATGAGAGGGTAAGGTAAGCCACACAAAAATTGTAAAGGTATTGTGAGGTAAGCCACACAAAATTTTTAAAGCTGCTTACTACTATAAGGCATATACGTAATATATGTAAAACATGGGAAGGGAAAGCATTGAGAATATTTGGCACAGTGCCTGCACAGGGCAGAATTGCAGTGAGAGGAAAGGGGCAGCAGGTGAGGAGAAGGCTGTAAGGACAAGCTCTGCTCTGCCTTTAAATTCACTTTGCTACTTCAGGGCCAGCAGCATTTATTACATGCGCTTTATACATGCGTCAAGTTTTGATTCGTGTGTGTTTTATACTCTGTGGTCAACACAGCGATACAACCTGAAGCTCCACAGTGGGCACAGAGCATAAATTATAAGAAAAGTCCCTGCACTAAAGTGTTTTGCTCCTAAATAAATTCCTGTCCACACCAAAATCTTTTGCTCTAAGTAAGAGGTGCTTTAAATCACAGATTACTCCCACTGAGGTGGGTGCACTGATGTCCCAGGACAACTGACATTCACTGAGGACAATTACTTGGCTGCACAAGTTTGACGGCCACCTGTGCCAGCACCCTAGGGTGAACATGCAATCCCTGTGAGAATCTGCTTGCTCTGGCACTGCAGAAGGTGAGAAGGCCAGCAGATGCACTCTGGCAACACACTGTGTAAAGAGGCCTGTCTCCCAGTCCATCTCCCACAGTGCAATGCCCCTATAACAGAGCCAGCTGAAGAGAAAGTGCTTCCTAAGCATGGGCAAGCAAGGGACTGGGGAAAAGGCAGTGGGAGCAGGCTCCCCCCACACTATGATGTGAATCACCAGAAACTGTCCATACTCACTGGAATAAAGTAATTGGAGGTCACTGATGTGGAGAGGAAAAACACCAGTTTCATGCAGTTTACAGCTAACAAAACAAGCTGAATGATGAGAGAGAGAAGGATGCAGGGAAGAGCAGCAGGAGCTGGGGATAGAGAGACACCCCTGGGCAGTACTGAGTCAGAAATATATCCAAACTTCTTTAAAAGGCACATCCAAAGAAAAGAGGCTTTTAAAGTATTTATTGGTCCTGTACCTAGCCATGAGTGGGTGGAAATTTTTGGAGGCTTTTCAGCTGAAATAGCATTGAGAGGGAATTGTAGGGGTGAGGTGATAACACGTGAACTAGCTGGTTCAGAAAGGACAGCCCATGCACAGAGAGAGTTGTCAGGCAACTGATGCTGGCAAAACAGGAGTCACTACAGTAAAATGCAACAACAGTCAGGAAGGGATTGGAGCTGCTCGGTGTCTTACCAAGGAGGAGAGGAAGAGTGTCTTACCAAGGTGGAGAGTGGGGCTTTGGCAGAGAGATTTAAAGTGTGAGGAGAAAGGGAGAGACGTGATATGAATGACCAGCCAGAAAGATGATCCCAGCAGGGGGACTGGAACACATTGCCAAAGGCAGAGGTCACCGTCACCACATACAGGGAAAAAGCTATTTTAGTTATAAAATGAGGTTCTGCTCCACCATCTCCTCCATCTTCCTGGCACATAGCATAGAAAGCAATGTCAAACCCCAGGGGTACAACATCAAGCTCCCACACAGGGCACCAGTTCCAGGATAAACCGGAGTTAGAGGTGTGCTTACGGAAAAATTCAGCAGAAAAGGACCAAGTGAACTGTCTAACACTGGAAGACACAAGCCTTTGAGTCGCCCAACCCTGCTCCAGTGGTGGGGAGCCCTTCAAAAGGAAGTGTAGTGACTTAGGAGGCTGCCAGGAGCCCCTCACCAATGAAAGGGGTTAGAAAAGGACTCCTCATCTGCAGTGTAAGAGCTATTGCTGGCAAGCTTAGAGCTGAGGAAATCAAAGTTTCAGACTTGTTAAACCATGTTTGTTGTGTCTCTCCTCCTGCATACTGGGAATGTTAGATGGAGGGCAAGGTGAGGAGATACCAGACTTGCTATGTGGATGCACACAGGAAAAGATAGCATTAGTCAAGATGGGAATTGAGAAGAGTTTTGGCAGTGCCCACAGACTAAATCTGAAATTGAAGATCTGGCAAGAATTGGAGAGAACCCCAAGGTGTTGGGGCCGGGGGTGGAAGGGAGATGAGGGAAGAGGCATGGAGAGATACCAGATGTAAAAGATAACAACCCGGTACAATTTTGCCAAGAATAAAGGCTTCTGAGCCATCACTTTGAATCCACATGTCCACCCTCCACGAGTAAAACCATTAGACTGACAAGAATTAAGAGGAAAGAAATCACTCGCCTGCAAACAGCTTGCTGAAGACATGACATTCCCGAAGAAAAATGTACACAAGCGTAAGCAGCTTACAAGAGTGAGCTATCTCACCCGGCTCACCCCCCACGAACACTATTAAATCCATGAGAATCAGAACAAGGAAATTGTCAGGGAGAGGCTGCGATTAGCCAGGGTCTCTGCTAGAAAAATAGTTTATGAATTGTCATAAAAATTTAAAGCTCAACCTCACATTAGCTGCTGCAGTGTCTCTGCTCCCACCTACAGTACAGTTTGTCTACCTCTGTCTTCATCACTGGCTGTGCCAGTACAAGGGGGAAATCTTCTGAATGTTTCCCCAAAATTAAATGCTGAAATGGCATATCATTATTTTTGATATTCAAATCTATTATTAATAAGCTATACACTACAAAAAGATTCTGAACATGAGTGATATGTCTCATAATTCTGACCTATTAACGGAAGTACATGAGTCTCCCTGGACCAAAAAAATAGTTGTTAAAAAAGATGAATCACTTACTCAAATCAAAATAACATGACAGTTCCATGAAAGATTTCAAAATAAAAGTTAATAAGTTAATGGATACATTTTACTGCTCCTAAGACACAAATAGACAATGCAGAACAGTCAGTCATCTTCTTATTAAATAATATGAATCAACCACTCCATCATGTTTGTGTTAAGCAACAGGCAATAATACACTCCCTGATAGTATATTAGGGTAAGCATACCAGTAAAAGGGCAAGGTCAAAGTACATTCTTAATTTTCTTTGGAGTCAATGAACACATACTTAAAAGTTTGGTGTATAATTAACTATTACCCTGAATGCAGGGGTAGAAGCATTGCCCCAGATGAGGGCCACCATTTAATCCATCACAACCTTTCCGCTTTGCAATCACTCCTAATCCTCACAGTTTGGGTGAAACTCATCTCACTGGCTGACCTGTCATCCACCACGTGGCAGAGCACTGGGAGTCCCCATGTCCCCTCTCTCCAAAACCTCTCCCAGTAATGAGTGTCCTTCCCTCCAAGGACACCTCAGAGCGCTGAGGGAGCCCAAGCAAGTGGCTTGAACGAGGGTGCTTGCGTTTCAGCAGTGAAAATGAGAGGAGAGCAATGCCACACTCAACCTGCACTGGAGGAAAATGGTTCTGAAAACTTTGATAAAAAAGGATGGTTTTTCCAGTGTGAGGAGAGTAAAAATAAAATGACATTTTCCTGATATAAAAATAATTATTTTGGCTTCTTTCAAGTACTGTAGCCCAGAAATATTCCAGCAGAGAGAGGAGAGACTTGGGAAGAAGATTGCCTTTGGGGAGCAGTGGAGTGACTTTCCTCAGGCCCATGGAAGTCCTGTTCAGGTTTGGCTGCATTATGTGGGTTTGATAATCAAAGCCTTTATATGCACAGGACTTATTCTCATAAGAACAAGGGGTAACAAAAAATCTTCCAATTGAAAGTGGGCTGCATTGTACAAGCATAAGGGATTTCATTACCTACTTAGAATAGATAGATGTGGGGGTTTTAATGTAGGAAAGCGGGTGGTGAAAGGATAGGAAACAAACGACTTGTGGTTCCTGCCATTTAAGCATGAAAGGGGCACATGAAGAGGCATTGATTTCAGCCACGCTAGGCTGAAGGGTAAGGACTATTCACATAAGTAAGGCTTTGGAGGACTGGGCTTGTAAACTGCAGCCACTTAAACAAAAGTCTGGGGCACCTTTTTCAAGAGAACCTAAGTCTGGTTTTCTAAAGGACCTTCCCCTCTTAAGTCACTTAGGATATACCTACCTCATCCAGAGGAGCCTTGGTTAATAGAGGGACTTTTACTGGACTAACAGGGAGGGATGAGGGAGACCACCTGCTAATGGGGTTGTGGCCAAAACAGGACTTCTGCAGACTGCTGGTATGCAGCTGGCTGTACCCGTGCAGGTGCCGTATTGGGGGCCACACACTATCCCACATATTTCATTCCCTCAGGCACTTTCAAAACTGTTACTTTAAGCCTGCAGCAGGCTTTCAGCAGAGGTCTCTAAGGCTTTAAGCAGTTTCTAACTGTATTTATGTGCTTTATCCCTTGAGTAGGATAAACAGGTTAGCAATTAACTCTAGCTTCCTGACCTCTAGCTGGATAACCAGATCTCTAATTATATTTTCAGTGGCAGTGAATCTCAAGAGTTGTGTGACACCATCTGAAAGTTTCCACTCCCATCTAGCATCTGCAGCTCCATGTGGAAACTGGCAGCAGAGAAAGTATTGGCAAAACAGGAAGCCAATTTTTCCCCTCCATGGTAATTCTGCCTCCTCAACACTTCCAATCCTTCCACCCTTTTGCCTGGAAAATACCCTGATGTGGGATTCTTGGTATGCCAGGTAACTCACGTTGAGAAGCAAAAGATTCTAAGAAACATTTTATTCAAAATTCCCTTTCATTTAATAGGGGCTCAGTGGTAGGGAACATTCTCAGAAATCAAGAAACTGGAGAGCAATGATAAGCCCCACATCCTTCATAGGCTGATTTCAATAGTGTCTCAGTAGAGCACTGTGTTGGGAGAGAGAACAGTTTTATTTCTTTATATTGCTACAGAATTATTATTCATTAAAAAGGGAAAAAAAAAAAAAAGAAAATAAATTATAATGTACCACTCACTGTAGGAGCATATCTGACCTTTGGAAAGGTGACATAGTTGGAGGAACAACTCTGGAACTGGCAGAGCACATCTCAAAAACAGAGTATCTGGATGGCCTAATGCCAGAAGCTAACAGTGACAAAGCAGAGCAATTTGGAAAATCAGCTTGCTGTCACCCTGCATGCATGTAACTCTTGAAATAAATCAGTGATCTAATATAAAGGAAGTATATGGATTTATTCTGACAGCAATGCCAAGCATCCATGCTTAGCAAATGCCACCCATATCCCCTTTTTAAAAGGGGTAAAATACACAGCAAATTAACTATGCTCATATCTTCAGAATGAGTGGTCTTTGCACTGATTTTTCTATGTGGTTTCCCACTATTTGTACAGAAAATTCATGTCTGCCTCTGACCCCACTTCTTACTTCATTACCCATATGAATTATCTTTTCTGAAGACAGATGTGCATGGAAGAACTGTTCAAGATCTGCATCAAACCAAGAAAAAAATAAACTACTTCTTACTTATATAGAACATGAAACTTTATTGTAATAAAAACTGGTTTGGATTCACACTACAAACATTACCACACTTCAAGCTTCTGTGCTGCAAACAGATTAGTTTGGAGAGCTGCACTGAATGTCCCTGTCATTAGGACAAGTAAGTGTTTGGACATTGGTAGATTCCTTCTCAAAAAGGCAAAGAGTAAAGTAAGATGTGCACATCATGAGGTAATAACCTACAAAAATAAAGGCCAAGAGAAGAAAATATGGTCCACACATCATCTGGAAATTTAATTATACAGGTCTTAGAGGACCATGGCAAAGTCATTTTAGAAGTCACATTTTACTTCCCTCGATGGAAAAGAAACAGTGACAGACGTGAGCCAATTAGTTCCCACTTAGATCTTTCACTTCTCAGGGGCTTCCTTACTTCTCATACCTCATCACCTGTGGATTATATACTGGCACGAGCCACATTCTTTGCCTGCTCCACCACTACCATTCCTCCAAAGCAAACATAACAACTAAGAAAATAATTGTGTTGGTTGTGAAGCACGTGGGGCGGCCCACAGCACTTTTCAGATGGCCCATTCCCAGCTCCAGGTAAGGTGTGCCTTTGTCCCTCTGGCCCTCTCACTTTCTGGGTTACCTCTCTCTGGAAGGAGAAGGCATGCAAGGGAGACTACAAAGCACAGCAGCATTTAATGGCAAGAGCAAAGCAAACATTCACCTGAAGCAGTAAAGAAGGAGACCAGAGAAGGTGAGAAGTGGCAGTGTTATCCCATCTGTGTAGTCATGATATTTTTTGCTCCCCACTCGTTCCTTGCTTGGCCTGTCTCATCCACATCATGTTACAGCTTCTTCTTCAGACACAAAGGACCATTGTGTATGGTACTCGTGTTCTCCATGTGGGACAATGCAGATCGGGCTCCAAGCTCCATGGGTAGCATTTTACAAAGCAGTCAAGCGTAACAACAGAATTGGGCCACAGAGGTTCACATCAAGAAGAGAATCAAGAGTACAGAGATATCTCATCCAACTGTTAGATTTATGAAAGGGAAGTAGCAGAGGAAACAAAGAGCTAACCTAGCTCATTGGAGAAGACAAGACCAAAGCCAAAATGGAGAAGGCAATGACAGGACTAAGGCTAAAAGAAAGAAACTCTTAACAAAGGCTACCCACACAGTGACTCTGGAGAGGGATGCCCAGCAAGGCACAGCTGCTGGAAATACACCTTTCCTGTATTTGTATGGAAATAAACCGGTCTGATTGTTGTATGGAAAACAGATGAGACATTCGAACAGAGGTATACCTGAAGCAGGGTGTAGGAAAAGAGGAAGAGAGAGAAGATCAGCTGAAATCTTAATTGGTCCTATCTTTTAAAGAGGTAGATTTTTTTTTTTTTCATGGAAAATTGTGGGACAATGACTGAAGAAAAGGCCTTAAGCATCCACATAAACTTTGTGGATGATACACCTAGGAGTCAATGCATGTGATACAGCTTAGCAAGGTATAAAATATGCTGGATGAGGCCAGGCTTAGCAGAAGAACATTTATGAACTTCACATCCATTCCTGTCTTGAACATTCAACGAATACAGTGCCTGCCCACTCATGTGGCACAGCCAGGGCCATAGAGCTGCCCAGATGTCTCCTATGTAGGCAGAGGTAGCCTGCACAAGGAACAAGAACACAGGAACAAAATTGTTGCAGAGCACAGATTCAAGGCACAAACCATTCTGAGTGCTCTAAAAAAAGGTTTAAAAGAAAAAAAATATAAATGCTATACTGGATAATTTATACCTCAGAGAACAAAAAGATGGGGTTGATTCTGTCCTGAAAGACTCCAAATCAGTCAAGAACAAATAAGTAGGCAGGCTATTCCAAAATGAGTTTGAAAGCTAATGTGCAAAAAAAGAGTTGTTTCACGACTGAGTCTGCCCAACAAGTACATTCTCATCCTTTCTAACCTGCTTCTAGGCTAAAAAAAGACCAGACATCTTTCCTGCTTCTGAAGGTTCTGGTTTTGTGCTTGGTAGAGGTGAGGTGGGCTGAAATCTGTGGCTGCCTGACCAAACACAGATATTTTTTCCGCCATAAAGCAAGAACAAGGGATCCAGCAATTGCTGTTGAATAGCCGGCAGTAATAGTGCGTGCTCTCCAAGACGCTTCATTGTTGCCATGTCGTCTCTAGAATGGAAATTAATTGCCGAATGGGATAGTTGGTTTTCCAATGCCAAGTTATATATATATGCCAGTATTCAGATAGTCTGAAAATTAGTATTAACCTGTTGGGCAGTTTTAGAGATTTTTTTTTTCCCCTGTCCAGTTTGTTATACATTTTCACAATACTGTTAACAAATCTGCTAGAAAACTGAAAGTGATCTATACCCAGATTAAAGCTAGCAATGAAAACTAGCACTCATCCACTGACATGATCCAAAGACGCCATCACACATAATCACACTTTTAATGTATAATAAAACAGTACTTCACACATTTATGGAGTGGAATAAAACCAATCTATTACTGTTGCCTCTTAGTTTGGTTTAGTTTTCTCAAGAAATGACGACTTAATAAGAGTCCTCTTCAGAGAAAGCATGTAGATCTGAATTAGAATTGGGAAACTGAATTTATGAAATAACCTTGGCAATAAATAATAGCACACCTCAAACCAGTATTCATCACACACCTGTGTGGTAGGGAATGAAAGTCGTCTTCATCACACATAGAGTATCAATCACTCCCAGGATGCAAATTTGTGAGATTCAGAAAGATTACTTTACATAACTTGCAGAAAGTAGTTGAATCAATGTAATAAAAGCTTCAACACAGCATTGTACAGCCTGCAAGTGTCCTTAAGAATACACTTTTTTCATCATTTTACATATGAACAGAAGTATGGTACATAGTTGGATGTACTAGCTTGTAGCTGTGGACATGCTAGGCTTCCTTCAAAGATTTATTGAAACTTTTCAGTAATGAGTGCTGATTCTTTTGGTCAGCAGAAGTCTCTCCTTCCTTCAAATTAGAAGCAAAACTCCTATGGCTTTCACTAAGGGTGGGTCTTCCACCCTACATGTATTTTTAGTGTCCTGCTTCTCCCTGAGAAGCCCTGGCATTCCTGAGTAGTGCCCAAAGGAGGCTTAGCCAACAGGATCTGCAGCCCCATCCATGTGTGCCTACCATCCTGGTTGAGACTGCTGCTTTGGAAGTGTCCTCCAGGAATGGAGATGACTTCATGGACTTCAGCTGTCTGTAGACCTGCCACTGTCTCATCCTCCATAGGTACCCAAAGGAAACATCTATGTTTCCAAGCAGCCCAGCATCCGCCAGCTAAGGTCTTCTGAAAATCCATCCCCTGGATGTGGTATATACATAAAAGTCAAATTATTTTAGAACATCTATCACAAAAGGTTGTCCAAACCCTTCTGAAGTGCTGTCCTCGGTGGCCAAGCAGGCTGCTGGGGCAGGGGAACCCCACCGGTCTGTGTGGCAGGTAGAAAGGTGACAGACATTTTGCTATGGAAAGTAAACACTGAAGAAAAAAAAAAAAGAGATGGACTATCTTTTCCTCTCACTACACAATATAACACTTTGGTTCCCTTTACTGTACATACAGTCTCCTATTCACTCTATTTGTTAAAACTGTGTATCGCAGTAAACCCCTGTACCATGTATATTGCAAGTGATTTCTGACACCAGGATACCTTAGGAAAAAAAAATGCATACAGAATGTGTAGGGGAAAATGAAGGTCTCTTTTTCATTCTCATGTATTTTACTGTCATCAAAGAAGTATAAACACATATACATAAAAACATAAATCTCAAGCTCATTATATATGCTTTTTATATATTAAACAGAATTGTTTACTTTCAGTTTCTTATCCTATTCCTTTTGAAAAGAGTTTAATGTAAAAAGTTTAAAAATGAGGCATTTCACCACCACTTCTTTTCTATTGTACTATTTATTACTGCTTTGAGACTGCAGAGAAGAAAAAGGATGCAAATGGCACTTTATTCCATAAGTCTTCTGGTCAAACTCCATTGCCTACCATGCTGATCAGATTTCCTTTTTTTAATTTTGGCAAGGGCTAGATATAACCCATCTTCATATTAGATTTTGGAATATAATTCTTTTTGTCTAAGCCAATCCATACCTGTCAGCATACAGCTTTCAATTTTTCTTTTCTTGTCAATTATTTATTTCCTTCTTTATTTTTTTTCTAGATTCACGTGTATAATCACCACCTTAAATGGTATATAAAACATCCAGGTAAAAGACAAAAAGCTTGTTTTGCTTGCATAAGCATTTTGAAGTGAACTGGGTTTTATTTTTTGAGAGTTTCTTTTTACTAAAAGAAAGCAAACACTGGAAACAGTTAAAATGTTATATTTAACACTAACTTACTATTTAGCTTTTTATAGCTTCAAATCCTAAACAGCATGCTGAGGAATTACAGGAGAGGAACAAGAGCTCTTCAAACGCAAGAGCAATTGGACTCAGGCAGTGGTTCTGCAACAGAGTGCGAGGCCAGAAAGCTGGGGAGGTCTGGGTCCTGCAGCCACATCCAGAGCTGATCAAAGGCACTGTCAACCTCAGTACAACACAACTGGAGGTCTCAATTCAGAAAAAAAAAAATAAAAATAAATAAATAAAATAAAATAAAATAAAATAAAATAAAATAAAATAAAATAAAATAAAATAAAATAAAATAAAATAAAATAAAATAAAACTTACAAGTGTGCTTCATTCAGGGCACATCTGATCACTGGTATTGCCCACCTGCTGGAAATTAGGTGTATATCTAAACCTTGAGAGGAGAGTAGCATTTGCTGCGATTACATTTCCATTGGGGTGGGGGGGACAGGGGAGGATGTGGGGGCTGCACACCAGAGCACAATGGTGACATTCATAACAGCCTTCATTCCTCCTCAATAATTCTTCTTCCTGTGTTGTACAGAACAGTCATTTAATATTTGTTTCTAGGTAATTAATTTTGGAAATGCCCTTCATTAAAATTGAGCAGATTGCTGTGTGTTCTGCATGTACTGCAGGAGCCCAGGTAACCTGGGGCTTATGCTGTGCAAAGATGGAGATAGAGGAGCTATATAGATAGGATGGAGAGAATGCAGATTCATAAGATTATTTTTTAAATGTGAATGAACTGGCAAACCTAATTTTCCTCAGTGCAATGACGGCTCTTCTCTACTTAAGAATTAGTAGATCCAGAACAGTCTGTTGAATATTCTGTGTGCAACCAAGACTTCTGCCTTTGCTGTGCCCTCACTGAAAATTATGAAGCATGTAAGGCAAAAAAAAATGATAAACCTCTGTTCCCAAAAGTTATGCTCACTGTACCCACCCCAAATTGTCATTTTGGAGCTTGATTGAAAAGCAATTGAGAAGGAGGAGGAAAAAAAGCCATCAGACTGGGGCCCTGGCTACAAAGCTGCTGCAGCTGCTCTGTACCTGTTAGCACAGACAAGTTGGGCAATTGGAAATGTCTGCATGCTCTTCGAGCAACCTCATGTCTCAGAGGGCCATGAAGGTCAGGCTGAGCACCAGCCATCGTGACAGGGAACAATATAACATTAACTGATGTCTGTGGCTCATCTACACTGAGAAGTTTTGGGGCACCTGGTGAGGATAACTCAACATTGCATTGCACAATGCTGTTCTCTATTCTCCTCAACAAAATAAAAAGGTGATGGTTTCTTTCACTTCCAACCAGAAGACTGAGTGTAAGGAGCTTGTGCTCCAGCAAATAACAGGTCAGATTTCCTATTCTGGTGAGGGCCAATTTTCAATGATGAGTAAAGAGTTCCACCCACATTATGAGGGAGGCTTTGGGATGAACATAATGTACACATAATGCGTGGTTATTATCTATCATTGCCATATGCAATTAAAACCTTTTAAAAAAGCAGTTGATCATTCAATCAAACTTTTCATAAGGGATCACTGAACTTTGGATGTCCAGTCTTACTCAGCTGGAGCCAGACACGCGATCACACAAGCACATTTTAATTTATATACACAAGGGGAGAAACAATTCTGGCGTGCTGTAACTTTTGAAGGCTCAATTATTCAACCTTCATACCCCTCAGACAGATGGAATTCAGGAGGAGGAAAACTTTATTATTTGTTTTAAAATAAATGTATCACTGGGTAGAAGAATTCAGTCCTCCACTCACAACTAGCTCTGAGGCACTATTCCTTGCTTGAAATAATGGCAATAACAGGCTGATGTCTTTAATGTGGTGCTCAGCAGAGACGTATGAGAGCCTGTGCAAGGCTAGTGCATCCACTGTGACTTGCAAGCCAGAGCAGGAATGCTGAGAGGTGGCACTCTTGGATCCTGCCCTGGGTCCCTTAGGGAGCTACAAGCCCTTTGGCCTCTCTCCCTTTCAACCTCATATTCTGTCCTACTTTGGGCCCTGGTGCTTCCCTCATCCTCTTGATCTCACACCATTTCTGCTCTGCTTTCCCCTTTCTCCTCTTTTCCCTTGTCTGAACACCCTTCCTCCCTCCATCTTTCCACACATCTGCTAGTAAGATGAAACACATGAGATCACAAGAGATCGACCTTTACTGGCAGTTCCCCTACCCAGAAATTACAGAAAGATGAACCATGAAGAGGGGTTGCAGGGAAATCTTCCTTCAACTCACTCACTTGTGATCTCCTTCTCCATCCATGATCTGGTCCTGACTGAGTCTGGGAAGAAGTTGAAGCACGTTAAATGCATATGGAACCTGCAAGGACTGTGCCTGGACAAGGCTAAAGAAGCATCTGTAAACTGACCTTTTCAGAAATGTTAGAGTCTGGTTAAAGGCACTTCCTTGCCCTACATGATTTTAAATTTCTGTACCAAAGCATGCTGTGCTAGATCTGCCTAATGAAATAATTGTAGTATTTTTTTAGGATATTCAAATATATCATTTCCCCTCATTTCATTCACTGAAATGAATGAACCACGAAACTGACTGCTTCCAGGATAGTTTGCTTTGAGTCAGAGACTAGCATGATAAAAGCTCTTTCATTGTTAAAAGTTTGGCAAAACTGTAAACAATACTGCCAGTCCCGAGCATTAAGAAACTACAAATCAGGCCATGCACAAAAAACTTCACAGATTAGCTGTAAAACTGTAATTTTTTTCAAATAGCAGTAAAAGCAGGCACCTGCAGTTGATGTGGTTTAGCTTTCTCATTGCATTTGCAATACTTCCCTTACAAACTTTGCAACTTTGCAAACTTGAGAAGCTTTTTGTTTGAAATGAAAGATGGGCTGCTTATATTTTCACTTGTCTCCTGGATCTTGATCTGGATGAAAACATCAAGCATTGAAACACTCAAATCAAGACAGATGGCAAAACTATATAAGCAAGAGGAAGCAGCATCTTATGACGAAAAGCGCAAAGGAATGCATCTATAGGTGACAGCACCAGTGTGTCTATCACACTCCTTGTATCTCTGACAATAAAATTCCAGCCAATGAATCTTGACTCCATGGTTAGTTATGCACTCTCTTCCACCACTTCGGATAAGATTCCATGTCATGACAAAGCATATGATTCGGGTGTAGCAGTACTCAGAAGAGCAAGAATAGAGTTCAGCTTCTTGACCTGATCTTTTTCCTACCTTACAGCATGTCTATTTTCTTACCTAAAGCTACAATTAAAAAGTTGTAACATTTGTAAACAGGCAGCTCCCCTAACAATTCCCCATAAACTCTGTAGGAGAGCACGTAAACAAGGGCGTCAAGGCTGAGACAGCAGCTTACATGAGAGGGGTCACATCTTTTTGGGCGCAGGTTCTGTGGAGATGCATACAGCAGCAAACACACCTATGTGCAGCTCTGAGCATACCAGTAGCTCACTGGTGGCTCCAGGCTACCGCTGGGACAAGAAGCACACTCCTGTCTGCCACGATGATCAATGACCTTGAGGGTTTCTTCTAACCAAAATGATCCCATGATTCTATGTTTGCAAGAAAGGGCGCTGAGGATCTCACCAGATGAGCTGCTTCCGGCAATGTTGTACCTGGCTTCCTGGGGGAGTGGAGTGATGCTCGCTGGAAAAGGGATCGCGAAGGGATGTCTCCTGGGTATGCTCCTCTCCAGTCCCACCCTCCTGCTCTCCAGCACCATCACACCAGCTGCTAAGGGCACTTTTTCCTCTGCTAGCTATTTTCCCAGAAAGTCAACCTATGCGTAACATATGCCGACTTGATATCCAGAGGAGTTGTTAAGAGAGAAAAGACAATTAGATGGATGTTTGATATTCCTGAAGCTTACAGAAGAGTTTCCTGAATATGTGCCTAACCCCCCCCCAGCCCACTTTTTAAATGGCACACTGACTTTGGCAACTGCAAGGCTCCTATTGCATCCAAAAATTCCCAAGGCATATATGGTATGGGATTGATATCACTGGCAGCAAGATATGGGCCAGCAGTCCGATAATAATAAACTGAGCTATATGGGCATAGAGATGGAAAGAGAGATGCAAAATGTACAGGGCAAGAATCCCAAATCTTCTTTTTTTAAAAAGGGGAACATTTCAAAGTGAGTATCAGGCACCTGTTGTTATGTGCTAAAGGGGAAATCTTTCCACTGGATCCACAGGGCAGGTCTGAGATAAGCAGCTGGAATGATAAGTTATCTCTGTTGCGATTCAGGAAATATAGATGCTTCAGATGCTAATGGTGTGTCAGCAGGGAAACAGGCACACAGCAGACTCAGGTTAAGTAAGCCTAGGAAGGTGTTTATTCATGTATAACATTTGCAGAGAAGGTGACTCCCTACCTCGCTCCTGGCTGCCCAGAGGAACTGCTTATAACCAAAAATATGCTTAGAGAAGTCAAGCAGAAAGGTCAGGCAGGGCGGGGGGTGAATCCCAGCCATGACAGCCCTACCGTCAGTTCTGGCGCTCCCAGCAGCTGCATGTATCCCAGGAAGGATGGCAGCCTGTCCGTCTGCCCCCGCCGACTGCAGATCCTCAGTATAACCCGGCCACTGGTGAGGGCAGAGGGGGACCACTGCCAGCTTTTGGAGAGCTTAACCTGAAGCAGCTAACAAGAATTAGAGGTCACTTGTGCATCCTTTTGCACTGGGCTGGGTTGACTGTAGCTGAACCATTCCCCGCAGACATTTGTCCAATCTATTTTCAAAATCCTCCCACTGCCACTGTAGGCAATCTATTCTTGTGCTTTCCAACTGAAAGTTAGAAAGCTGTTCTTAATGTCTAATCTAAATCATAAGTCAACTTTAAACATGACAAGTACGGTTAAAAGTTTCAAGATTTTTCCTAATAATAAATGTGGTTTTCATTTTATTTCTCTGTTGGTTGCTGCACACTCAGGGTACCTTCAAATCATTTTTTAAAGCATCCCTCTAGAATCATGATGTATAGAAACCATATTTTTTACTTTTCACAAGAGCTGAGATTGTCATTTAATTACATAAATCCAGGAATAGGAGATTTAAGGAGAAAAAAAAAATTGTGATAAAGTCTTGTGAGAGATGCCAACACTTAATTTAGCTGTAAAAGGCACTTTTTTTTATCCTTATGCCTCGCAGACCCATTGCCCAAAAATCTTCTGAAGTGACAACAATGTCAAGCAGAAAATACATCTCACCCATAACTAATAGTGTAAAATATCTCAGGTGTGGGAAAGACGTATTCCTATGTATATGCATACATATTCCTTCATTTATGTCTCATCAAAATCCACTTCAACTATCCCAATCATGTGAGCATTGTCTTTCAGTAAACATTTTGCCACAACCCATTCAAATAAGTTAATAGCAAGAGAGGCAGTTTCCTCCTGCCTCACCAAAGATGAACCCATAGAAAACTGCTACTCTGTTCTGGTGCTTGAATTCAAAAATGTTATTCAAAAATACCTGAACTCACTTTCTCCATCAAGGTTTTTGAAAGAGCAGCCTAGAGATGCTTACCAACCACAATGCAAATGCAGAAACACAATGAAAACACAAATAAGAGCTCTGATCTTTTATGTCAACAGAACCAGATACGAGGGAAAACTACACCACCACAACTTTTTAGATACACATGGCTGAGCACTGAAATGTCCCTGGAGATGACCATATTCAGAATTTACATCCTCAAAGCTTGTTATTTATCACTGGAAATGCCTAGCTTTTTAACTAGGGTGTCACATTAATTTTGCTTAACTTCAGCATCCACAGTGTAGTCAGCTATATCTGACTTACTTACCCCAAGCACTGCATTACATCCCAGAGCAGACACTTGAACACAGCAGATGAACTGTGCCTCCCAATGACTGCAAACAGCCTCTGTGTTGCAGACATCTGAAGTTAGGTGACACAATTGTCACCCTCTCTGCCTGCCTCCTTCTCTCCAAAACTACCCAGGGAAGAGAAGAAAACAACTCTTGATAAGAGAAGTGCAACTTCTTCTGCTTACCATTTTCTATCAGCAGGTTGAGGCCAGCCTACGTGCCTCTTTCTAGGTGCCCATTTATCAGGATTGCAATTACAGTAACCTGGAGTCCAGTTCCAGGCTGAGGATTCCCTTGGAAAGCAGAGTATCTAAAAATTAGGCATTGCAACACTGAGCTTCACACCTCTTCTGGGTATCTGGCCTAAACTGCATTTCTAGGCTCTTTTCTGTACCTTCAGCAAACACAAGGGAGGGGAAAAGGGTCTGTGGCTATCCTAAGCAATTTAACTAGTATGTTTTGCCACACCACATCTAACGCCTGGTATGCAGCTACCATCTTTGCATGTCTGAATAAAGAAATATATATATCTATATATGTGTAGCAAGTGCCTTTTTCTTTATGGACATAATAGCAAGTTACACTTAAATCAAAAAGCCCTATCTGTGGTCTTGTCTTTTGCAGCCTAACCTAAGAAAATAAATACGGTCCAATGCGAGGTCCAGGAAAGTTACCTTTCCAGAAAAGAGAGACCATTCCGTTTCCATTCATTGCACTTACAATCTGAAGTTGTGTAATTTCCAAATGGCCCAGATTTCCACTCTCAGCATGTCTGCAGGACATAGAACATTGTGCTGACAGACCTGAGCTATGCCTGGAAGAGTTAGCTCTTCCATGGTACTTCTTCCATCTGAAGCCAGTCCCTCTCAACCCATCCCCCGCTTCCTGGACTTTTCTCTTTGCTCCACCATAGATGAAAGTTCTGCCTGTGCCTGCTTTCATACCATGCCTCAGTCCTCTCTGCATGGCTCAAGAAGTCCAAGACTCTTTTACCCACCCAGTCCTAGGCACTCCAGCTCTCCACACAGCTTCTTGCCTACTCAGAGTGCCCTCAGTAAGCTTTTCTTTTGTCTTTCAGACAGCAGGATCCTCCTCCCAGTCCTCAGACCCAGGTTCCTTCTTCACGCAGCTCAAGTTTCTTTGCCAAATCATTCCTACCCCATATTTCTCATTTTCAGCTCTCACTCCTAACCTGAAATCCAAGTCATAGTTTCTCTCCCCCTTTCCAGCTTCCAGAGGTGCACCTGAGTTTGTGTCTCCATTTTGTCTTCTCATTCCCTTTTCACCCCATTCCTTCCCCTCCATTTCCATGCCAGGAAGCTTTGCTGCCTGGCCCCGGTGACTGACAGTAATTGAGTCTCTCAGAAAGCAGCACAGGGCAGCCAGGAGGGGAAGATGCAGGCTGGGTGCATCTCCAGCAGCGTTGCACTCAGTTACTGCTTGTGGATGGTGCATTCATGCATGGGCTGGGCAAATTAAGGTTTTCTAGGGAGGAGAGAACCTTCAAAGATGCTGCTGCTGCTTTACTGCATACATACAACCTGTTTGGTTGGGTTTTTTTACAAACTGTTTTTAAGTAGACCACAATGGCATAATGGCTTTTCTCTGTGGTCTGGAATCACAGTGCCATGATCTTTGCTCTCATTACTGAAACACTGGGTGACAACAGAAAAATTTAACCTTGTTGATACAACACTATAACCACAATTTTTTAAATGAAAGTATCAGGCATCTATAACAAGAGGCAGCCCTCCCATTCCCACCTGTAATGACCAGAATGGGTTCAGATAGGAGGCAAATTAAGGAGTGAGGTCTTCATCTCTTACCCATAAAACTAAAGCATGCAGATTTTTAAATTTTTTCAGCAGTCATGAATATGGACCACTTCCAAAATAATGTATGAACACTGAATATTGAGCAGATTTTTCTGGATGTTTACTGGATAAATATGTTGGTTTAGTGTAAAAGATGGCTGTAAGAAAAAGGAAGAAAGGAAATGATGGGGGAGAAGTACAAGAAGCCCTATAAGAAACGTTTGAGGGCTGGTAGAAGACACTAAAGCCACTGAATTGTCCTTGAGTAGTCCAGCCAAAGGGTGATGCACCAGCCCAAGAGATTTAAACCAACAATGCCAAAACTCTGGAGTGAAGGACTAACTCAGAGACTCTTTTGGCTGCATAAAGATCTTCTCTTTCAAAAGGAGAGTGAGTTGACAGGGAGCCATGGCAAGGAAAGCAGACTGACACAGGGTCTCCCAGGATTATCGGTGCCAAATGCAAAAGCTACTGTCAGCTCAGAGAATGCTTTACTGACACACCGAAGAAAAAAATTGTGTATTGCCAACCACCCTCACCACACATCCCAAAACGTGCCATATGGCCAAAAGTACTACAACTGATTTTGCTGTTCCTCAGGTTCTGGTGTGAATTGACAATGAGTCTAACATATAAATTACATCATCTTTTAACTTTTTGTGATGTATAACATCAGACAGCTTTGTCTGGGACAATCCATCATGAACTAGTCTTGTTGACATTTTGGATTCTCTCTTCTGACCTTGTCCTTTCAGCACAGGCATAATTGTGCTTATGATAATTTTATTCCCAGTTAGGCAGTGATTTTGCACACCTTTGAGTTACAGAATAACTAAGAAGCCAGTTCTCTGTACAACTGCTGAAACAAGGCACCTTGAACCAATTTATGCTGAAGCTCAGCCCAGTGGTGTAGCAGTAAATAAAAGTGGGTAAACTCACCTCTCTCAGTGCACATAAGTAGGTTAACTCTCTTTAGTCATGTTACTGCTGACTATACCACAGGTGCAATCTCATCTGGGGTCTCCCTACTGAGGAAACACCAACCATATGTTAGCTCAGCAGACAACAGGGTGTGTGGGGGGGTGGATTGTACAACCCAGTCCTCAAGATGTGAAGGGTCTAGTAGGCAAAGGAGAGGGACCCAGGCTCATTTCTGCCACCCAGCTCACATGCAGAAAGCCTTCAATTTCAGTCAGGATGCTCTAGGTTCGGGAAACCATCACTGGTTTGTCCATACTTACATAACATCACGGGGTTTTAGGGATGTTTAAAGATATGTAGCAATTGTCTGGGGTGATGGGCAAATCTTTCTTCTTGAAGAATCCACTGTTCCGTGTCACTTTAGTGGGAATACACAATTATTATGGTACATGAATCATTTGAGCTGTTCCCTAAAAGACTGATTGCCTTTCACAGGTTATGTGTGGGAGCAGCAGAGAAATCTCTGCTGTTCTCACTGGTGTTGGCACCCCCAGACAGTCAAGAACAGTGGCAGAAGTGCAACCATCATTTCACCTGTAGTACTGCTTACACCAACGTCTCTGCTTCTCCTGCTCTCAAACCAGGAGATTGATTTAGCCTGTTTCAAACCACTGAATGGCGGGGGGGGGGGGGGGTGGGAGTGGAGCGTAAAGGAAAGGAAGAAGAAAAGAAAAAAAGTGAAAAAATCTGCTGGATTGCAAATCTTTAAAAACAAACTTTGAGCTATCACTCATCACAGCAAAGAGAAAGGGACATCCCACCACTTTCATGTCTGCATTTTCAGGGAATAAACAGCTACATTAACTGTAGCCTGCTTTCAATATAAAACTAGTACACTGATTATTAGATGATCTTGACAAATAGACTGTTACACTCCCAGTGTGACAACTGGGTAACCAGATGAGGGCAGGTTACATCTTAGTTGAAGACCACAACTTCCCAACGTAACCCACTTCTGCCCTCTTCAACACATTTTTCAGCCCCTTTCATTTCTGCCACTAAAGCCCATGTGAGGAGCTGGAGGGACAGACCTTTATTTGACCAGAGGGAAAAGTAACCTTCTATAGAAACAGTTGTTGTAAAGCTGGAAGAAGTAGCAAACAGTGGGAGCTTTACAGGCTGCTACATTTTTTTGCTGCTTGCCACAATATTATTTTGTGTTGTTTCTGGATCTGCTTCCTTTACACATGTTTTTCAACTGTTTTCGAATGGAGGTTGTTGTTACTGGAGTGTGGATATGTTGCTGGAGATGCTATTCAAGTTCACAGGCTTCTTGCCTGCTGCTAACTTCCACTGTCCTCAGAGCTCTTGCTTCCTTTCAACCACACTTTATTGCCATCAAATTTAAAATAAAAGGTACCTGTTACTTAAAATAAAAAGTACCTGTTACTTAACAGAAAGACTAGCTCCCTGGGGAATAGTGACTTGATTTTAGCATTGGTCTGGCTGCATGGGTTAGGCTTCACACCTGAAGGAGAGATGCTTCTGGAGCTCAGGGAGGAAGCCCAAGAACAAGACAAATTCCTCTTATCTCCTCCACAGCCTCCTCACCTACTCCATTTCTTGAAGCTGTTATTACACTTAACAAAGCATTAAATGTAAATGGTTATCAGTCCAGTCCAGAAAGTGAGCGAGAGACACTAATAGATGAGACATGGATGTTTTAAATGAATGCTGAAACTCATGGAGGAGCAGTAACATCACAATAACAGAAACTGAGTTTCAATTGAGTTGAAAAAGCAATTATCTTGTACTATGGAATGAAGCGAGAACAAGGTAACATGTTATGATGCTAGGATTCCCCTTTTTCACAGCTTTCTCGAGATGTGGAGGGGATTGCCGTGACTTTCACTTGTAACCATGAGGACACCAAAGGCCACCCCAGCTCTGTCGTGCTTCTCCTCTCGCAAAACAGCCTCTGAATAGTAACATTTGGTTTAGCCCTGGCTTACGAAGATCTTTTTTTCGTGTGGAGGCATGGCACAGATGTAGACCCGAAGAAGGACCGTTCGCGGGCCACCAGCATCGCCCCCCGCCCCCCCCCCCGCAGGCCGGAGATGCTGCCGGGAGGACGGGGGACGTCCCCGCCTGAGATGGCCCCGGTGGCCGGCAACCCTCTTCACCCTCCGCCCATGGGTGCGCTCCCACATATCCCCCTCCCCGCACATGCTACCGCTTCTCTTTCTTTTTTCTTTTTCTCCTTTTTTTTTCTTTTTAATTTATTTTTCCCCTGCAGAAGTCGAGGTTAAAACCCTGAAACTCGACGCTCTGAAACCGAGCTGTTTGGCCCCGCCGGTGGCACGGCCCCCGCCACTCACACCCGTGTCCGCTCCGCGGCCCGGCCGCCGCCGGTATGTGTGTAGGGAGGGGCGCTTCGGGCGAGCACAAGCAGCAGGCGGCTGCCTGGGGTGACCGTGCCCCGGGGGTTACGCGTGGGTGACCGCGGAGATGGAGGAGTGAAGGAGAGGGGGTTTCTCAGCGATTTCCATCTCTTCCACGGGCAGAAACCTGCGTGGGGGAACCGCCGAGGTTTTATTCTTGAGAGAAGCAATTAAATAGAAATTAGTTTCACTCGTGCGGAGGGAAGATAGCCCCGTCTCTCCATCCTTACCCCTTCGGGGCGGCCGGCGGGGCCAGCGTGGATTCCCGGACACCCCCTCAGAGCGGCCCCAGGCGGCGGGCGTGGCTGTCCCGCATCCTCCTCCGCAACCGCGCACCCTCCGCGCTCTCCTGCCCCGACCGCCCTCGCCGCCACGTCCGGGGCGCTGGGTGAAAGAAATTCGAGTTAAAGAAACTGTTGACCCGGCGCTGCTTCCCGGCCCCGCTCCCAGCCCCCGGCGAGCCCCGGGGGCCGGAGGGAGCGGGACGGGGTCGGGAGCGCTCGGTGAGGCCGGCGGGCGCCGGCGACCGAACAAGTCTGGTCTCCCCAGTCTGCATTTTAATCCTGAAATCTGGAAATGGAAATTGTTTGATGTATGAGGAGACGTTATCTAATTAGGGCGTAAGAAATTTAATCTTTCCAGCAGGCAGGTCATATAATTAATGTTAATTTAACGCTCAAATTCTCAGTCATTAATTTTTATTCTCTTAAATGTAGTTTGGCAGGGCCCCCTGATCCATGGCAATGGATTTTACTGGATGTAAGAGCACACTTGGTCTTTGGAGTGAATTACTGCAGCCCTTCCTATCCCAATAACAAGATCACATCATGTATGCATTATTAAGCCATGTAATTGAATGGTCCATAGTTTGCATATCAGACTATTAAAATAATGTGTTTTGCTTTTCTTCCAACACGTAATGTTAAAGCCTTTGCGGATATTTGGTGATTCTGATAATTATCACCAAATTACTACAAATGTTCTCTTCATTAACGTGATTTCTTTCAAGCATTTTTTAAAAATGTGAATAATGCATTAAGTGGTGGCTTGTAAAGTGTTTTTTAAATAAAACTTGTCAACTACAATTCGAAAATGAGAGAGAAGAAAATAAAAAGAGAGAAAATTAACAATTGCACGGGAAGAGAAAAATTCTCCTATAAAACTGGAAAAGACGACTTGCCTTTTTTCCCTATTTCAGATAACTGACTGTACAGCTTTAAAGTTACACTTCATCGGGAGTAAAAGTGCATACAGTCTAAAGAACTGTCGATTGCAGATGATACAGAACAGATGGAGTAAAAAAGTTGGAGTTTTTCCCTTTACAGAGAATAGATGGGGACACAGGCAGACAGACAGAGAGATTGATTTGAAAAGATACTGACCTCTCTCCTTCAACTGCAATTTAACTTGTCCTGGAAAGAAAAACCGAGTGAAATCTGCCTCCTCCCCTGCCTGCCTCCTGCCACCCCCCGCCCCAAGTTCGCACTGTCATCTGAACAAACCGCTGTGCCGATCTCAGAAGGTGAATAATTCTCAATTAACTAAGTAACTAACTTTCTTCTTGCCATCTTGAGTCACTCATTTAACTAAATCTTAAGCCTTCGAGACCCTTCATTATTGCCTTCCCCTGCCACACTATTTTCAAAGTTCAATAGCAAGGCAACAAAAAACACTGCTGCAAAATAAGAGTCTCTTTTAAAATTAAAGAGCTGTTCATTTGCATCCGAAGAAGGTATTTTCCCCCCTCCTTTAAATTATTTAGGCACCAAAAAAAAAAAAACCCACCACCAAACAACCCCCAAAACCCCACGCAGTTCGTGTCAGGATCAGTGTCACGGATGCTCTGCAGGGTGCGAAGCCACCGTGACCAAGTGAGTAGGCGCTGGATCAGGTGTGGTGTTGGGCTGTGTGACTCGGGGCATCCCGCAGCGCTACGCGTTTGCTGCTCTGCAGCCAGAAGCGCCCGGATCCCGCCGGGCCGACCCCTCTGCTCCCCGCGGGCAGCCGGCGGAGGATGCGCGGCGGCGGTCGCGGTGCGGGGCGGAGCGGCCGGCACGGCTGTTCCGCGGGGCCGGGGCCGCCGGGGCTCCTCGCCCCGCCAGGAGCCCGGGACAGCCCGCGGGGCGCTCTTATTTTGGTTGGGAACGGGCAACGCTGCCGGCTGGAGCCCGGAGAGCGGAGGGAGGCGAACTGTGCTCCTCTGTTTGGTTTAGGGTTGGTTGTTTTTTTTTCTTTCCCTTTCCCTCCTCTCTCTCTCCCTTTCCCTCCTCACTATAGCAACCAACGCCAGCCTGACAAAAATGCACCCTCTGTGGACAATGGCCCGGCCTTCCTGCTCGCCTCGCTCCTCTGCTCTTTCGCTGAGCGAAAGAAAGTTTCCAGCCCCCCTCCCTTCTCTCCTCCTCCCCCCCGGGGCAAGCTCCTGCGCAAATCCCGGCATGGGGCGACCGGGCCGCGCTCAGCCCCGCCGGGACCGGGTCGTGCCCCACGTGGGGGCCGGGGGACACACACACAAGTCGCCCCCCAGCCGGGGGCCCCGCTTCCCCAGCCACCCTGCCAGCGGGACGGGCCATTTCTGCCCTGCCGACGGGGGGCTGGAGGGGGCTGCCCCCTTTGCATTGGGCTGCAAGGGATTGGGGTGGGGGGGAGGTGATGCAGGAAGGGGGGCGCTGGCAGGACGCCCATGAACCAGCCCCAACCCGGTGTCCATGTACGGGGCAGCCCTGCGCGGCCGGGGCCGGAGCGGTGCCGCCCGCAGCCGCCGCGGTGCTCAGCCCGGCCGGCTCCCAGATGCCGGGCTCGCCTCTTGGGTGGCGAAAAATAGCATCTCCCGCCTGGAACCGCTTCCGCTTCGCACTGCGAGTGCCTGAGAGGGGCAGTGGCCACAGAGAACCCTTTAGGAAGGCGTTTCAGGAGAGGAACGGGAGTTGTGCCCAAAAGTGCCCTGAAAGCTGGAAGTGGGGAGGGATGATCACGTCCCCCGATGAACACGATATTATCCCGGTGTGTCTGCTTGTCTCCAGCAGACGTAACCACTGAACGAAACAAGCAAACAAAAAAGCAACCGTTAGATTTGTCAGAGAAGGGTGGGCACTTTCCTCCCCCCCTTATTTTGCTCTCCTTTGTATTTTTTTTCCTTTTTAATATCTATTGCTATTTTTCTTCCTGCACAATTCTCCGGACAGTGCAGGCTTTGGAAAGTCCCGGTTGAAACCGCTTTCCTGTGCCGGAGAGGCTAGATCGCCTCCCCTCTCCCACCGAATTCACCTGCTTTTCGCGCCAGCAGAAACGCCCTTCCAGCCCCACCGCGGGGCGGTCAGTTCCCAGCCAGGCTTTCGAACACTAAATTGTAAACTCCGCAGCACCAATCTCATCTAGATCTGTCTCCAAGAGTTCAATAAACAAGCTGTAATAAGTACAACCAGAATTTATCTCTTCGACTGATGGAATTTGTCTTTTTTTTCTTCTGCTTCTTCTGCTTCTTTTCCCCCCAAGGCCTCATATTCACCACTCAAAATTTAGCAGCCTGCCTTTGATAAATTACTCAAAGTAATCCCTGCAACAGCTAAGTCTGACTGGTTGACGTTGTGTTAGAAGTCTTCATAGCGGTATCTGTCTATAAAATATTCACTTGCGGACTACAAAGGGTGGATCATTTTTAATGACAAGATTCAGAACTGGAGGATGAAGGGAAAAGATTAATATCCGTGAATTCAAATAATTTAATTTCAAATACTGAACTTAGAACATTATATCCGACTAGTTTAAACAGCGATGCAGATAAAATAGCAGAGTCTCAGATGAATGCAGTGGCCGGAAGAATAGAGTTGTGGGGAATGTTGGAAATGAACATTAATACAAACTTTACAGGAACACTTTTCTTTTTCTTTTCCTTTTTTTTTTTTTTTTTTTTTAATTCTACACCTTTCTCTCTTCTGGGATAATCTGCATTCTGGCAGGGCAAAAATGTATATGATATTACAAGCATGTGTGTATATATCTAAATATACAGGGAGCAAGATTTTCTTTCCACTGGAGATAGTTGGAAAAAACTATTTAGACGGCGGATTTTAATTTCAATAGGTAATGTGAGCCTGTGCAACCAAAGTTATCAATTTCTGTCCTTTTTGTTTAGATTTCTTAGTTAAATGTGTTTGTTATATCTACCCCGAGGAGAAGCAACTTGAAAGTGTAGCTTTTGAGTCATCTTATAAATACATCCCTGAGGCTGCCGTTCTTGCAGCTTTAAGCAGTTTTCATTAAAGCAGCCAGCTGCCTCTTTGTGTAGATTGGATTTTTTTAAAGCAATCACTTGTGAAGCCCCGGCCTCAGTTTTGTCTCTCCGCAGGCCCTTAAAGTTGAAGTTTCATTCATGTCTTCGGTCTCTCCACCGAATCAGAGACTCCTTGGAGCAACACTGGAAAGAGCTACACGAAAGTGCAGGCTTGAATACCTCATAGAGAAAGGTTAAAAAGGAAGCAGAGATCAAAACAATCCCATCTCACAAAAGGTGCATTAAATGCGCCCCAGCAATAAGCACAAATCTTCCAAGCTGGCCTTTAAAGGGAGCACCAGGAGCCTCACGTTTATTGCACCCAGCAATTCTCTGAGCAACTCGGCGCGTCTTTGCACTCCTGGCGCATTTCCTCCTAAAACAACATCTAATGGGAAGATAATAGAGACACAGAAACGAGGTGTGGGGATTCCTTCCCCCCTCCTTTCCTCTTAGCTGCGTGAGTGTATCTCAAGGCTTTGAGACCAGAGCTCAAAATAAGCTTTCCACCTCTAAACAGAACAGGTATATGCAATATATGTTATCCATACTACAAGTGCACGCACCCAAACGCAGGCAAGAGCGTGTGTTTGAAGAGCGCTCCCCCGGCCCCCAGAGCCGGAGAGCCTGATAAGCAGCGGCAGGGAGCCGAGGCTCGCTAGGAATGAGCTCGGTTTTTGCTGCTGGAAATACGTTCTTTCTCTACGGCATGCACGGAGTTGAAAAGCCAAGAGAGCCCAAGGTTTTGCAAGCCGGAGCCCGCTGCAGCAGCCTGAGGAGGGTGGTGGGCAGTGGACCCCGGGGCGAGGGGGTGGCCGGGCATGAGGTGGACAGAGGTCTCCCGGAGCCCGGCAGCGTCCCTCTGCATGCACCTGATGTGTATGCAGCACCTCGCCTCCCAGCCAGAAGAGAGCTCCAGTTAAGTGGCGCTCTATGTATTTTATAGCGAATATTCTCGAGTAGCTGCACTGCAATGAAGGAGATATCAAGGAGGCCTGTCAGTTCAAAGCTTTTGGGGTTGTTTGAAAATCTTCTTCACGTCAAAGTAAGCAGCCCTAGTATTTGAACAGCTGCTTTGAACAGTGAAAAGGGCTGAGCTGAATCAAAACACTGCAGTGTCTGCCCAAGACACCGCATCACCTTCAACCTGCTTTTATACGAGCAGAGAAAAGGAAAGAAAGGCTGGTGAGACCTCTAATCCCGCGGGGTCAGGTCCGCCAGAAAGGGGGCACATGACTGTCTCTTTCACATCCCGAACACCTCGGACCCGAGCGGGTCCCCGAGCGGCGGCCGAAGCCGGAGCCAGCGGCAGGCAGGGGAGCGCGGCGGTCGGGTGCTCGCTCCCCGCTCCCCGGCGCTCCCCTCCACGGGGGAAGACGGGAATGAAGGATGCTTAAGGAGCGGTATTAATGACAGGGCTGACAATGATGGGGAGGACGAGGAGGTGGAGTCTGCGGCGGCTCTGAATGCACCGGCCGCGCTCCTCGCTGCTCCCAGCTGCGACTCCATAGGCGTGCGCTCAGCCGGGGAGGGGGCAGGAGGGACGGCGAGGGGCTTTGCTGTGGGGGTTGCGTTTTGTCCGCCTCCTAGTGCCGTGTTGCTACTTCAGTAATTGTGTGATTACCGTTAGCCTTTGAGATCTGCCGCCGCGGCGGCGGGGGTAAAGATGCACGCTGGACGGTGACCGCTGGCATCACCTGCAGGACGGAGGGTGGGGGAGGGAGGGGAGAGATGCACGATCGGGGCAGGGCTGGAGGAGTTTTCCCCCCAAAAAAGTGATGGCTGGAGGTCGCTGACCCCCGCGTCCTGTCTCCTCGTCGCGGCGAGTTGCGGGAAGCGCGGCGTTGCTGACACCCCAGGGAGACCAGCTGTCCGTGGGGCGCGCATACGCCATGGGGTCGGGACACAAGGGAGTTCCCTCGGACGGTGACCGGGATAGCTCCGTGCTGACCGAGCACCGCACGCTTGGAGGAACCCGCGTGAAATTCCAGCCCCTATAATGATGCGTGGCGTGGCCCCTCGTGTCGCGTCCACGCACGAACTCTTGGCAGCGGACCTGAAGGCGGGCTGGCGGGAAAGCCGACCCCGGCAGAGCTTCGGCGGCCCCGGGAGCGGGGCGGGACGCGGGGCCCGGGCGCGGAGAGCAGGGCGGCTCTCCCAAGACGGCCCCCACGATGCTTTGGCGGAAGCCTGCTGAGGGCTTGTTCTGTTGTTTTGTCTCAACTCACTGGTCTACACCTAATTGGGAGGAGAGACAAGAGAAAATGAGCATCAAATTATAAAAATTCCTGGGTGCCCAGTTGTTTCCACACGGGAAACACAAGGCAGTGCTTCACTTCAGAGGCACTGACTTCCCTCCCCGCGGCACTCGCAGAACAGGCAGTATTGTTCTTCCCTTCGCCTGCACGTCGAAGAGAGGGGGAAAAAAAACCCTTAGGAAGAATCTCCATTCTTTCATGGACAAAGTTTGTTTCCCCCCGCTCCTCCTCCTCCTCCTCTCTCCCTCCTACCCAACCCCCCGGCAGAAGGAGCTCTTGATACGCCGCTAAACTAACGAAACGAGGTAACTCCTGCTGCGCCCCTTGTCTCAGGGCACTGGATATCCTGTTTATGCTGCTTCTGTGTATATGTTTATGTGCAGCAGCCCATCCCCCCGCTTCTCCACACCCCCACGCAGAGGAATATTTCCAAGCGAGGAGCCTTTCCAGTGCTCACGTTAAATACGATGATTTATAAACAACTCGCAGAAGAAAGCTGTTTCTTGTTAGTAGTAATAAATTCCCCGGTCCGCCCTATTGTATTATTTCGATGAAGATAGCGGGAGCCTGCGACGCGCACCTACCCCCGTGAGCAGTTTATTTTTCGAGACAAAGCTATGGCTTCCAGCTCAAACACGGGCAGCGAACTCTTTTCGCGGCGGCCAGCCCGGGCGCTGCTCATTCCTAGGAAATCCGGATCCAGTTCCAGGCTCTCCTTCCTCCCTGTCCGGACCGCAACTTCTTTTATTTTCTTTTTTTTTCCCTATCCCTCTCATTTTTCTTTTTCTTTTCTCTTTTCTTTTTTTTTTTTTTCTTCTCAGTCGTCCCCTCTCCCCCCCGCCCCGAAATCTTCCGTATCGATGCAGAGCCGCCAGCGCCGCTGAAGCGGATCCGCAGGCACCTCGTTCCCCCGAGACGGGACAAGCGGAACAAAACCACCTCCGCAGTGCCGAGGTGCGAAGCCCCGACATTCCCTGCAGAGCGGCGTGCTCCGGGGAGCACCGCGTGCCGGGAGGCCGGGGCCGTCGGGCAGAGAAGGGGCTGCCCGCTCCTCACTCCCGGGGGCGCGGCGCTCCCTGGTCCCGCCGGCGGGCCTGGCTGTGGGGTGACGCTGCGTGCGCTCGGCCCGGAGGATAAAGTTGGGGGCGGGCGGACGGGCGCCCCAAGCCCCGGGGCAGCACTGCCGGGCTCCGCGCAGAGAGCCGCGGCGGGGAGGGGGCTCCGGCTGGGCGCAAGCAACAGGAGAGGGCGGGCGGAGCGGCGACGGCAGCCTCCCGCCGGCGGTGCGATGCGGAGCTGGCCCGGCGGGGCGGGGCTGGCGGCGGAGCTCTCCCCCTCCCCTCTCCTTCTCTCCCGCCGCCGCCTCCCGCCCCGCGGCCGCCGCTCCCCCGCGCCCCGTTCCCCCTCGGAGTTGGGTTCCAGAGGGCGGACGGGGGAGGGGCGAGGGGCGGGGCGACGCCGGCGGGGCGCGCCAATGGTGGGCGGTGGCGGCGGCGGTTGCCAGGGGCAGCCGCGTCCGTCAGGGCGCGGGGAGCCAATGGTGTTCGGCGGCGGGGCGGGGCAGCCGCGCGTGCCTTCGCAGTGGGCCCCGCCGCGCGGGCCGGGGGGGCGCGGGCGCCGCGCGGCGCCCGAGGCGAAAAAGTAGCTGTCAAATGCGCGGCGCCTTTAACCGGCGCGATCAGTGCGGCTCGGCGAGTCATGGCGACCGCAGCCTCCAACCACTACAGCCTGCTCGCCTCCGGCTCCCCCATGGTGCACGCCGAGCCGCCCGGCGGCATGCAGCCCGGCGGCGGCTACCGCGACGCCGGCGCCCTGGTGCAGGCGGACTACGCGCTGCAGAGCAACGGGCACCCGCTGAGCCACGCTCACCAGTGGATCGCGGCGCTGTCCCACGGCGGCCCCGGCGGCGGCGGCGGCGGCGGCGGTGGCGGGGGCGGCGGCGGCGGCGGCGGCGGCGAGGCGCCCTGGTCAGCGGGCGCGCTGGGCCAGCCCGACATCAAGCCGGCGGTGGTGCAGGCGGGCGGGCGCGGCGACGAGCTGCCGCCGCCGCCGCAGCACCCGCCGCCGGGGCGGGCTCCGCACCTGGTGCACCACGGCGGCGGCGGCGGGCACCACGCGGCGGCGGCGGCAGCGGCGGCGGCAGCGGCGTGGCGGGCGGGCGGCGCGGCGCACCTGCCGCCCGGCATGGCCGCGGCCAACGGCGCGCAGGCGGGGCTGCTCTACTCCCAGCCGCCCGGCTTCACCGTCAACGGCATGCTGGGCGCCGCGCAGCCGGCGCTGCACCACCACGGCCTGCGCGACGCCCACGAAGAGCCGCCGCCGGGGCCCCCCGGACCGCCGCACCACGGCGCCGAGCACCCGCCGCCGCCCCACGGCCCCCACCCCGGGGCGGCCGGGCCGGCACCCACCGCCGCCGCCGCGCCCCCCGGGCCGCCGCCGCACCACGACCCGCACTCGGACGAGGACACGCCGACCTCGGACGACCTGGAGCAGTTCGCCAAGCAGTTCAAGCAGCGCCGCATCAAACTGGGATTTACCCAAGCGGACGTGGGGCTGGCGCTGGGCACCCTCTACGGCAACGTCTTCTCGCAGACCACCATCTGCCGCTTCGAGGCCCTGCAGCTCAGCTTCAAGAACATGTGCAAGCTGAAGCCTTTGTTGAACAAGTGGTTGGAGGAGGCGGACTCCTCCTCGGGCAGCCCCACCAGCATAGACAAGATCGCGGCGCAGGGCCGCAAGCGGAAAAAGCGCACCTCCATCGAGGTGAGCGTCAAGGGCGCGCTGGAGAGCCACTTCCTCAAGTGCCCCAAGCCCTCCGCCCAGGAGATCACCTCGCTCGCGGACAGCCTACAGCTGGAGAAGGAGGTGGTGAGAGTGTGGTTTTGTAACAGGAGACAGAAAGAGAAGCGCATGACTCCCCCGGGAGGGACGCTGCCGGGCGCCGAGGACGTGTACGGGCCCAGCAGGGACACGCCGCCGCACCACGGGGTGCAGACCCCCGTGCAGTGAACTCGCGGCGGGGGCGCCCGGCCCCTCCTCCTCCTCTTATGCTCTTTCCCCCAACTTTTGATTGTCCTCCTTTTATTCTTACTTGTTTTTCTTTTCTTTTTTTTTTAATTATTTTCTCCTATCTTAACAAGAAAAAAAAAAAAGGACAAAAAAAAACGCGAAAAAGAAAAAAAAGAAAACAAAATAATGAGCGAGCGAGAGGGCGAGCGCGAATCACAGCAGACAGACAGACAGACAAAGCACCTGCACCGGACTGTCCCTTAGACGGTAGCAGGTGCGATGCTGTATTTTGACCTTTCCAGGCGAGTGCCCGTGCACCGGAGTGGAGTGAGTACCGCGCACAAGCAGGCAGGCAGCGGCACCGGCAGGGCAGGCGCAGGGCGAAGCAGTTCGCACAAAACTCCTTGGCTCGCTGGCGAAAAAAATACAGCACTGCCCGGCCAGGGAGGGGGCGGGAAGGGAAGAGGAGGGCGCAGCCACCTCGGGTCCCCCTCCGCATCCCCCTTCTGCCACAAAAAGGGAAGATTGCATTGTGGAATGTCGCTCGGTGTTGGCACATGCTGCTGTGTTTATTTTCTGTGGATCCCCTGTAGGAATATATGAAAAAAAAAAAAAAAAAGAAAAAAAGAGAAAGGAAAAGCTCTCCCTTTTGATGTAGACAGTATTTAACCGTACCAATTTGCACTGCAAGAAAATTGAAGTTTACATAAACAATTCTTTTTTTCTTTCCCCCCCCTCCCTTTCCGACCTTAATTTTGCAAACGACTTGCATTTTCCACGGTGAGCGTTAGTCAACCAGTGACCGGTCTATAATATGTTACTGTGGTTTAGCATTTGCTTTATGTGTATATGTGAACTTTTGTTATAAACAAATCTTCTTAAATATGTGTAACGCTTATTTTCTCCTTTTACCGTAGCAAAAAGAATGCGTATATCTGTATGTATGTATACATATGCATGCGTGCATAGACGTACATATATACACATATATAACCTCTCTATATACACATATATATGCACCGCCAGCTTCCATTCTCCAGAGACGTGGCTCTCTTAATTGTTTAATATACGCCTTCAACGTCAAGAATGGAGTTTTGAGAAGGGAGAATAATGCAAATCGACAAAGTAAACTTCATTTTCAGGCAGTGTGGCCGGGGGCCGAGGCGCAGCCAGAGAGGGAGGAAAAAAATATTTGTAGCCCTTCCAAGGTTGTGTCCGTGCGGACGAGCAAGGCCCGCTGTGGGAAAGGCAGAGACGAAACAACACGTTTCCAGAGTTTTGCCGGAGAAACTGGCACTTCCTTAAGAGGGAAAGGGGATTATTTAGCTTCACCCCCACCCCTCCCAGCCCACTTCCCTTCCCCTCCTCCGCCGGGGGCTCCCCGTGCTTTTTGGCATCCCCGGTCCCACTGCCTGGGCCGATGTCAGCCTCCAAACTTTCTTTTATTGAGCAATTTCGCAGTGAGGCAGAGCCAGGGAGAGCCTGAGGAGCTGCTGGGCCCGAGTAGGGGGTGTCCGGGTGCTTACACCTGCGTGTAAACACACGCTGCACCCTCCTCTCCGCAGAGACATTGTGCGTTTCTTTTTCGCTTTTGTTTTTCGCTCCTTTTTTTTTTTTTTTTTTTCCTAGTTGTATCTGGCCCCCCACCCCCCACGTCCTTTGGTCAGACTGTGGTATAATTTATTGAAGGAAAGGACCAGTTTTAACTTGGGCAGCCTTGTGTCTTTCACTGGGGAATGAAATGAAGTGGGAAAAAAAAATATGCCATTTTTCAATCCGTCTTTTTTTCCCCCTTTCGTTAATAGTTTTAAAGTGCATTTCGTGACATTATCTCGATCGAAAACGGTTAACTTTGAAAAAAAAAAAAAAAAGAGAAAAACCCACGGGGACAAAAAAAATTAAAAAAAAAAAGGCAAAACAAAAAGCTCTGAAGGGAAGCGGGCGAGCGGGACCTCGGAGCAGCGCATGTATGTGCGTGTGTCTGCGTGCGTGTGTTTGTGTACTTATGCACACACACAGCTATGCATATACATTAGAGGAAATTTAAACTATGGTAGCTATAAATTCATAAAGGGATCATTTAGTCAGCACAAACGGGTGCTATAGAGACAAAGCATTTTTATAATCTAAAAGTTTACTTAGTTGAGTGTTGGACTGGAGAAAAAACAGTGAAGCATTCTCTCGCAGAACTCTCCTATAAATATTGCATTCAGTAGCTAAGGCTTTAGAGTATGTTTCTCATTGTCTTTTCAAGCGCCTGTGACATTGGGTTTTCTTTCCTTCTTTCTTTCTTTCCTTCTCCCTTTATTTTTCTTTCTTTCTCCCTTTCTTTTTCTTTCTTCTTGGTAAGACAGATGATGGTTTCTAAGAGGCACATGCGTTAGCCTTTTTCCTAGTTTTCCAACAATTGTTACAAAGATACGGGCACCAAGCTTTTCTCTTTCTCTTTTTTTTCTTTCTTTTTTTCCCTTTCCTTTTTTTTTTTTTTTTTTTTTTTTGTATGTATTGAGCTGCTTGTTATTTAAAGTGTTGAGGACTAGCGCCTAGTGAAGTGAATCAGATCAGGGCAGATCCAGTGGTAAAGGGAGGAAATGAACTTTCAGACACTTATTAATATGTGCGTAAGGTCAGAAAAAGGAGTCGAAAGGATGTTTGAGAAAAACCTCAAACTCCAAATAGGTTTACTAAAAAAAAAAAAGTTACCACACAAACCTTACCACTATGTATATATGTTTAATATTTGTCATTTGAAATGCAGAAATAGTTTCAATGTTTTCTTTGTCTATTTTTCTTTTCTTTATTTTTTTTAAATGCTACCCAGGGAAATATTTTCATATCATTTTTAAGTGGCCTGCCTCAATGTATATTTATTTCTTTTAAAGCAAACAGGTTCTGGAAACTGTTTTTCTGTAGCTTTAAATGAATAGGTGAACAAAATCTATATGGGATGTAATTTTTTTTTTGTTCAGTCTCTTTAAAAATACTTCGTTTTGGTACATTTGGATGTGCTTGTGGGGAAAAATAAAAACGCAGAGATCCTTATATATTTATGTTAAAGTAATATTTTATTATCTACATAAAACAGAAATGCACAATACCTTCATAGTTTGTTCTAATTATTGAAATATCTTTATTTTATTTTTAAAGACAGCACAGATTTGCATAGTTCTTAAGATTTGGAGGGAGAACACCCCAGTACTTATACTGAGTTGAGTTCTGTATAAAAGCACCGCCATTCCTTTATATTTAATGGAAATTTTGGAATAAATTTGATGCCTATATCGAGAGGTTCCACGTTCCTAACTTCCAGGGTCTTGAAGGAGAGCCCCAGGAGCTGTGTTCATTGTGTCTCTCCGCAGATGAACCGCAGCCCTGAGTTTTGAAGCATTGATTTCTGTGCGAGTAGGGGTGTCCTGCCTTTGATGCTGGTGGGGAGATCTGCTCCTCAAGCTGATGGCGTGTTCTGGTGTAAGACATGAGGGAGAAGATACTCTCCTCCTTCCCTTTAGATAATTTAAGGTCTGACTCCTAAAAAAAAAAAAAAAAAAAAAGGGGGAAAAAAGCAAAGCAAAAAGGCGGGGCTTAATTACAAGGAGTTCTGCTTAAAAGAGGGAGGAAGGATCCGGCTGCTGGCGGGGGTGTGGTCCCGGCTGGGGTCCGCAGGGCTGTGCACCCCCGGGTCGGGCCGGGTCCCGGGCCCCGCGGCGGCGGCACCGAGCGGGCAGGGTCGAGGTTTTCACGTTCGGTGTCTGCGGCTGCGTGTGTGTAGCGACCCGGTCGGTTATACCCGCAGGGGTCCCGGCTGGGGACCAGCGGGGCTGGCGGACGACAGTGCTCGCTCATGAGGCGGTGTGTTCAAGTCCTTTTTGGCCGGCTGGGTTTCCTAAGTGCAATAATATCCTGCTCTTCTCCCCCCTCTCCTTCACTATAGTTTCTAGGCTTATTAGATTTAATCATCTTTTCTAACTCCTAGTCAATATTACACTCATCCCGAACAGATTCAGCTAAATGATCTTATCAATAGTTTCGAAGAGAAGTGACAGAAAGAAGAAGTGTTTTGTGACCGCAGACGTGCTGACGGGTAAAATGTTGAAGCCGGGTATGGATTTAAAAGTCCTTGGTCAATAGCCCGCGGAGCCGGCTGCCGAAAGCGGGCAGCCTCTGCCCTCTGCAGGACACTCGGCTGGGCTCCGAGGGAATATTCTGCTTTTGACGACAGGGCCCTGCTGTCGGCGAGCGCTACCGTGTCGGGTGGGCAGGAGGTGACTTGGAGAGATGATGCCTTGCTCGGCGGGGCAGGCAGGCGTCGCAGGGATGGCCGCCGAGAGCCAGTGCTCCAGGTCCGGCCGGTAGTTGTGGTGGCTCCAGGGCTGCACCTCCGCGGTTCTTTGCCTAGCGGGAGGCTGACCGGACGGGAGCGGCTTTTCTCGTTCTTCCCGGCTAATTGCGGGAAGGCCGGCCGGTTGGGAGGTCATTTCCCCTGTTTCCTTCTATCTCTCTTTTAAGAAAAAGAAGAGGGGTAAATAGAGTAGCCGTAGGATGCACCTTCTGCAGGTGGATGTCAGGGTGTGGGGCAGCTCCCTGGGCTCTCCCATGCTCATTCCCAGCAAGGACTTTCTGCCGTAGATCAGATGTCAACAAAAAAAAAAAAACAAACCTGTTTCCTTGGCTCGCTCCTTCTGATGGAGGCCGAAACTGGAAGGCGGGAGGAGATTATCCATCCCGAAACCCTTGAGTGGTGTTTGCTTCTCTCTGTGTCCCCGGCTTCGCGGATGAGAGGCAGTGGTCGGTGCCGTGTGCCCCGGGGACCTCCTGTCAGGGATGCTCTCGGGCTGGGAAACTTGCGAGAGCCCCGACGGGGCAGAGGTTCCGGTCGCCCCCGTCTCCGCCCCGTCGTCTCTTTCTGTCCCTCAGGTTTTGCTGGCGGGAGCTCAGGGTTCCCCACCTATGACCCCATCTCCAGTGCCTGGTCCCCCAGGCGGGGTTCCGGGCCGCACCGCGCCGCGGGCGTTCGGCGGGATGGGCCCGGCTGCCTGCGCCTTCCCGGCCTCTGCCCCGATCCCCAGCCTGGGGCCGCCCCCCCGCAACTTTTCCAGCTGCTCAGCTGGGGAAACCCTCCTCTCTCCTCTGCCTGCCCCAGCCCGCCGGGGTGACTCCAGGCCCCTGACTTGTCCCCAAGCTGCGCTGCCGGGGGTTTGATGGCTCTTTTTTTTCCGGTGCCGTCGGTGCGGGCTTTCTCCGGTGTGCGAAGAGGACAGGTGACCCACCCGGGGAGGCGACGGCCACGGCTGGGTGACGGGGGTGGGAAGCGGCCAGAGGCAGGCGAGGACACTGGGCTTCGTCCTGTTTAAATCCCTGGGTTTAGATAAAGCCCTGGGGAGGGACGCGTACAGGGCTTGTTCCCCCAGGCCAAGGCCCGAGAAGTGCCTTGCGGGCCGGGAGAGTGGGAGCGAGGAGGGGATGATGGCCGCCGCTTCTTTGTAGGGCAGTGGCGGCCTTCTGCTGCCTCGCTGAAGGAGGTTGGATGTTGTGGTCTGTCTTGCAAAACGTGGATGTCCCATCTCCTCTGCTCCTTCGGGGCTTATCTCTTTATTTTGTGTTTCAGAAAGGGCGGGGGCCTGGGCTGCCCCTCCGGCTTTAATCTTGAGATAGAAAAGAAAAAACTATTTTTCAGAGTTGCAGGCTCTTAGTTGGTACTTTGTGCTCGGGGCATGGCCAGGTTGTCGTCGGGGATGTTGCAAGATGCGCCCAACAAAGCAAATTTCACCCTGGCTCGGCGGGACTGTCGTGGTACCGGGCGGTTACTTTGAGGAGCGGGTGCTTCTCTGGGGGAAATTAGAGCAGAATCAAGGAGTGCTCTAACTGAAGCGTTAAGATAAAAAGGAAGAACTCCTTCCCAGACCCGACTTTTCATCAAATTATAAACCAAACAAGTGGACTTTCCGGCAAGCGACTCCGAATCACAGAGCGTGGATTCCCACGCCGCACCCGGTCTCAGCCCATGGCCTGACCCACGCTGCAAATCCCTTTCCTCGAACGGCAAATGCCTCACTGCAAAGTCCGCGTAAATACCCCGAAACTCGACCGAATGTTCCGAGTGTGCAGGGGTTTCGCTCAGCGGCCTCGGGGCCGGGGAGGCCGCCGCTGCGGGCACGGAGCCCTTTCCCCTCGCACCCCCTTCCTCCCCCGGCCCCCAAAGCCCTGCAAGGCCCCAGTCCCCCCGCAGGGATAGGATCCTGCCCTCCCGTCGGCAGCGACGGCGAAGTAGCGGCGGAAACTCTCTTGCCGGCGCTGCCAGGAGTCGCGGCGGGTGGCAGGGAGTGGGGCCACCGGATCCCTTCACCCTGGGAAGGGGGTGAATTTGGCCAGTGTCTGCCCGGCCCTATCCGTGCACAAGGATCAGCCTCCTGCCAGGGCAGAGCCGCTGCAGCCAGGCTGCCTCCACCCAGCGGGGGCTACTGGGCGCGGGGGGGCGAGGGGGCCGGGGACGTCTCCGCTCCCACGGCGGGGTCGGGGCGGTGCGGGCTCTCCCGGGGAACCGCCGGGGCGGGAGGTGACCCCGGCTCTTGGTCCCGGCTCCGAACCCGCTGCGGTTCTCCCGGCGGCTCCGCAGCGTCCAGCCCGGCCGGGCTCAGCGGTACTGCCCCGTTTAGCGCCGGGCACGTCCGCGCAGATGTCAGTTTTAAGGCTTAAAAAGCGAATAGGCCGGTAGAAAGTTGGCGGTCGGTGTTTCTTCCCCTCCTCCTCTCAGGGCGGTAAATCCTGGTAGGAAAACCCGGGCAGGGGCAGCTCGTAAAAGTGCTGGCGAGACGGCTTTCTCCCTCCTCTTCCCCGTCCTGTCCCGGGAGTTGTAAGAGACTCTCGTCTAGAAGTTAGGACTTGCTTTTAGCCAGCCTGACTCATTCATTAATTCTCTTTCCCTCCTTGATTCATTCATGTCTACAGTCATTCATTGCCAAGTCCATGGAGGCATCAGCTCCTTGGTCAGTAGGGGAGACGTACAAACAAGGATGGTGCTATTTATTTCCCTCTGCCTGTGGATTTCTAAGACGTTCAAGCAGGCACAATCATTAAACTAATTTGTATTTGATTGTTTGGGCGGACGGGGGTGAATTTTATTGCACTAAGCATTCAAGCACGCACGCATCGCTGATTACCAGTATACATTAAATAAAGTTGTTTGTACACATTGTCTTACCACATATAGGCAGTCTTATTATTCTAATTACTCTAATTAGTGCATTGAAATGTTTTCTACTTGATTTGAGGAGACAGTGATTAGTTCTATTACTTCTTTTAACTCTTATTTCATGGAAAACTGTTGATGCATGTTCCAATTACCTTGTTTTTCTCTTTAATACAGCGCGGGCCAAAAATATGATGAATTGACACGGTTGGCGGGCGGAAACTTTCATCTATTTTTCCTTTAAAAAAAAAAAATCTTGGATTTTTTAATTTATTTCCCCACCAGACAGACACTTTCTTCCCCCCCGTAAGCGATCGCAAATAATTATTTCTAGCCAAAGCATCACGTTCTTTCTTTAAAATTTCTTCTGCTAGTTATGGTGGTGGCATTTTCTTTTTTTTTTCTTTTCCCCTCAAAAATGGAGAATCTAAGGTATATTTTCTGCGAAACTATTTTATAAGTTTTAAATTAAGATTACTATTAATCGATAAGATCAATTCATCAAACGCGTTACTTCGATAGGGAGTTGTAATTAAAACCTTAATCTCGTTTGAGACTTATTTTTTTCCTCAACACTTTCTTGAGGTTTTTTCTCCCCGTTTCCGTGGCGGTTGCCGTTCTAAGCACGGCAGAGGTATGAACCGGAGCCCAGACCTCACCAGAGCAGGAAGGTTATTTCGTTATCAAGATACCCATCTTCACTATTGAGCCAATAGAGGTTTTGTGTCGGGTTTTGGGATGTGTATGTGTGTGTGTGTGTTTGCCTTTTGTGTTGATGTGCCGGCCACTTAAGCCCAGCCGGTGACAAAGGAGGCGGCGGGGACGGAATCTCGCCTTCCTCTCACGTTACAGACAGGGAGACTGGCTACTTCTCGGCCATAAAAACACTGCTTTTATTGTTGGTGTCTTCCCCCGCCTCCCCTTCCCGCTAGTTTGTTCAATAAATATGAATGGGTGCTGAAAAAAATACAGGGGGAAAAAAAAAAAAAAAAAAAAGAAACGCAAACCGTCCCGTAAATTCTTAGAAGTCCAGGTCTGGAGGGAAATCTATGGAGTTACATAGGTAAATACTGGGTCCTGGCCGCTTATACTTTTAATATTTAAAGTGGGATTATAGGGGATCTACAGACGCCTTCCTAACCTTTGCCAATTGCCTATGCAAGGAGAAATCCCGCAAGATGCACGAAGGGGAGAGTCAGCTTCCCACTGCCTCTGACAAACGGTTCCGCGGTTGAGGACCGAGTGTCCCCAAGGGTCGAGGTGGTGGGGAGACACGGGAACAGAGTGGGGTTGCTTTGCGGGAGGGAGGGTGTTGTCCTGTTTCTCCTTCCCGCAGAGTCTCGCCTCGCCCCGCTCCGTGGACCGGGTCCCAGCGCCGGCAGAGCTTCGGCCCACGGAACACGCCATCGGCCACGGCTACTGGCTACGGGTCCGGCCCCTGTGTCGTGGGTCGGGGCCGGAGCCCGGACCACGCGTGGAGTTCGGGCGCCCCCCAGCGGCCACCGCCGCCACCACTACGGGGACTCCCCCGGGAAGGGCAGAGGCGCATCCCCCCCACCGCTCCAAGACCACTCTCTCTCCTTGGTCGCAAGGACGCCGGGGGCCTCCAAAAAAAAAAGCCCCTACCCCTTTGAGTGAAACCCCCATTTTCCAGGAGTAGCGAACCAGGGACAGCCCTGGTCTCCCGTGAGTTATTGGGTGCTGGCTAGGTGCTCTCTCCTTTTGCCCAACACCACCTCAGCCTCACAGCACAACTGCGACACCTTCCTCAAGCTGATTGACAGCTGTCAGAGGTTCATCTCATTACCGGACCCAGACCCCAGCAGCAGCACTGTCTGGTCAGACTGTACAGGTTTACATCTTGTGTTTATTTTGGTGCCACCGGTTTCGTGACTACAACTTGCCACACTGCGTAAGTAGGTGCTGAAAATGTTAAAATATTGTGAATATCCAGAAGTCAAGCCATTCAGACATTCTGCTACAGCAGACTTTAGTTCACTGAAAACAGATAAGTGACATATCACGATCTCAGTCTTGCTAACTCAACAAGCAAATTGAGCCGAAATAAAACAAAACAAAACAAACCCAATAAAGATTTTTAGAAAGAAACGAGCATTCTGTGCCGAACTAATCACACTACAGCCAGCTAATACTGTAGCACTGAGCACACTTGGGTAGAAAAATAACCTGTTTTCCAGCTGAACATCAATTGTGGGCCTGTCCAGATAACAGAAATAAGATGCTATGCACATGGCTGGAACAGGAAAGGTGGCTACACCTTCCACTACAGAGGGAGCCTGTGTCAGTCCTAGGAGTGGAGATAGTTCTGTTCACAGTAGGCAGAAAGCCACGACAAAGGTGCAGCTTCTAAAGGGAAAAGATGGCTTTGTTTCAGACACCCTTCCTAAACCAGCAGAGAAGTAAGGATGAATTTATTTGTTAATGGGGCTGGGGAGCTGGATAACACTGACTTTTTGTATACTAACTTTGCTGAACACCTTCAGCGTATAAACCATATCCCAAACCAGACAGTTTTAATTTTGGGTGGAATCTAGGCCCTTAACTCAAGCAGTCCCTTACTAAAATTAGGAATGTCTGGCCCTTTGAATTGGGCAAGAAAGACGCTGGAGAACCCAGCCTGCCTCTGTGCCTTGTGTAACTGCCTAATGGAGGGAGGTGTTTTGGAGGACCTACAGAGGGGCAGCCAGTCCATTCAGCTTTGGTGCTGCCACCTCTCCAGCTGACCATTCCAAAATACAGGCCCACCGGCCACAGGGGTCAGCCCAATTTAAGTTACATATCTATAGGTGTAGGTTAGATTTCACTTCTCTCCTGCCTATGGGCCCTATGCACAAGGCTGAAATCAATCTCCCTCTTCCTGCCTGGCCCAGCACCCTGACTCTTGCACTCCTGCCTCTGCATCTCCAGTGAAAGGGCAGAAGGGAGATCACCCAGAGTACCGCTGTGTAACCCAGTGGCTAAGCCTCACCTGCATCTTCAGTTCTCCTTGGCCTGAATTCAAGGCTTCTCACAGCATAGAATCATAGAATAGTTTAGGTTGGAAGGGACCTTCAAAGGTCACCTGGTCCAACCCCCTGCAATGAGCAGGGACATCTTTAGTTAGATCAGGCTGCTCAGAGCCCCGTCCAGCCTGGCCTTGAATGTTTCCAGGGATGGGTCACCTACCACCTCTCTGGGAAACCTGTGCCAGTGTTTCACCACCATCATAAAAAATATCTTCTTCACATCTGGCCTGAATCTGACCTCTTCTAGTTTAAAACCACTAGCCCTTGTCCCGTTACAACATGCCTTTCTAAATAGTCTGTCCCCATCCTTCCTATAGGCTCCTTTTAAGTTCTGAAAGGCTGCTCTACTACCAGATTAGGACCTAATGCTTACCTAGTCAACTAAGGTTAGCTGGAGTCTAGACCAAATCTAACTTTTTGGGTGTTGCTGGGGAAGCTCTGAAGAGTCCAGGTTTTGTTCACCTGAAGCGGTATTGCAGCAAAGCAATAGGTCAGAAGCCAGTGTTAGAGCATCCGGAGAACCTTTACACTAAGCAATATAATCAGCAGATTTAGGAGCCCTCCGAGTGGGCTAGTGCTAATTGCAATAAAGCAGAGGGAGACACAGGGACTTCCACATGCGCAGCTTCCCCAGCTGACACCACAGGAGCACTCGGAGCCCTGACCTCAGGCTAAGGCTGCTGTTTCACCAAGTGATGCTGCGTTCTCAAGCTTTCAGCACCTACTAGTCCTAATCACATGGCCACAGGCTGCAGGAAGCCCTGTCGTTTAGAGGTCCCAAACATTTTCTATTTAAGATCGAATTCAGCAGAGTCCAGAGAATCTGGGGTAAAAATGACATGCTGTGGAGTTTGCAGGAGTCCTCAGAGGCAGCAGCTGCGACAGCAGCACATGTAAAACATGAATAACAGCCTCATCGAAATGTCACAGTCCTAACCCATTACCCAATATAGAAGAGCATCCCAAGTGAATATGGTCCATTTTTTCATTTCTGTTAGTTTTGAGACAAAAGATAGCATTGCTGTTTCTCGACCGGAGGGAACGGCCTCTCTGGCTTCCCTGGACAGGTACCCTCTTCTGTGCGAGCAGGGCCATGACAGGTACCAACTAACTGTCCAGCAGATGAGAAGGTGCAAGAAGGAGCTAGAGTTCCCTCACTCTTCCAAATTTAAGCTCATTATGTGTAGGAGACTTCTGGGAAAGTGTTTTTAATGAGGAAACAGTGTTGTTCTGAGATATCAAAAGCAGCTAGGGAGCAAGGTCGTACACTTTCTTGCAAGGAGGAGAGTGTACATTTTCATGCAGTCTCTTCCACTGCTTAAGGAAAAAAATCTGGTTTTATTAATAAACTGCATTCGACATTTTTAGATTATAAATTGTGGTAACAGTGAAAGTACGGTACGGTACTTGCCACAGATGAAGGTGGTTCATATGTGTGGCACTAAAATGCTCCAGTTCGGAGCCACAGCTGAATACGGCAGCTCCAGCTGCCAGGGCTCAGGTTCAGTTCCTGCCAACTGGAAGACGTAAAACACACCTCAGGACTGTGTATTTAGGAAAATGCAAAAAGGTGGGTCGTTACCCTACCGTCTCACAACTGCCTTCTTGCTATCAGGTGGCAGATAGCACCTGATCCCTTAGCTGGAGACGACTGATCTCGATCCGTGCCTCCTTTCTGAAGATCTGCCACTTTGAGTGGCGGAGGCACAGATGTGAAAGCCTCTTCGCCTTTTGGAGAGCAGCAGCACACCCATGGATCAATACTTTAACTTGAAAGCTGCTGCCATTCTCTGAAGAGACTGAATTATTTAAAAATATATATTAAAAAAAAATGGAGCGGTATTGTAGATCTCTAGGTTTGATTGGTACCCACTGTATTTTGCTCCTACAAATCCTTTCTCTTAGCCAATTCAAAGATAATGATTTACTCTTGCATAACATTTGTTTTCCATGCATCTCATTAGTACGTGATACAGTAAATATTACCTGATCACACACAGATCGAAAGTGATTTACAAGTTTAGTACCTTGTCCCCACATCAACTGGCAGGAACAGCACTGACAATGACACAGTTCAGGGTGCCCACCTGAAGGCTCTGTACCCACCTGTCACTTTTTTTCCCTTCCCCCATCACTTTAAAAGTTTAGTATCTTATACTCAACCCCAGGTAGCATTTGCAGACCTCAAAGAAAAGATGTCTGCTGGAGGAATAAAAGTTACTGAGAAGCATCCTATCGAGTCTATCAATGCCTTGCATGGGAAAAAAAAAAATCAAAATGCTGAAAATAGCATGTCATCACCTTCAACGAACTCTCCATGTGATGGTCAGATAATTTTGCATGCAAACCCTTTGCAAATACTAAACTGCAAAAATGCAGTAAAGATTTCTCTAAACAGAGATATCACATAGTAAGTTCTCTAAAGTTCATCCAAAAGCACATGCATTTTACATCTTTTCAAAATGCCCAATTAAGCAGTTCAGCACTCCGACATTTTACTGTAGTGACTGCAAGGGAACAGCTGCTCCCAGCAGCAGCAGCCCAGGAACAGGTGTTGGGAAGTGATAGCAGATACCAAATCCAACCATCTTCAGCAGGATCTTGAGGAAAGAATGAGAACTGCTTGCATCAATCACACTTTTTTAGATGTAATGCATCTTTTAATTTTAATTCCTGTTCCAGCTTTCATTAACTCTGAGCTGCTTTGGATAACTTATAGCAACTGTTAAAATGACTTAGACAAGGCACTCTTGATCCCTCTATGAGAGGCCTCCTGTGCTAAACCAACAGGTCCCCAAATGGTTACATTTAATATTGGATACAGGTACTAGAAAAAATAACTGAAGTGGATTGCCAATTGCATTTTCTGTCACATTCAGTATAGTTTTCAAATGCAAGCTATTTAATGTTATTATCTTCTTTTTCTTTTTAACTTTTTTTTCGACTTGGAGCCCTGAGTTTGTAGTCAGTTAAAAGCCTAATCCTAAGCACAATTTATCCTTTTCACCAAGAAACTATGCAGACTCTATCAGTGGGCTCCAATCACACTTGGAGACCTATTGGCATGAAGTTTAAATTAAATTGTTTGTGCATTTGCATCCAGAAAGATGGACATGATTACAAAAATGCTGCTGCACTTATTTTTAACTCCTAAAGATGTTTAGCAGTTAAAAACCACCTGGTCACTGCATCAGAGCATTTTTTATTGCTAGTTCTTCAAAACTGTGAGGGGAAGCATTACGTTAAAATCTGTTTGTAAAAATAAATGCCTGCATTGTATGCGATGCCATTTGATTTTACAAGTGAATAAAAACAGTTGCAGCATGCATGGTATCAGATCTACAGTGTTCTGTTTAAACTCCACGAAGATTGCCAATTACATGTTAAAGGAACAGAGACGAGTTCTCATTTTTGAATGTTTTCATACAACATTACTTTCCATCCTTCCTCCCTCTGGACATATAACATAAAATTACGTGAGTACAGAGAACATGTAACTGTTTTAACTTCCCTGAATAATAATGTACTCTTGCCAAATAATAATGTAATACAATGTCTTACAGGCTCTCAGGTATTAAAGTCTGGAAATCCTGAAATATTTTGTAATCTGGCTTTACCAGTGTGCTTTTTAAACTGTTCGCATGATCAGAAGTGGCACACAGAGGAACAGAGACATCTAACAATTTTCAGTTACATGGTGTGAATTTTCCATACTGTGAAAGCAGCGCTGGGAAACAGGTACCTGTCAGGAACACGACAGTCAGAAGCAACATCTAAAACTGCACTTAGCGCGTGTCAAAAGGCAGCAACATTTTATCCAAGATGCACAGAAGCCAAGTCCAGTCTCGTCCTTCTCAATAATCAGAAGCACCAGCAGCTTTAAGTTGGGACTAGAAGAAGGTTTTAGTATGTTTGAAACGATACTGGCCTGAGGCAAAGTTGTGATACAAAAGCTCAACACGTTGGTAGGCGCTGAAGATTAAAAGTCTTAACAAAAGCTTTCTTAGAGATGCAAGAAAACAACTCAAAGCTTTGTATTTGTTTAGTAGAAGCATTGTCTTGAACAGTTAACACTATCAGGTGAATCTAACGCTGAAGTTTGTTTAGAAGAAAATGGGCACTGATCAGTTCAACATCAACTTCTGAACGAATAAACTTTTTAGGTAATTCATGGGAAAAAAAGGACAAAGCAGTTACTCCTTTCCAATTTAATACATGGGTTGTTCTGGACAAGTCCAACCCATTATCTGTTTCCTTCTGGTTCCCACTTTCAAAGTTGTAGAACCCTGTAACAACTTTGCTAAATTTAAAGTTTATCATACTACCTAAATTCCACAACATTCAAACACAACTGTATCACTACCTATGTAATAAAAGGGATTAGGAAGCACGTTACTGTAGCATAAGTTCTGCTGGAGTAAGAAATCCTTCTTGTAAGAAATTCAACAATTATTTTTTTTCTTGGAGGTCTCTCTTGTTAAATTGTAATCTCCATATTCCGCTTATGGCCCCTCTGTCTACACACGTCTGTTCTCTCTTGCCCTGTACCTACATCACAAACCATTTGAGGCAGCAAAGCATCTGTTCTGTGTAAGGCACCTAGTTCCATGTGCTCTCATAGCACTATGGTAAGCTAAATATCAAACAATAATACACTTTCTTAAAAAAAACCCAAAGACCACAACTCACAAACTTGTATCTCAAAACACCCAGGGTAGCTTATTTCAAAATGAACAGTGATAAAAATATGACCAAACTGTTCTTCTGAATGCATCATATTTTGTGTTTTATTTCATGTTTTTTTTAAATGAATGCATAAAAGGTCAATGAATGTAGACAAATAATTTATTTTTGTTTTATTTATTCATTATTTTATGTACACTTGGTATTTTTCAACACAGTCAAAGGGAAACAAATTAAGTGCAAAGCAAGATAAATATTATAGGTTGAATATATTTTAACACATTTCTGTCATCTCTGAATCAGCAGACACTGACAACTCAGTGAGGACATTAATTTCTACTTCTTTATACTGGCAGTAACAGAATAAAACTGTACAACACAGTATTATGACACTTTAAATGATCCAACATGTCAGAATAAAATAGGCTTAATTTACTAAATAAAAGTAATTGGTGTGTAAATACGTCATTAACTTTTAAGGTAAAAAGAAACTATCTTTTAGCTAGTAATATAAGGCATTAGATGATTTCTCTATAATAAATTCAATCATTTATAAATATAGGGCTATGATCTCTGTTTTGTGCGTGTTCAAGTAATCCCGTACCTTATACTACAAATACATATTTAGTCAAAGGTGTTCAAATGAGAAGGAGCCGGGTATCTGTGCCTGAGCTGTGTCTGCACATGCACAGAGACCTTTGGTTTACACAGAGAGAGAAGATGCTGTAGTCAAATCTGAACAGAATACACTAGTAACATATTTTCCATTTACTATTGGTCAAGCAGAACGTTGATAAGGAAAAAAAAAAAGAAATGTAATCAAGTACTTGCGTAAGTATAAAAAATGTGCAAGCCTCAGAGGACAATATTAAAAACAAATATGCAGAAGATACTAAGGTAAACACTATTAGTATACCAAGAGGAGCACAAAACAAAAAATGGGGTTAATGCTGAATGTGTACGACTTATTGAATGACAGCACAGAGAACAGGTTTGGGATCTAAGATTGTACAAACAGACACAGCTCTTGGAATATTGACTATATTTAGGACTGCAATGGTGCAAAGTAGTGAATATCAGTATTGTGGGCCTATGTAGCTTAACATCAGGAAACAGCCCTGAAAAACACATCCAATAACTGCTGCCCCTGCCTCCCACTTTTGGTTTTGCTAACCACTGCCTTCCTCGTGCTTTAAATATGCCCTTATTAGCCTTTCTAATCTAAGCCTTCCAACCTCTGTTTCTCAAAGGATCTTAGTTAGGAAATTTATTGAAGCTGGTTAGGACTTGCATGTTCTCCTATGTTCACAGTAGCATTTTATACTTTAGAACTTAAAGTACCATTATGAGGTAAAATACACAACCTTGTTTTGGATATCTTTGTGACACACAGTACTGAGATGAACTATCTAAAAGTAAAGGAGCCTTGCAACATCATCAAGTGTAGCTGTCCTCATTTATGCTAATTCAAATTAAAATATTTGTACAACCAATGTGCTCCCACCTGCTGCTCATTATTCAGTGATGTATTACGGGAAGAGAGAAAATTCAACCCTATTGATTTTAGTGGGTCTCAGGATTCAGCTCCTGTAATCCCTGTCAGTAGGTGTGTATAAAAGTTTCTCTTTACTTCCTTCAAGATGCTGAGGAGGTGAAGTACAGAAGAGGCCTTCTAGGTCTTAACCACACATCCTGTGCATGATAAATGCATTTATGTTGTTTCCATATAGTCTGGACTCCTGTCCTGCTCCTGTGCAAATGATAGGTCGGGAGGTGGATCCAGAGTAGTGCACTGGGTCAGCATGTGGCAGTGGATCAGGCTGGCATTAGTAAAACTGCATGTCTGGATGCTTCGCAGCACTTTTGTCTGCCCTCATGCTTCAGTTTAGAGATAGCAGTTCAAATTCTTTTCAGTGCTGAAAAGCTTTAAAAGTGAGGAAGGTTTTGAGTAGTCCTGAGGGGCCATATTGACTCCATGTATGTGACTCTCATACAATGAAAGGTTTAACAGAGTTTAAGAATAAAGCCCACAGCATGAATCACTAATGCTGTTGCTGAGTGGCTGGGATCCAAACATGATTCCTGCATGTCTCGAATGGGTCTACTACATCAGCTTCTCAGGACATTTTGTTCAAACACTAGGAGGTTGACAGAAATAAATGTCCTCTTCCTTCTGCTGGCTTAAATGTCTGACTTGGGAGGGGAAGAAAAGTAAAAAAAATTTAAAAAGAAAAAAAAAGTTAGAAACTACCCCTCCCTCCGCCCTCCCCCCAAAAAAAACCAACCCTAAACCAAACAAAACAACACAACACAACAACAAAAATAAACATTCAACTATAAGAAAACAAAATCATAGAATCATAGAATACCAGGTTGGCAGGGAGTTCAAGGATCATCCGGTCCAATGTTTCTTGGCAAAAGCAAGAAAGGTTTTCTAGTTTTAGCCAAGATATTTTGTAGGGAGCAATCAGATACCATTCAACCAACAGAGCAAAGAAAGTGGCGGCCTTTGGTAGAGCAAGAGAAGCCGGGGGGCTAATAGGGAGCAGCATGGGGTAAGGAACCTTGTACTCTGAATCCAGGATAGCACACATAGCTCAGGAAGCTGGTTTCCACTAGAAGTTTTACGTGGCCTACATGGACCTCAGCTTCTCCATTTAAAATGGATCTCCTGATCTGAACTAGCCTGTGGAAGAACCTATCAGAGTGAAGGGACCCTAGAAGACCAGTTTCCTAATCTGAGTACCTATCCTAGATACTTAGATTATACAAATATTCTCTAGCTACAGAAAATGTGCTTAGAGGCAATTATCCCTTCTGCCTTTCTTGACTGGTTATTAAAAAAAGGCATAACTTGCTTCTGGTGCTTACTGGCTTAGCATGCACAGCAAAGTGATTTACAGACAGTGTCAGAACTGTTCCCTCTATTGCTGCTCTTCCACCTTTTATAGAAATTAGTCCCTTTAAAAGGTAACACAGTAGGAGTTTGTTGCAATATTGCTCAGACTCCTGTTTTTGCAGCAGAAAATGAAGCATATTATTAAACAAAAAAATAAAGCAAGGGGGGTGCCAGTCTCTTCTCCCAAGTAGCAAGCAATAGGACCAGAGGAAATGGCCTCAAGTTGCCCCCGGGGAAGTTTAGATTGGATATTAGGTAAAACTTCTTCACTGAAAGGGTTGTCAGGCATTGGAGCTGCCTGCCCAGGGAAGTGGTTGAGTCACCATCCCTGGAGGTGTTTAAAAGACGTGCAGATGTGGTGCTTAGAGACATGGTTTAGATGTGGACTTGGCAGTGCTAAGTTCATGGTTGGACTCGATGGTCTTAAAGGTCTTTTCCAACCAAAAAGATTCTATGATTTTGCTGCTGGTTATTTGAAGGGGATGGGGGCAGGGAAAGAGCTATTATTTTTAAATGAATCCAGGTACTGGTTCCTACTAACTGCTATAGTGCTGTGTGTTGTATTTAGGATGAGAATAATGTTGATTATACACTGATGTTTTAGTTGCTGCTGAGCAGTGCTCATACTAAGTCAATTTGAAGGTCTGGAGATGCCTCATCCACACATAGGAATAAATGGGGGCAGGACATTTCCACAGACAATTCCCACACCTCACCTGCAGAGATCCAGCCAATTTGGACACACCTCAACTCCACCATCTCCCTGGTAAGGAGATTAATGTAAAATGCCAGAAGATGCTCAAGAGCCATAGTGCCTTTATGCTCATTAGGAAGAACTTGAATGAGACCATCACATTGCTTTTGCTAAGATGACTCAAGGGACAGCTGGCAATTAGGATTTGTCTGTATGCAAAAGTTAAATCAGAAAGTGCAAGGACCCCCTGCAAACACACCAATTCCTGGTTATTTTAATTCACTTTCAATAACTCTTCCAAAATAACTCCAAGCATAGACTAACCATTAGTTTCCAAATCACAACCAAATTAGTTGGTTTTAATTTGTCTCTATTACTTTCAAAATAGTGTATATGTGCAGAAATCTGTGGCACTGCTCTGAAGAAAATAAATCTAAGGAGACCAAGGTCCAACAGACAGAACCCATCTCCTGATGGTGATTAGACGACTATACTATCCAACAGCTCTTGACAATGGTATAATAGTAAATAAATGCAAAAAAGATAATATTTTGCTACCATTATACACAATATCTTACTAAAAATGCTCAGACAGATTTGGTGTTCCATAAACTATGTCCTCTTTTTCACCTGAATTCAAATTTTCATGTTTTGACACTATGAACAGTTAACCACTATACTCAATTTCCAATAGAATAAGCAGAAACAATTGGCCGCTGAGCTATGGTAATCCAAATTTATTATAAGATCTATGTAAACAAATACTAAAAATATACAAACTAAGATGTTCCTAATGTATTATAGGCAACTCATTTTCTAAACAGAAACTATTGTCAGTACCCAAGAACAGGGATATTTATCTTAGTCTAACTTGCAGACTTCAGACTGACAATATTAGTCCCGTAAACTAATCATGGATGTTTTGTACATTACAGAACTGTATGTCAAAAACATTACCAAAATTTTATTTTAGTAAGTTACATTTAGATTTTCCTGCTAACCTAAACCAAGAAAAAAATGACTTTCCTTAAAAAAAAAGAAAATAAAGAACAACAAAAAAGAACAAATGAACTGTTCTTGACACTGCAAGTTTCTTAAGATAGGTATTATTTCTCCCCTCTGTCATCTTCAGCCATGAGAACACAAACAGAACAAGCAAAGGGCAAGTCTCAGATCACAGAACCACAGCACGGTTGAGGTTGGAAGAAACCTCTGCAGATGTCCTGGTTTCAGTTGAGACAGAGTTAATTCTATTCCTACTAACTGCTATAGTGCTGTGTGTTGGATTTAGGATGAGAATAATGTTGATTATACACTGATGTTTTAGTTGCTGCTGAGCAGTGCTCATACTAAGTCAAGGACTTTTCAGCTTCTCATGTCCTGTCAGCGTGGAGGCTGGAGATGCACAAGAAGTTGGGAGCATGCACAGCAAGGACAACTGACCCCAACTGAATGGATATTCCACACCATATGACATCATGCTCAGTATTATAATCTAGGGAAAAGTTAGTCATCAGGCCACTGCTCAGGAACTGGCTGGGTACCAGTCAGCAGGTGGTAAGCAACTGAATTGTGCATCACCTCTTTTATATATTCTATTATTATTTTCCCCTTCTGTCCTACTAAACTGTGTTTACCTTAACCCACAAAGTTTACCTTCTATCCCACATAACTCTGTGGGGGGAGAATGCGCAAATGGCTGTGTGTGGTGTTTAGCTGCCTACTAGGTTAAACCACAACAGGAGCTCATCTGGTCCAGCCTCCCCTCAGCTCAAGCAGGTCCACCTAGAGCTGGCTGCCCGAGACCATGTTCATGCGGCTTTTCAGTATCTCCAAGGATGGAGACTCCACAGCTTCAGTGGGCAACCTGTGCCAGGGCTTGATCACCCTCACCATAAAATGTGCCATCTTATGTTCAGACGGAGTCTCCCATGTTTCAGGTTCTTGCCTCAGACCTGCAGTTTATTTGTCCTCAAAAAAGGATCAATAACAAAAATCCTAAGCAATTAAGTCTTACATGCATCTGTGTGTCCACACACTAAACCACCTGCAAAAATGCAGATGGGCAGCGGTAGGTGAAGAAAAAATATTTTTATGTAGTTCATAAAAATGAAACAAAGAGACATCAGGAATTACCACACAGGCATGTATGTGAAAGGTCAATATTAAGAGCATCTAAATGCTAAATCTTGACTTAGAACTACTAGCATGTGAAATTAGATGGGAAACTAATTTCTGGGAAAGATAACAGCTGACCTAGAACAATGGACTCACTTTCCTCATGCCTGTAAAAAGCTCTGGCCACCCTCTCACGCATTTCCAGATAAATTTGGATAAGTCCCCTTAGTTTCTTTTCTCAACTCTTTTGACATTTGCATTTCTTTAGTACCCAAGGAAAAAGAGAGCGCTTTCAAATACATGAGGATTTTTTTTAATTTATTTCTTTTTAGAAAAGGGGAACAAAACATGCAAGAGAAAAACTTCATTCCTCACAAAGGATCCTCTCCAATTCGTGATGTCTGTCCTAACTGTGCCATCATTTATCATTATTAAATGAAAACAAGACAGGGAGAAACCAGAGCTGCTAAAACTAAAATAACAGTACTTAGTCCATTAGCTAAAAAGGAAAATCTCACCATCGTTTGCTATTACTGAGGCTGAATCTTCTTAAAAAGAGACAACTCTTGCTGAGGCCCTTCTTTGAAGATCATGAAGGTCTGTAACACACAAGACTCGTGCCTCAGTCCTTCCTAATGTTAACTGTCACAACTTGTTCCATGACTGGTAAATTTAATTAAGAGCCCTTCTTGGATTTCAAGTCAGAAATCTAAAATCACAGAAATCATCATCTCAGTGAAGGAAAAATGCCTTAATTAGGGAAAAATGTTGACTGTGTCTAGCACAGCATGTACAGATGCATTAAACTAGGAATTTCTAGCCTAGTAATTTCAAAAGCTATAACTTACGGAATCATTGCAAAAAAGTAATAATGAACATGTAAATCTATACATAAAGTCACCCCCATAGTCCACATAATAAAATGCTACATTTTATCTAGTTTTTGTAAATTTAGTAGTCCTGCAGATGTGATGTGGGAAACACATCCCATAAGATGCAATAATTACACACATTAAGAACCAGGACTAAACACGCATTTTTTGCAGATGCACAGTAGGTAACATTTCTGATGACAGGAGAGCAGTTAAACTAGTCATAGTCTTAATTATAGCAATATGAAAGATTATCAAAACAGCTGCAATACATTAATTACATTTTCCCATTAATTTCATGCATTTACAGAACTATACATATAGCCAGTCAGGTACATAAGATTTCAGAACAGGGAAAGGGGAAGTGTTTCCACAAAAAAAACCCAAAATGAAACAAAACAAACAAAAAAACCCAACCAAAACCACCACAGGCACTGGCAAGTGACTCAGGGGCAGAAGTAGATCTTGGCATTTAAAACACTGACTTTCCAAGTTGTCAGCATCTTTATAATTTGATTTTTTTTTTCTGGATAGATTTTGGAGAGCTTTGAAGTTTGGGGATGGATGTTGTTCCAGTCTTGCTTTTTGGTATTCCAGAACAGGTAGCGCAATGCTGGATGGAATGAATCTCATTTTAGTGTTCTGAAGACAAGTATCTAACTTGAGCTAAATCACAGCTTCCACAGCCTCCAGAGAAGCTCTCCAGAAAATTATTCATTCTACTCTCCTTAAATATGTATCTTAAGAGGAGATCGATAGCTCTCTAGAGGTGCCCAGATTCCTCTCTTGTAACTAGATGTCTAACTTTCACAGAGCTATCAGAGAAATGAATTCTACTCACTGTGCTCCGTGATTACTGGACATCTTGTATCTGGAAAAGTTGGCATGAAAGCCACAAGGAAAGGATCAGGCAGGAAGTAGAAGGGTTTTCTTCTTTTTTTTTTTCTTCAGACTGAAATTTGGACCTCCAAGTACATGGGGATTATAAGGTCCAACCTCCTATCCCGAAATGTTCTTCCATGTAAGTCCTGCTCTCTAAGATGCTTAATCATGTGCATAATTTAAACATCAGAAACCTCATCTATTTTCATAGAGCTATCTAGCCAGACAGCTCAGGATTATGAATGCATGTAAGTACACTATTGAACTGAAGTCTTCAAGAGTTGGGAAGAGGCTTTAAGTAGTAAAATTATCATACTAATTTTTAAAATGACCAAAAGAATGACATATCTACTGACATGCCATACCACACCAACTTCATAGAGATAGTACAGAAGCCCCTCTTCAGTTTAAGAACAGGAGGACTTCAGAGCAAAGCTCTTTTTTTTGGACACGTTAGCAATGGTTTTTTAACATCTGTTGCCAAAGTACATCTTTTACAATGCTTCAGAAAGACAGACAAGATCAAAGAACAAGATAAAGAAACTGAACGTGCTTAAAAGCAGAATTTAGATAACATGGCTGAGGGATGGGTTTGGAGATGATGACCCACTTCCAGAATAATGAGGAATTGGCATCATTCATTCTGGATTAAATGAAAGTAGAATAAACTTCCTGCTCTACAACTGCCTCACAAGGAGACAGTCCACAGTAGTTATCGGACTTTGCACCCACACTCAACCATACCCTGTATCACCTTTCAAGTGTAGACAAACCAAAAGGCACTTTGGCAAAGCAACAGAGGAAACCCCGCTCAGCTCCTGCCCCAGCTTTTCCTGCCGCACGGGTGGAGAGAATCTCGCTCTCCAGGTACAGTAAAACAACAGTTTAAACCAGAACTGCTATGAAATATCTTCTGCTATTACAGTCACTTCACAAAAGTAATTTCTACATGAAAAACTTTGAGATTCATATGTGTAAGTATGTACACACATTCAAAAAATGTTCATATATATATACAGAAACATATGTGTGTATCTCTATAATTTATACACACATATGTATAAATAGAGACACACACAAGTATAAAATAGCAGAACTAAAAAGACAATGATCTATTCTTGCTTCTTTGTGACATATAAGGAAGGCCTAAAAGCATGCTGTTTTCTTTATCCTGGAAATATTAAAAATGTCAAGTCTCATCCATCCTCTCTTTTCTGGAAGACTTCTTGGACATACAAAACCATAGCTAAAATTGCTTCTTACCCACTGATGGAAGATTAAAGTCTACAACTAGAGATGGAAGTCTTTCCCAATTATTTCTCAGCTATTTGAATTAATTTTATGTTAGCAATAACTAAGTTTTAAACAGTACAAATTAAAGGTAGACTTAAATTTATCCCTCAAGTGACAATAGAGAATTCCTGACAAAACCCATTTCAAACAGAAGGCACAACATAAGAAAAAAGATCCTTTAGTATGAACAAAACATCAATTTAAACCTCCTTTATAACACCTAAAAAGCAATAGAGAATGAAATCCTTTACATATACATGAAACACTTGTTTGATTCACGGATGCTGTAGAAGTGAAACTGTATTATTTACCAGGTTTACCAGTTTGAAGGCACAATGGCTAACACTTCATCCACATCCCATTCTATTTACAGTGAAAAACAAACAAGAAGGATCTCTAAGAAAAAAAAGGAGATAAACACAGATGCACCCTGAGAAGAAAAATTTTACAACAAAAACATTTGTTTTGAAATACTGTTCTTTGTAAACTCCCATTATCTAAACCTGTGTTCTCCTATAACTAGAATACTGTTTGATACTCAATTACAATGAAAATATTACTTATAGACAAAAAAAGTTAGAAGTTAAGTTCCCAGAAAAAGAAATCAACCCAAACCTGATTGAAAGAAATGAGGTCTCACAAAGAATCACACCATCAGTGTGGAAAAAAAAAAAAGAAAGAAAAATCAATCTTAAGATCTTTGACAATGTCCAGTTTTCTGGAAAAAAAATGGAATGGCATAATCTAGTTGGAAATCCCATAGTGCCTTCTGTGTGGAGGAAAAAAATCAAAAAGCCAACTGTGCATGCTCTTATTTGGATCTGGAATTCCCAAAAGATCCTGTAAAATGTAAAAAACTGAAGAAAAAGGTCTTTCTATAAAATCAGATAAATGTTCTGTAGCTGTTTCATGACATGGTTTACAAAATATTGGCACCAGCACAAAGAGTTCAAAGTGTTCATTCAGAAGTCACAGAGATTGTCAAATCTTTAATGATTCGTAGCTGTCCTCTAGTAGCGGTTGGTTATTTACTGCATAAACTGAAGTATTCTTTGCCAGTTGATCTTCGGTGTGATAATGCACTTCTGCCAGACAAAACATCTTCCTTCTTATTCCAGTAAGTAGGAAGTGCCATCAATACAAGAATAGTGGAGCCAACAGCAAATGACAGACTATATTTCATGGTCCATATTCATTGACAATGGTTAAAAAGGTAAAATTCTAAAGTCAAGCTGTACATAGCAACATACTGTAGCAGTGGTATTCAAAAAAAAAAAAAAAAGAGATAAAAACTTAATACAAGGAAGCACGAAAGGAAGAAACCTCTACAATTCGTCTACTGACAGTTTTCCTTCTACAGAGGATAAACAGTGTTAAAAAGAGAGAGTGCAATACTTTGAGTACTTTGAGCCATCACCTCTTGGAAAAACAAACAAAAAAACCCCACAAAACCAAAACAAATCCAATGCTTAGGTTTGGTGATTATTAAATCACCAAAATATATTGCCCTTGTTTCAAACTCACTATATTTTGATTGCTGTCTTACTGAACAAAATCTTTGTTTTTACACTTGACGGTAGATTTGACACCAGTGTAAGAGACAGTCACTAATGGATTACCCTAAGGTCTATTCTTTATGGTACTTTGCATGATAACCAGATGTATCACAAATGAAGTCTAGATCATGACAGAAATTTGAAAATAAAATTGCTCTTGAGTTTTCTACATATCACCAGTTAGGACACTAAGTACATGGGCTCAAACTTTATATCCAATAACAAGAAGCATCTGGCAATTTTCTCTTTTTGTTTCTGCTCTACGTTCAGGTGGAAGGCTCTTGCATTTATCTGTTGTGTTGCTTAGGCTGGACTGTAAAACATGACTACATATATTTTAGGTGGAAGAAGGGAGAAAAATGCATCAGATACAATTCATTGCCAAAAAAAAATGAAGATGACACAGTGTCTTTTCAAGCCATTCTTCTACAAGCTTAAATAGCTTTTCAAACAACTAATTATAGGCCAGATCACAACATCATATGCTGCAGGCCAAACTAGAGTGCTATGGTATCTGTGTATGTATATACAAATACATCTGTATAGATTTATATATACACACACAAACACATACAAATAAAAAAGGAAGCACCCCATCTTTTTCTTACTGCTAAATATTGAACTTCTGCTTTCACATGGATAATAATATAGTTTGTTGTGTGTAATACTCTAAAAAGGGACATTTAAGAATATGTTATTCATTTTCTTCTCATTAAAGCCACACATTTGGCTGGTATTTAAAAACATGCAGTGCCACCAGTCAGCAGAGAGTAAAACAATTCTTAGGTACAATATCAACACTTTAAGAAATACATATTTAAATGTATTTTACCCATTTGTGTAGATAATTAATAATTTCCACTATTTCATAGGGCATTTATATCCTTCTTAAAAAAAGTCAGCACGAATTGACAGGAAACAACTCTGTCAAATGAATCCCACAGCAGCATATGTAGTAAGTCACTGGGTGAAACTCTTTTTTATGAACACATTAGGAAAGTTGGCATTCAGTTCTAAGACAACTCTATTATCAATCTGTGAACAGAAGGACACATCGAGTAAAGACAGATCTTTACAAGACTCCAGCAATTTCCTTAAAGATGCAGGGCTTACCATCCTCGTCCCTGTTCAAAAACAGAAAAGAAACAAAACAAACCGTAAGGTTACAGAGAATAATCTATTTTTTAAAGCTGCTAATACTGTGTCATGAAAAAAATAGCACTATAATGTGATTTTTATTTAGATTATTTCCAATTAGATTTTTAAATTAAAAGCTTCTCAGAGACAGTGCAGAATTTTTGCTTTTACGAAGCCTGTTGTACTTTCCTAACCCCATTGCTTAAGCAACTCCATAATTTTCTATTTGTGGGGCAACTTTCCACCTTCAAGGGGAATTTTTGACTACAGAAGCTGACCCCAAGTACCCACAGCTACAAGACCTCTCAGTGACCAGCTGATGGGCTTTGGCAACAACCAACAGAGTACGCTACACTTGTGCTCTCATGACTCTCCCACTGACTGCAATGACCGGCACAGCACATGAGCTACTATGGGCTGCTCCAATTCCAAATAAATCAGCAAGGCTTCTAGAACCCTAGAGTGAGTTTGGGTATCATGCACATTCAGGGGCAGTTGTTCAAAAGACTACCAGTCACACACATGCGCGCACACACACACATATATATATACACTAATTACAACAGAAATAGCACTATTACCCATGCTAAATCATGACCACAGTGACTGAACTCATAAGTGTCACACAGGCTCAGATCAAGCACGGGATTAAGTCAGAAATCAAACAAATCTGTGGTTATAAACATGCATCCACAGACCCCTTATAGCTGATGGAAACCTAGTCAGCACAGTCCAGGTGCTCAAGCACATGATTCAGCTGGCTGGGCACTGGGGTATGATTCAGTTGCCCGAGGTGCCCCTTGGGCTTCCTTACACCATGTAGGACATCCACACAGAGCTGGCAGACAGGACACTGACCCACAAGAGAAGATCCATGCCTTACTGGAAGGGCTAGAAGCCAGGCAGGTTACTCCGGGCAAGTGAACCAAGTCTGGATGTCTACAGTGGGCTAAACTGCTCATCAGGTTCTCCTGGCTCTGAAAGGAGTTTACACATCCAACACCATATATCATTAACACACACCTGCTGGTAGACACTTCAACTTACACAGCTCCATCTTGAGGTGAACTGCACCCCAAAATAAACGTCTAGCCCAGGATCTTGTCTATGGCCAGGGCCAATAATGCTTACCAAAAAAAAAAAAAAAAAAAAGGCAAGAGCAGCTTTTAAAAGCAGCTTTTTCACTGGTGGATCTTCTCAACTGCCAAAAATTATCTGTTCAGGGATTTCTGAAGCTACCTTTCATGAATGCTACTACTTTTCCGAACTTCTTTATAATTATGGACACTCCATGAGTTCTACAGTTTAACTATATGATGTTTAAAAAAAAAAAAAGAAAAAAATCATCCAAATCATCCTTAAACCCACTGCTTACTATTTGCAATAATTAAAGGGCAATGAATACTAAAGAAGCAGTGCGAGATCATTCCCAGTTCACTGTTTCCACACCATTCATAATCCTATGGACATCTCTTCTGTTCCCTCAAGGCTGTCATAAGATCAGTATCATAAGATCATTCTGCAATTTTTGAGCATCAAGTTCTTCAGCTATAAGGTTTTTCTACCCCGAATATCTCTGCATTATCCTCTAGCACAGCATTATTCATTCCTTTGTCTGGATTACTTATAAGCAGATCAATACAGACCCTTGGTGACCATGGCAGTGACCTAAGTTCACTGTGAAAAGAGATATGTTATTTTCTTCTGTTGTCTGTCTTTGAAAGACTCCTTACAAACCAGGAGAAGACAGCTAAGTTACAAAAGCAGAACCACCCTGGCTAAAGCTTTTGAAAATCCAGTCCTTTATGGACTGGATCAGTGCTTGCCTCCACCAAGAACTCCGGAATTCTCAGGAATTCTGAAAGATTGGAGAGGCATAACCTACCTTCATGGGGACACAGCTCTCCTTCAAAGCATCACAATGACCTTCATGTTCACTGACTGACTGGCTTTCTTATGGCTGCAACTGGTTTCCACAGAGCAAAAGACAATCTTACTGTTCTGTAGCTTCTAACCTGCACCCTTTACAGAAGATTTTGCCACGTTTATAACTTCATTCCTCTAGTGCTGAGGCTCATTTAAGTGACTGATCACACAACAGAAATAAGCTTTCCACAGCCCTGTATTTCAGCTCATTTAGAACTGCTGCATAAATACCATTTCATCCTAGCAATTTATTATCGTTCAATGCATTGATTTGTTCAAAAGCCTTCTGTATTGGCATTCCAATTTAAGGCAGCTTTCCGGGCTAATCTCCTGGAAAGAATGGCTCTGATGTAGCAGCCTACCTGATCCCCCTTGCCATGAACACTAATGGATGGACAACAGTTCTCCTGCAATGGCCTTCTCATATCTGAGCGATCCTTCACATCTGGAGTTCCTACCAGCCTCAGTAATCCACTGTAAACTACTTCTAACATATCTGAAATACAATTGTAGCACCTACCATTAGCCAACGGTTCCCTAATACCTCATTCTGCCTTACCGTGACTTCGTTCCCCTTTCTAGTGTACAGCTTCCTATTTTTCTTCTCTGCATAGGTTTCATTTCCAGAAAGACGCCTCTGTTTTTAGTAGTCTCCTGCACTCTTAAGTATTTAAGTGTGGTCTTCACTTCTTCTATGGTAGGCTCTCAGATTAGTTGCTTTGAGACATCATTTAATATCCCTTGAAAACAGTCTTTGCTATCAGGCCCCCAAATTTTACCTCCTGTACACAAATGTAATCAAAGCTTATCATTATTATGATGATTTTTAGCTCCTTATCATTACATTATTACTGTCACCACAACTGTCCGGTGGTGGATGTAACAGTCCCTACAGCCATACACAGTAGTTCTGTAATATGCTGTAGTTACTTACTTCACTTGACCATAATTTTACCATAGTATCACTGTCCCACCAGCAGGATCTGCTCTACCATTCCAACCCAAACTCCAGGAACACCACATTATGCTACTCATCTCTTTTCTACCAAGCCTTAAAACTGCTACTGCATCAGCACCTTCATTTAAAATGAGCCTCGTTTACACATTTCAGATTTTAAGCTTCAAGATCCAAATGTGTGTTTCTACAAAAATCCTAGATCTAGACACCTAGCCACAGATTTTCTTTGTGTAGGATGTTCTTCATTCCTTCCTACCTGAATTTCAACAGTTCTCCTACTGTTTCATCTAAGACTAAGACTTAATGGATTTGTAACTAAATAGGCCATCCTAAATTACATGCTTAACTGCACCTGTTTCTTTTTTCCTTCTCAGACTTAAAATTTTATGTTAGGAAATATCTTTTTCTAAAAGCTAAAAAAGCCAGCTATGCACTTGGGGTTTGGTTATTCACACCAGGGGATAAACAAACATCAGCCACAGCTTTACTTTTATTTATACAATGTAAAATTAGTGATATATATTTCTTAAAAGCACATTCAAAAGCATTTCAGAAGTGTCATACAGCACATTTTCCTTTGCCTTTGAAAGATTAACAATGCCTCCTTCTAGTTACCTATTCGGTGCATTCTTCTAGAGTTTGGAAGCTCTGTTACTTACTACAACTTTTCCTACATGGAGTAATTGGCCATTTCTAGGAATAAATACATAATCAGTATATTAAAATCTGCTATTTAATTTTGTTGTTCAGTTTATTATTTGGTATCACCTTTGTTAAAAGACATTTCTGAGTAATGATTTCTTTGCTAGAACAATTCTTTTTATTATCTGTAAATGATTTCATTTATATCTATCACATATATGGAATCACAAAATCATAAAGTTGTTTAGGTTGGAAAAGATATTTAAGATCTTTAAGTCCAACCATTAACCTAGCACTGCCAAGTCCACCTCTAAACCACATTCCTAAGAACCTCATCTACATGTTTTTTAAACACCTCCAGGGATGGTAACTCCACCACTTCCCTGGGCAGCCTGTTCCAATGTCTGATAACCTCTTCCAGGAACAAATTTTTCCTGATTTCCAACCTGAACCTGCCCTGGTGCAACTTGAGGCCATTTCCTCTCATCCTCTCACTTGCTACTTGGGAGAAGAGACCAACACCCTCCATGCTACAGCCTCCTCTCAGGGAGTTGTAGACAGCAATAAGGGTCTCCCCTCAGTCTCCTTTTCTCCAGGCTGAACAGCCCCAGTTCCCTCAGCTGCTCCTCATCAGACTTGTTCTCCAGACCCTTCACCAGTTTCATTGCCCTTCTCTGAACTCTCTCTAGCACCTCAATGTCTTTCCTATGATGAGGGGCCCAAAACTGAACACAGGATTAAAGCTGGGGCCTCACCAGTGCCGAGTACAAGGGGCTGATCACTTCCCTAGTTCTGCTATTTCTGATACAAGCCAGGATGCTGTTGGCCTTTTTGGCCACCTGGGCACGCTGCATATCAAACAACATTTGAGAGTGAAGACCTTGAAAATAACTATCACTATTCCCTCAAATGTTTTTACTTTTCCTTTCCTCCCCTAGACCAGCCAGAGTAGCCTTCATTTTTTACATTTTATTCAATCTATTGCACACAACTTGAGTTCTAAATTTTAATGTGCTACACATTTTCATGTTTGAATTTACTAACTATGTGTTGATGCTCTCAAGATAAAGCTGAAAATTTTGACAGCTGGCAAGGGGGCAGTTGGGTTTTCTGTTGCTCAGGAAGGTGTGGGAGGTGTTGGTATGTAGATAGGAATACATGAATTTTGCAGTAACAAGGGTGTCGACTTTTCATTACTCTTTTTGCGTAGGACAGACATAGTCAGGCCTTTGGGGAGCAAGGCTAAAATTATTTATTCTTCATCCTTGACAGCAGTTTGTAGCCCCACAGCAACATAACTAAGCAGCTGATATGATGTGCAAGAAAAGAATTTGCATTGCCAATTCAAGCTTGTCATCTGACTCATCACATTCCTCAGTGCTGATCACGGTTTGAAGACTAGTTTTTAACTAGAGACCTAGAGGTGTCCACTTAATTTTTGATAGCACTGGATGATGTACTCCATCACTACAAAACTATCAGATGATCACAGCCAGATCATTCTACTGCAAGGTGGGAACCCACCATATCAGTCAGAGAAATGGATGTGGGCAGAGAAGGAAATGATACTTCTAAGCAGGCAGCTCAGTCTGTACCAGGTAAAAGCAAGCTCAGAACTAAAACTTCAAGAACCACACCCCCATGTACTCAGAGATACACTTATGTCATGCTTCCTCTGCCAAACTGTATTATAATATAGCAGATACAGACCCAACTCTTGATTTTTATTTTAACAGAAATTTACTTGCTGAAATGTGTTTTACACACCACAAACACAACCACCCATCAAACAATGCTTTACATGGGCCAATAACTTTATGCAGCCCTTGAAAACTGGCAATTTTAATCTTCTATGGAGTCCTATGATTCTGTAACAAGGGACTTGCCAAACACTAATGGAGAGACTAAGGAAAGGACAGATGGGTAGCAAGCTGCAGGACCTGCCACCTGAAAACAGCATCCAGGGTATATATAATATCCATTTTGTAACACTTAAATGAATGACACACAGTTCAACAACATTTCTTTAAGAAGCTTAGACTCCTCCAGTCCTGAAGCTATTGTGGTGATAAATAATCTATAACTGAAACAAGAAGTTTTCCTTGAGAAGTTCGTAAGTTCTAACAACTGCAAAGAGAAACCAGTATGGTGTTTTCAGTGCCGGTGACTGCAGTGCAAGTAAGACACTCTGATCCCTACTTAGGTAAGTGCCTGTATACAGCAAGAAACCTCAAGCTTTTACACCGCTTTGTTAAAGCAAAAGAAGTTCTCTTACAGCACGCACTGCTAACCTAACAGCAATACTTCTATGCCCTTCACAATGCATGTATAAGCCAGACATTTCTGTACTTGGGAGATGACAAAGGATGTAATGAGAGTACATCTCCTTCATTCACATCACAGAGAAGACCCACTGTTCAAGGTTACTCTTGCAAAGCTGAGCACTGACCTCAGGCCTCTAGCAGCTTCAGACCCATTGTCACACTTCTTCAAAAGGACTAAAACATATCAAGCATTTATGCAGCTTATAGTAACAGGATGGCCCTACATCAGCTGGCAAAAGTTAGAGCACATACAGAGATTTGTGACTTTCTTGATACTTCTGCTCAGTAAGAGACAAGCTCTTTAGTTCAGACAACTGAGACTTCTGCACTTACATTGGAACACCTGGCAATTTACCTTCAGATGACCCAAAGTAGTTCTACTTGACAACTCTTTCTTTTAACCACAGAATGTAATTGTCCTCCTATTCAGACAAAGAAACAAACACAGTTTCCTTGCTGTTGAGAAAAAAGCTGGGTAACTCCTTCACACGTATCACCTTGTACTGACTTGTTTACAGCAGAAGACAACCTTTTTTTGCCCCTACTAAGTATTCCTCTGAAGAAAGAAAGTGAGGTATAAAAGGTGGATATTAAGGTTTTTGGTAACATCTTACAGATAATCCTACTGGCTATTCCCTGGAGAGCACCTACCATAACCCAAAATGCAATCTCACTGGGAAAGGTTGAGTACAAATCAACTTCATTCAGGAATGCTGGTAACCACCCCGGGAATGGAACAAACTCCTTTTCCACGTTCACACATTATTTTTCCACAAAAACATCAATAAGACATCAAACTGAATTCAAATGCTAAAAAAGCACAGCAACAAGCCTTCATGGCCGCCAGAGAAGCAAGACAAGAAGCAGACCATCCGTAGGCTTAACATGGCCCAGCTATTCACTGGGCAGCCCTGGTGCAGTGAAAAGGTCAGAGCACTTTGTGGGCAGACACGATGCCCTTACAACAGAAATGCATGGAAGTGAGTGGTCAGGAGAACGTAAGTGTTTAGGGAAGATTACATTCGCTGTGCTGTTCAGAAATTTTTCATGTCTGAACAGGCAGATGTGCCCTTGATTATGTAGCTACAAAATACATTTCCTTAAGGATACACAAAACAAAGTTTAACTTTATCTGTCCACTCTCCTTTCCCATGTTGGTCAGAAGGCAACTTGCTCAGTCAGAGATGAGCAAAACCATCTTTCATGGTAGAAGAGTGTATTAGCTACAGTGGAGTGACACCATACAGCACATTTTTTTTGTAATGAGAAATGCTAAATGCTGATAGCCTTAAACTTGCTTGGAACATCATTCAAGTTGAGGGCACTGAGTTCTTCCTGGCATCTCTCTCAACCTAAATATAATATTTTCATTAAAATTATTAAATATTAAAAATACGCAGTGCAGCTACTTTCTCCCCTTTAACTGAAATCTTTCTTTTTCAACTAACCCTGTGAAAATGAGCCAGTAAAAGCACAAAGAAATTTCTCCCACCTTGATGTCACAATTATCCCTGCTGTCCTACATTATTTTAAGAAGAAAAGCTCATATACCATCATAAAAAGAATAAATTCAGTATCATGCAAAACTACATTTCTCAAAACCCCTACTTAAGAGTCCAAAGTATATTTATTTAAAATTTCTAAAAACATTTTTAACTACAGAAGCTGCAGAGGATTAGAAATTTAAGATTTGCTATGCTTTTTGCTCCTCTTCACTTCCCACCTTAGTAGAAAGCCCGTTTTAAGTTTTGCCGTTAATTACCTTTTCCTCTTTAATGAGTTAAATTCGCTCCCTGGTAAAAGTGACAAAGAAATTCAGTATTGCTTGGTGAAAGCGTATTATGTAAAAGCAGAAATCTGTTTATTGACCACAGACTTGCACTATCAATATACTTTGTCACACTTCACATAAATAAAGCAACAAAAAAGCAGAAAGAAGGAGAAGAAATTTGATCTTCTGATAGGCATAAGACAAAGATTTCGGCTAAAAAACTAATGGTCATGAAACCAAAATTATTGGAAAAAATCTCACACGTAAATCTCAGCCTAAGCAATTAATACTAAGCACTCAAATGACATGGTTGGTATAAATCCACTG